>NW_024044348.1:19302801-19797178 GCF_014851395.1 Micropterus salmoides
TATGTGTGTATATGTATATGTATATATGTATACGTGTGTGTATATATGTGTATATATGTGTATATGTATATATGTATATATGTATACGTGTGTAGGCAAGGCAGCATAGATCATCAGAACACCGACAACAGTTCAACGTTTAGTCCTAAAAGACGATGCAACTCCGACTCTGTTTGGGCCTGGAAATTCACAATCACAACCTGTAAGTATGCTTTATTGGTTGTGAATTATATTTAAAATAAACACGGCAATGTAACTTCACAGACTGTTCAAGTGCGGAGTTGTTGTAAACGTTGGCTAACACAGCTAAAGTATACTATAACTATAATGCTAATGTTACACCTGTCGTGAAAGCTAATTTGGCCAATTTTTATGTAAGTAGAGTTGAGAGTTGTAGTAGTAGAGTTGAAATATGGTGATTTTTGTAGTGGTTTATGGTAAGATGTGGAACAATGATGTTGTGTGGTTGTGGACTTGTGAGTAACTTATACCATCTGCTAGGTTACGGTCGCAGTCTGAAGCGGCTTTGATTTGGATCACACTACCTTGTTTCTTACGACCCGCCCTTCTCTGCTTCTGATTGGCTAGTAGTCCTTACCTGGGAACTGCGCATGTGCAACTCCCAACAAAGACTTTGTACAAGTAAGATGCATCACTCTGTAGCCCAAGAGCGGAGCGTACAGCACACAGGGTGAAAAGAGGAGCTGCAGCAATGTGCAGTATGAGAAAAATATGGTGTTTTTTGAAAATTAAACCATGTAAACCTGTTCTGGTACAACCCCTAAATAAAATTTTGAACCTGGAAATGAGCATAATACCACCTCTTTAACATTTTAATAAAGGTGTTGAGCCATATCTGATGTTACGTTTATCCTTTCACTCAACCAAGAATCATGAAGCCTCCTCAGAACCTGTTGCAGGGTCACACCTGGCCTCCAAATCCAGACTGCCTGCAGCTGTCCATCTGGCTTACCAGCACTCCAACTGCACCTGATGATGATATGTACTGTAGCATAGAGCAAAATACTAAGAGGCACCTAACGTTGTGTTGATACTGAATCCAATGTCTAGGTCAGATCTGTGGAGAGTTAGAGGTGTGCATTTCTGTCAGCCATAGTGTCTTTTTTTAATAGAACCACTGGGGGGGTCAATCAAAGTCTACATAAGTGGGCAACGGAAACAATATCCTAAAAAAAAAAACAGGTGAACAAAAGAAATGATAAAAGCTATTTGATTGGGTTGCCCTATATTCTTGGGACAGTGGATTTTGTAGTATTTCATTTGTTTTTGTCCACTGCTATGCTTCTTTTACCAGTTCACAGTATCAGATTGCTAGAGCTTTTTTTTGTTTGTTTTTATCTGACAGTATATCAGCTTAGGGTAGGTAAACATGATTGTTTTTTTAATTTCATCTGTAAAAAGTAAACACAACACTTCAAAACACATTTCTGAGCACATGGAGTGATGAATGAAAGAGCAGGGTAAACAGCTTTGTCCTGAGGTTGTAGATCAGCACAATGTCCTGCGTTAGACTGCTGAGTCCCGGCCTTTAGAGAACCCTAGATAATGGCTGATAGTGACCTGGCTGTGGAACAGGTGCTTCCTCCACCGCCTTGTAGGGGCCCTGGCTAAGTGACAGTATTCACTACAGGCCTCAGTCTCACTTCTGCCATTAACAAACTCACTTCAAACCATAACAAGTATAGTTCCTATCCTGAATATACACTAATGCAGTATGAAGGTCTAATCAAATGCTGGTTCTCATGAAACTTCTTCAAACTTAACAGTGAAAAAAAAAAATAATCGAGCTTCCCCTCATTGGCCCCAAATCCACTTTGACAAAACATTACAGTCTCTCTCTTACCATTGATAACTCCTCAGTTTCCCCCTCTCCTCAGGTCAAAGTCTGGGTGTCATCCTCACAAACCTCTCACCCTGTCTTCAAAGTAATTACATCATATGTGAATACACTCCAAGCATTTTTTAATTGATAACGGCCAACAGTAGAGTTGCCACAAAAGGACAAGAGGATATGTGCTCTGTGAAAAGGAGATGTTCTGTTTGAACTTGCTCACCATACAGCAATCTAAAGAGTAGTAGTAGTCCAACAGCTGAGCAGCTAAGGCATTAGATTTGAAATTGAATGAAACCTGCCTACTAAGACATGTGCCAACTTGAACCACTACATTGCTCCAGTATATTAAAATAGGAGAAGTGGTTACACTGTAAATGGTTCCTCCTCAACCACCATTTCTCAAAAAGAAACATAGATGCAAGACATCACATTGTATCCTTGGATGAATATTGCTACTAGAACATATTCAACAAAAACCTATGCTTTGTCAGTACAGCCAAATCAAAGCTGGATTTTCAAATTCATGGTGACAGACTGAGAGAATATAGCCATATGATTGATTTCATAGAGGTAATACTGTATTTGAGGTATGACTCTCACAGGCCTGCAACCAGCATCCGGGTGCCATGCTGCTCCTCAAACACGCAAGAGACAAACAGGGTTTGACATGCGACCAACAGCCATCCTTGAGCCTCAAACACTTGGTATTGCTAAAAATGTCAATGAATAACAGCAATGTAATGTATTACTGCCCCATGTTATTATGTTGTCATTAGATATGACTGTTCCATAGAGTCTGACTGTTTTTCACTTGACAGTATGGAAACTGGTCACGTACGTATGCATACCTCAGAAAGTACTGGCATATTATAATGACAAGGGGAAATGTTTTTGGGTAAATTAGTTAAATCTTTGACAGGCAGAGACAAGTATGTAGGCCATTGGCCCTGGTGTCAGCTGCAGTAGTCAGTAAATTTTTACTACCAACAGTGGTATTCACCAGTAGCCAGTTAGTGGGGTGTCTTGAGCCTGCCAGCTCTTTAGATGGGAGGGAGGAAATGTACAGGATTGCCAGGGTATCCTGAAACTTGGACCTGTTCACCTGGCTACTGGCGCCAGTTCACAACTACATGTTTTGGCCCAGCTCCTGGCAGGCCACAGAGTTGGTCACTTATCTCTTTCGTGTTTTGTTAGTTTGGAGGGTAGCTTTTCATTTATAACTCTTAAGACTTATAATAACAACATTTCTGTCAAGTGTATATAACAGATTAACAAGGGAAGAAACACTTCATTAGCAAAACAACTACATATATAAACAATCAACCATTAAGGCAGATGGGCTCTACTGTATTTTATCTAGTTTGTGCACTCTCCAGTGTACTGTGGCTTCATTTCATCCTGTGTATTCCCATTTCCTGGTGAGCTCACAGTACTTTTCAGCATGGAAAGTCCTGCTTGCTTGACAGCTCGAACTTTGTTTCCTGATGTGTTTAGCTTCACTGGCAGACAAAGCATTGATTACTCATGTGTGGATCTTCCTGACAAACACATGATCCCATCCCCCCCCCCCAGCTGGAACGGCATCCTGCTATCTGGAATGCACTGTTTAGTTTTTCTCTCATAGTTTTACAAACATCATAAGACCGACGTGCAGCGCGACATGTCAAGTTATGGTCACTTGAGTCAGTCCATCAAGTTATACAATTAGGCTACATTCTTTCATCTGTCTGTGGTTAGGCACAGAGCCTAAAAATGACTAACCAAGGCTGCTGATTATGAACAATGCAGTTAAGCATTGTCATGATTTGCTTATCCAAACCTGCTGAGAGAACAAGGCCAGATGAATGACTCCCCGCAGCAATAAGGATAATTCTTTTCTCAAGTGAGCTGAACTGGACCTGATGCCAGAGGTGCAGGTCAAACTGGAGTCGGGTCCTGAAGTATTCTTTTTCAGAAACAATATGTATAAAAAGGTCCGTATTTAAAATTCTGTCAAAATGTCTCTATTTGCACAACTGAATAATTTGAGTAGTCTTCCCGGAAGCGTGAGCCACGTTCCTCATTACAGCAGGGACTTAAGGGAAAAGGGAGGAGTTCAATAAGTTGCAGTTCTAGACAAGAGATATGACACAAATATTTAGAGTCTGGTGAAGTCAGGTCAAATTCCTTTATCACAGGAAGTTGGGCCCCAAGAGGAAATTTCATGTCTACACATTTTTGTCAGAGGTAGTACAAGTAGAGGTATAATTGGCATTTCATATACAGTATCTGTGTCTGTTGCAATTACAGTAGGTCTTCTTTAGTAGGGCTGAACAATTAATTATAATATTATCAAAATTAAAATGTGGACAAGTGCAATATCGCAAACCGCCGAAGCTGCAATTTGTTTTATAAAGGTAAAATGTGTCGCAACGTACCATGATAAATTAAGCATTGTTGTGCTGCAGAGATGCCTCAGCCTACAAATCATATTCTCCAGATGTAAGGGAACATGCTTGTTCTAGTAAAGACAGTGATTCATATCACAATTGCAATATCTGTCAAAAATAAATCACATATATTCAATAGTATGTGTTTACTGTATGTGCTGGCAAATAATGCTAATACAAACTGAGATATCTCCGCAATAACAGAACACAGAGTACGATAATATTACTCTAAATAATCCTAGTTTCTCTCTCTGTTATCATCTAGCCTTGAATTAGCCTATAGTAAGAGTACATATGATTTACTTTTCACTGACTGCTTTTGTGTTTGGATGGAGGGTTGTAGTAGTGCGAAGTCAAGAAACAACTGACAAATAGGTGAACAAACAAACAAAGGAAAAAGCAAGAAAATACACTGCCGGACTCATTTAATGGTGCCCCTCCCCAAGCTGCTAAAAACATGTGTTATACTTATATCTAGATGAAACTTTTGAACCTGTTTGACACATTATGTGTGAAATGTTTCAGCCCTTACTCCCAGAGTCAAAACGTATTCAAACCAGAAATGCACAAACACCATATACATACTGCTGCAATCATCTTACTGAGAGCTGACTTGTGACTTGACAATGTCCACTTTAGTATTAATAGGAGAAATGTGTAGAATAAAAAAGCAATCCTTATAACAATCCTCCTCAATTACCAATTCTCCTCCATTTACCATGTGTCATACATTAAAAAAACCCTAACAGTATCAAACTGTGTGCAACTTTTTTTTCACAAAAACTGTATAGTACATGTTCATTTAGATACCAAATTATGACATTTCTGAGTAGCCTGACTGAGCATGATAATAGCTCAGACATGGAGTGGCAATGCTATAGACTTGCAAATAAAGTGAGTGAAAACCAAGCAAAAAACAGTCAGGAGTAAAAGGAGGATTTTAAAATCACAAATTTAGCAGCCACCTGAAGAAATATTCATATAACGATGACGGGGAAGCGCTCCTTACTTCTTTAAAATTATTGATTGTGGAATAGCATAGACGTTGTGCCTGTGTTGTCACCCTCATTTTGGAGGACCGTTTTGAAAACTGGGTTTGGGCTTACAATTGACCACCATCTTGGTTGTTAGGGTCAGACAATTAAAATTTGGGCAAAGAGCTGTGAAGTTTTGGTAGAGCTGTGGAGGGACAAGAAAGCAGCAACCACCACGTCTTATGTGTTATAGACTAACTCTTTTGTCTATCAAGCTAAGACAGACCATTTCATTAGACCACCAAGACAAATTAAATTAGCTACTGAGACCATGCGGTCTTGTGGAAAACATATTGACTTTTTATTTAGAGAAAGATTTTGAGTGATCCAAAAGGGAAGACTGAAGAATCTAGGAGCCATTTGTAGAGCTGCATCTTAAAGCACTTCTGTATTCACTTTAGTTTCTGGCCATTGTGGTGGCCACTTATATAATTGTCTTTCTTTCAGTAACAATTATGGCTACCAGTATATATCCGAGTAAGCAGTGGGTCAAAACAGCAAATGAATGCCATGGTATGCGGTCAGAGAAACAACCCTGCTTGCCTAGCTGACTGAGTGGAACAGAAAACCCACACCACATACCGTGTGCTGGACTGGACCAGTACAGGATTACTATTGTTCAGTGCTGCAGCATCTCGCCCACAGCCACCACAAGTTAGACTGGTGATAGAGCGCTCTGAATAACAGGCGGAGACACCCACTGTTTTCACTGTGAAACACCTAAGGCTAATGCTACAAGCCTTTAAAAGATAAAAACAGGTCACAGGTCACCTTCAAACTTCAAAAACAAACTAAGAAATAGGTCAAGGCGGGACTGTCATATATTCTCTTTAACTCGACTAATCAAATGATTGGCTAATTGTTACAGCACTAAGTGAAATATCACTAAACGTTCACTTTGCGCGGATCTAAGCTTGGTTAAAAGTAGGGTTCGGAAATAGAATAATTAATAATCATTATAATTTTCCTCAATAAAAATCCAACAAATGTGCAATATATCATCAATAAATATTTGATTTAATTCATTTGAATCCTGAACTAATTAGCTCTTAATTTTTCTATTAAGATATTTATTTTGTTGAGGAAACGAGACTGAAAAATTATTTACTTATATTTTTTGAAAAACGATTTTTATCAAAATTGTTCTTCCTCAGATTTGTGAAGTGATCAACTGTTTGGCCTAAAGTCTTTGTCATGTTTGGAACGTAAAGAAAAGTTTAACCATATAATTAACCATCTGGTTTCATCAATTTTCACTCAGGAGCAAAAAACTTTAAACTAAAAAGAAATAATGATTTGACACTTATCCTGATAATTATCAATATCGAATGGTATGAATTTTTTTTTTACTGTGATAACATTTTTGGCCATATGGCCCAGCCCTAGTTCACAGTGGTTTATGGCATTAAAGCAGAGTTTCCCATCTTTAACTCCCTGTATGGATAGAGGTCCTCTTAATGTACGCTGTGCCTGATCAGGGAGTGTGCTGCAGAACGTCAAATTTTCCAAAATGTAAAGACTGATTTGAGTTATCAAGAGTAAACATTTTGTTTTCCTACTGGGAAACATGGCTATAGTGGAGACGACAGAGGTGAGTCTGCTGACAGATTGTTGTATGCAGGCTACATGTAATAGACTGACACTCTTGTTGAACACAGAACTTCATGTGGAATGTGTTTAACCTCTCGGGCATAGTCGTCAAGACATCTCTCTTCACCAAACACACATACATACATATACACTGAAGGCCAAGCCAAGCATAAACACACACAGCTATACATTTCCATTCCAGTGTGTGTCGTCATGTTCAGTGCTTTACATGTCAGTTTAAGATGTAGTAACATCTGTGCATTTAATGGGTGGTTCACAAAGTTTCTGAAGGGATAAAGCCAGTTTGAACCGGATTGGGAAAATCTGTTTTAAAATACTAACTCAATTTGTTTTATGTACCTCCATTATTACATGCAACAAGCAGCATTAAAGAAAATCCTTCCTACCATAAATTGGAAAATTTTACTTCTGTATTAAAATACAAAGGTTTGATTTCAGTGAAGTTAATGGAAAAATGTACCACACAGTTTTCTGGCGAGTGTTGTAAACCTGCCTAAAAAGTAGGCTTTGACAAGGCGTATGTGGGTCCAAACATTTATTCAATACTGGGATTAGATAGATAAAAAAAAAAAAGCTTAGTGTGGTTGTCTTAGAATGAAGACTTTATATTTTTATTAATACAGCCCATTTAACATAACAAAGAAAACGTTGCCTGTTAGAACCAGAAAATGTCTGAAAGAAACAAGTCCACATGAGGGTGAAAGGAATAACACAACTCAAAAATCTACATTTGACACCAATATGTTGTCTACAAATGGCAGATGTTATAAACATTCACATATGCCAAGCCTTAAACAAATGGTGTTTGTAATTAAACGAGCAAACTCAGCAATTAAACAGTGAGCACCAAAGTCATTCCAGTCATTCCTTTGGTATTTGTGTGGCACGTTTCATTTCTTTGCTCTAAGCTATATGACGGTAAATGTAAATAACTAAATATAGGCTGTCACTTCCCAACTTGATGAAAATGAATGGTTTTCTTGATTAAACTGAGCATGACGTGCGGGACTAGGTGTCACTTGATCCAGCGGTAACTGAAGGCATTGGTGGGCTAGCTGCAGTTCGGCTGCCATGCTAAGTACTCAAACTGTAAAGATAGAGATACCATATTCCTTTCGCGTATAATAAGCTAAGATTAACACTAATATACAGCCTTCGTTCATGTAATCATTAGATCCAAGATCAAGTTAACCTTATTGTCATTCTGTTATTCATTTTAGCAACAGCTCATCTACTCTTGTCTTTCACGAGATCCACATCCTGCTCATCAAAGTTGTCCATCAGAGGAAAAAGAGAAATGAGAACAATATGAGTGAGAATCAAGGAAACCTTGCTAGTGATCGTGGAGTAAACATTTTAAGTTATTATTCTTTCCAAAATTTGGCGGAGCTTACACGTTAATAACGTCCTACGTGACCTTACTACGATCTCCAGAACCTACCTCTGTCCATTTACAGTACACCATGAGGACTGTACTTCGATACTGGAGGGCGAGAAGATGGAAATGTGCTTGGTGACCAACATACTGACCTCCATTTAGAGACCTGGCTCATCCATAACAGATGAGGATGTGAGCTGGTTCCTATCATCATCACTTGCCTGAAAAGATTAGAAACACATTTTTCCTAGCACAAGTTGTAAACGCTTTTTCTGGGTGCATTCCTCATCTGTGGTTATTTAGTTTGCTGGGGGCCTGTTGTGACCGCAAAATGCTTTTCGTGCTCAGCTTCATCCACTGTTTTCTACAGATGTATTTCTTAGTGTTTGTACGCGAGTCATTTTCTTTTTCATGGAGTAGAGAAAATCTGCAAATAATAATGGTTTACATACCAGCCCAAAACAGAGCCAAAATGCAAATTGCTTAGCGGGTCTGTTAAACACTATGGTGTATCTTCATTAAAGCTTCAAAGTTGGAATTTCAGTCATTTGGCACTTGACCAAAGTTTGTCACACACCACATATTAGTAGGAAACAACGCCCCCCCCCCCCCCCCTTTCCTGTCATGGCTTACTCCTCTGGGGTCTCTTTTCATGGAGGAAACTGAAGATGTCAACATGTGAATATTTTTCAGCATGTTAAGCCAATATTCTATGTATTATACTTGAACACTTGTATCTCAGAGGAACATAAGGTTTCAGCAAATATGTAGGGTACTTGCCAGCATTAAATGGCCGAGCATTGAATGCATCCTCTTGTTTCAGCTTGGGCTTACTGCCTTCAATGAGAAACATCATGCCTTATGCTTTCTTTGCACACTGGGGACTGCAGTATGTCTCAATTTCAGTCTAGCCTGACACATAATGAAGACGCATGGGGGGGATCACTTCAGCAAGATGGAATACAAAAAATTCACACACATACATACAAAATATGGTATGCAGGTCTACAAAGACATCTGGAAACACTAAGCTATTAATTTAGCTAAACTTGTGGCTAGTGTTTCTATATTTAAACTATGAAATCATGACAAGATTTATCCCTCAGAGTCACTGAAAGGTAAAGGCCAATGCTAGGGTTTCAGCCTCTCAACAAAAACTCTACCTGCAAAATTCTACTTGACATTTTGTCTGGAAGAACAATACTTTCATTTTTGAACATGTTATAGTCTCGCCAGTCACAATTACTGTTTTTTGTCTTTGAGGAGCACTATGCTTTGCCTTTTGACACAACACAGCTCGTCTCTAAGCAATTAATCACAACAAGACACTTTTGATGGCCACCAACAAACTCACAGGAAGACGCCTGGATGCCATTCAACACCACCCACTCACAATATGTCTATTTGTGCTGGAATAACAGCCTCACTTGTCCTCAATTGCCTTATAAATTCCATTGCATAAACAAGAGTCATGGTATGATAGTATCTCTTTGACCGTGTCCGCACAGAGCCAAAGGTTTCAGCTGCAGCTCTTGGACATCATTTATCAATCATTGAAGGCAAACAACACTTTGGTTGCTTAACTGATTAATCGTTGCAGCTCTACTTTGCATCTGTACCTATCTATGGTGTCACACTTAATTGGCTGCTAATTAAAAAAACTGGAGGAGTTGATACAGCTGAGCTGTAATAACCAGAGCTCGTAAGACATGTTGGTCATGCCTAAACTCAAGTTGACTTTCTTGTAATGTAATATTACATAAGTATGTCCCGCGACCCTGTACGCAGGATAAGCGGTTAATGATGGATGGATGGATGGATGGACATAAGTATGTGCTGTGAATGCAGTACATTCAAAAGATAAAGTGCTGTGTTGGGTTCTGGGTTCATTTTTGCTGTTTTCCCTCCTTGTCGACTGCCAAAATCATTCCGCTTAGTCATTAAAAGCTTATCTGCAGTAGCCAATATAAATGAACAAAAACAGATATAACACAGGCACTAATGTTCTGTGCAGTATGGTACTAATGTTGCCCTAGAGATTGACAGTTTTTCCCAGTCCTGATAAGCAAATATTTGTCCATCCATTGTCCATGTAAGGATAACAGACCCCCTGTCACAGACCCTCTAGGGTCGCCCTCCGCACATGGAGAGAACAAACTAAGAGAAGCAACTATTCCTGAAGAGGAAGATGGAGACGGACAGCAATGGGAGCCAGATAGTAGGCTGGACATAATGTAAAAAATATTCCGGGGGAAAGAGGTTTCCCAATTAGTAAATGTGCCATGGTTTAAAACTTGAGTAAACAATCATTATGAATTTTTCTGAAACAGGAAATGCCAATATCTGCTGCACAAGCTCCAAAGGACAAATGTAACAATTCCCTGGGGTATCATCTGTCATTTTGTGACACCAAAAATGCTCAAGCATTTTTATGAGACAAATATTTCTTGTATTACAGTATTTTACACAGAAGAAAATATTCTTAAGCATCAAATCAGGAAACTGGTAATGGGTAAAGGACGTTAGGACAAGGACACTCACTAAATAGAAAACACATTTTCTTATCAAAAATCCAGAGAACGTTTGTCTGCTCTCCTGTTATGAACTATGAAATTGTGATACTGGTTTGCACTGTAGACAGAAGAAGCCTCAGTCACAATAATGATGCTACCATTCAGACACCAGTCAATTATACTAGGAGGCTGTTATCACTCACCATCTCAACCCCCTGAGGAAAGGCCGTTCCCTCCCAGTCCTTCTTGGGGAATCGCTGAATGATCTTTCCACATCCCTCCCCTGAACCTGCAGATAAAAAAGACATGAAGATAGGTCAGTCAATGCAGAGGGTAGCATCATGGCATGTAAAGCTCTATATGTTTTTTGATGAGAGAAATATCAATCTTGAGTTAACCAATCTATGTACATTATAAAGGGATGGGTGACACGGTTCAAATAATACTATATGTATTATGTATGTATAGTACTAACAAGGACTGCATCCAACTGATGCTGATGATAAATGCACTGGTCAGCTTACAGTCAAAGGTTTATGTTTCTGACTTATATAAGCCATGTGAGGAAAAATAAAACAAGGTATGGTCTGAACAAATTTCCTGATGTTCCTACTGTCACAGCTCCTTCAACTTCAAAGTCAAAATTATTTATTAGGTTTGACTCAGCATGACCACATCAGAAAACAAGACAAATCAACAAAATGAAAAAGAGTATATGCAACTACAGGTCCTCAGCAACAGTATAATTGGGTTTCTCATCCATTTGTTTTCTTGAAACACCTAAGAACAGCAAGTAAGCAGAGATCATGTAGAATTAGCCTGCCCTTTGAAAAAGTCATCCATACACTTGTAAGCCATTTGGAAGTGAATCCGATTCACTTGGAATCGGAATAGTCTACATTAAAAAAAAAGCTATTAAGGAGAAGCGAGAAATTGACGAATTGTGAAACAGCTTAAACTGAAAAAAGAAGAAACAAAAACGCAAAATAAAATCAACTGTGATTCTAACTTTTGCTGAATGCATCCATGAATTAGGGCGCAGTCACCATAAATAAATAAATTACTGTGTTGGAAAAAATTTGCCACTCTAGGAATTTGCGCTCGTTTTAATAATCTAATTCAGAACCGCTGGTAAGATCCCAGGTGAAACAACATCAAACATTGGCCTCCACAAACCAACTTCACTGCAACAAATGCCTATTGATTAGTAACTTTTTACCCCAAAACACGTATTTTCAGGCTGAATACGTTTACTCACTTTAATGGTAGGCAAACCCAAAAGGAGTTGAGTTAAAACAAATTGACAAATCACTCAACAGGCAAAGAGCGTATGGATGTTGCTTCATTACAGGTATGTACAGTGAGGAAAATAAGTATTTGAACACCCTGCTATTTTGCAAGTTCTCCCACTTAGAAATCATGGAGGGGTCTGAAATTGTCATCGTAGGTGCATGTCCACTGTGAGAGACATAATCTAAAAAACAAAAAATCCAGAAATCACAATGTATGATTTTTTAACTATTTATTTGTATGATACAGCTGCAAATAAGTATTTGAACACCTGAGAAAAATCAATGTTAATATTTGGTACAGTAGCCTTTGTTTGCAATTACAGAGGTCAAACATTTCCTGTAGTTTTTCACCAGGTTTGCACACACTGCAGGAGGGATTTTGGCCCACTCCTCCACACAGATCTTCTCTAGATCACTCAGGTTTCTGGGCTGTCGCTGAGAAACACAGAGTTTGAGCTCCCTCCAAAGATTCTCTATTGGGTTTAGGTCTGGAGACTGGCTATGCCACGCCAGAACCTTGATATGCTTCTTACAGAGCCACTCCTTGGTTATCCTGGCTGTGTTCTTCAGGTCATTGTCATGTTGGAAGACCCAGCCTCGACCCATCTTCAATGCTCTAACTGAGGGAAGGAGGTTGTTCCCCAAAATCTCGCAATACATGGCCCCGGTCATCCTCTCCTTAATACAGTGCAGTCGCCCTGTCCCATGTGCAGAAAAACACCCCCAAAGCATGATGCTACCACCCCCATGCTTCACAGTAGGGATGGTGTTCTTGGGATGGTACTCATCATTCTTCTTCCTCTAAACACGGTTAGTGGAATTATGACCAAAAAGTTCTATTTTGGTCTCATCTGACCACATGACTTTCTCCCATGACTCCTCTGGATCATCCAAATGGTCATTGGCAAACTGAAGACGGGCCTTGACATGTGCAGGTTTAAGCAGGGGAACCTTCCGTGCCATGCATGATTTAAAACCATGACGTCTTAGTGTATTACCAACAGTAACCTTGGAAACGGTGGTCCCGGCTCTTTTCAGGTCATTGACCAGCTCCTCCCGTGTAGTTCTGGGCTGATTTCTCACCTTTCTTAGGATCATTGAGACCCCACGAGGTGAGATCTTGCATGGAGCCCCAGTCCGAGGGAGATTGACAGTCATGTTTAGCTTCTTCCATTTTCTAATGATTGCTCCAACAGTGGACCTTTTTTCACCAAGCTGCTTGGCAATTTCCCCGTAGCCCTTTCCAGCCTTGTGGAGGTGTACAATTTTGTCTCTAGTGTCTTTGGACAGCTCTTTGGTCTTGGCCATGTTAGTAGTTGGATTCTTACTGATTGTATGGGGTGGACAGGTGTCTTTATGCAGCTAACGACCTCAAACAGTTGCATCTAATTTAGGATAATAAATGGAGTGGAGGACATTTTGAAGGCAGACTAACAGGTCTTTGAGAGTCAGAATTCTAGCTGATAGACAGGTGTTCAAATACTTATTTGCAGCTGTATCATACAAATAGATAGTTAAAAAATCATACATTGTGATTTCTGGATTTTTTTTTTAAGATTATGTCTCTCACAGTGGACATGCACCTACGATGACAATTTCAGACCCCTCAATGATTTCTAAGTGGGAGAACTTGCAAAATAGCAGGGTGTTCAAATACTTATTTTCCTCACTGTACACATTCAGCAAAGGTAAAATTAAACAATATTATTATCTACGTTTGTTTTGACCTTTGTTGAAGATTACAGTTAATGAACACCAGCTGCCCTAAAAAAAATAACAAAATAACACCAAAAAATTACATTGCATGGAATTACAAAAACAATTCTGTCCATTTTGACCACAATAATCGCAAAAGTGAGACCCTGGTAAGACTGATTAACTCAAAATGTTTAGGGAAGTATGTGGTCCTAAGCGTGAGATATGGAACTCACACCACAAACACAAAGAAGCTCACAGGAGCGAGTCCAATCATTTCTTTTGTAATAATGCTCTGGCAAGCAAAAAAAGAAAAGAAAAAGGGGCACAAGGGTCAATCTCTTCGTTCTTCACTCTTCAATCACAAAACCCAGCTGTGACCCGAACTAAAACTGCAACTTTGACACAGTGCTGCACCTACTACTGTATCTTGGTATGACTTTGATTACTGCTACATCGGTTTTGCTGAAACCAATCTGCTTTAAACCTGTTCTGTTCAGTCAAGGCAAATCCTTTCTGTAAATAATTTATATGCATCAATGATACATAAAAGCATACAAAAAATATTCATATCTTTTCCCCCATATGTAGACATTATTTCCACACAAATATACATAACAAACAATCACACCAAAGTCCATAATTCATTTGAACTCCACACTATTAAGTAAGCATTGACATTGAAATTACTTCCTTACTATATTTTGGATAGAAATAAGTTGCCAAAAACATGGAAGACACCAAAACCTGCTTGTAGTCAACATTTTTGTTAGTGTTTTATCATTGCCTTAATACTGCCTAATATAGTGACAAGTAACTTGTTGGCCATAGATATGTAAAGGCACACACACACTTACAGTATGTAGTTAAGGTTGAGAGAGACATCAGCTGGATGCTGATCTATAGCACATGTGGTCATCACATTCAGCCACACAGATTTGCGAGTGTTCAATTTAATCTTTTAAGTTCATATTCATTTAACGTTGAGAGTGTTACAAAACTTAGTGTAATCATTATTCAGTGTTTTAGTCATAATCATATTCATTTACTTTGCGTTTATTGAGGAGTTGTAGATTGTAGAATGTTGATTTCCCTTTGAAGGGATCAAATATGGTTCTGGTAAGGGAATTTATTTGATTGTTATAGGAAATTAATTATTATTGTTTATAATTGGGCAAATCACATTTTGAGGAAATCAATTCCAAATTTAAAGGGTATCTGTCCAAATTTCTTTAAGAGTGGGAATTTAAATTTTCTGTCTGAATTTAACCTACAAGATTTGGGATGGCTGCTCCGTAGAGGAAATTTTGGCCAAACAGCATCCATTGCTGGCACATATGATACGGAAACTCTCACACAAGTGGTGGATCGTTTGATTTGGAAGTTTGCAGGGACACCAGTGAAATAACTCTCTCATAGATTTCCCAAAGGGCTCCATATGGCTCACTCTTGCAAAACTCTGAAACCTAAATTGGATGTAATAATTCACGTCAACACAATATGTATTTAGGAGATGATATATGACTGCAACATTCTTATTTAGCAATCTGGAAAAGCTAATAAATGGACATTCTATCTAATTGAAGAAAAATGTCCCCCATTTAACATGCCAAAAAAAGCTTTTAAAGGTCTGTTTCACAATGTGCACTTTGTCACACTATGTTGTCTGATCCCATGACTTCATCTCAACGTTATTTTAAACTCCTAGTCACTCTTTGACAGTTAGGAACACACTTTCTATTTATCAGCCAAGGGAAAATGGTCTCCTATCAGGAGAGTAAGAGAGAGAAAATGAATACATGTGGCCCATTTTGGAATTCATTTAACTAATGCAGATGAATGGACATGTATGGGGATTTTTTTATGCAATCACTAAAAGCCCA
Source organism: Micropterus salmoides (assembly GCF_014851395.1). Classification (NCBI taxonomy): domain Eukaryota; kingdom Metazoa; phylum Chordata; class Actinopteri; order Centrarchiformes; family Centrarchidae; genus Micropterus; species Micropterus salmoides. Next base: position 19,318,492 of record NW_024044348.1, read on the forward strand.
AAATTCCCAATTCAAGCATTCCAGCTAAATACAAATCTGCTGAAGAGTCACATATGCTGCAGGGACTGTCAGCTTTTTAGATTCTCTTCTTTAGATCAAACAACACGCATAAAATATTTTTACCTTCTGCAAACAAAAACTCTTAACAACAAGCCCCCCCATTCCACATTTGTACATGCAACATTTCCGCCATGAACAGGGTGCATAAAGGGGACTTGTGTCTTTGGGAAGAGCCTGTACATAGTCAAAGTCTAGCTGTTTAACATGGTTAACGTTACTGTTCATCAGCCCTAAAGATTCAGTGAAGCTCTGAATATAGCACAGTTATCGGCAAAAAAATCCATTTTGCCATTCAGTGCATTTCAGCAGTCCTACCTCAACACAGGCAAATGCCATGACTCAGCGAACTACTTAGCAGACTGCTTATGAAGCCCCTATGTCACATTTGGCCAGAGATCAGATACCATGCACAAGGGAGATGAACTGATTCAACAAACATGAGAACGAACTGCTACACATCATCATAATGACATGAGGTACTCAGCGGCTGGCTGCAGCCCTCCTGCATCAAATGCCTCAAGCCTGCTGTCAACAACTCCTTGAAACTTAGTCACTTTCTTTGACAGAGGGCTAATTAATCGCGATGAGGCTCTTCGGCCCCGAGTGGGAATGGGTGTTGGTTGGGGAGTGTATGTTTGTTTGAACAGATGGGAGCTGAATGATGGCTACACGTTTGCCTTTGTTCACCTGTAGAGGCAAGTAGAGCGTATCCAAACACTGCATGGAGACTGGTGCTAAAACACCAGTCTGTCTGACCCGTTACGTGTCTTCAGGTCTTTACAGCTCCTCTAATTGAAATCACATGCTTCGAGTGCTCCAAGTTCAAATTTTCAACCACGGATGAAAATAAATGACAGGATTCCTCACATTCCACGAGGCTGCACTCTCGTATTAAAACAAGTCGTGCTTTCAAATACTACCCCCCTGGTAACTATAAAGAACCCCAACAGCAAGGATAATAGAACCCAGGCCTGAAAAGGAACATGCTAATTTTAACATCCGCCAGCAAAATGCGAGGGGAGGGGGTTAAGTCCAAAATCAAGTTTATTTATTTATTTATTTTTTGGCAGAGGCAATTTAAACAACAACATGGCATGCGCATGTGCATGTTGAAGAGCATGGCTCATTCCAGCTCAATGCAGTACAACCTGTGTGGTACAGCTGGACCTAAAAAAACAAAATTGTAGCCTAATGTTTTCCAGCTTTCTGATAAAATATGATATAAATATTTAAGTTTTTTTTTCTGAAAAGGCTTTAGGGATGCATTTATTAGGAACAATAACTATAGACTAACCAGCCTTTAATAGATGCCATTAGATATTAGCACTGTCCTGTGCAAACACTGGGCCTCTTTTATGAAATCTCTGTATGCAGACTTTATCTTCATTTGTGCATACACAAGAAATATTGTGGACCGTTTCAATGTGTTCTTAACAACAAAATAATAAACTAAATTTAAGAATAGTCAGGAAAAACTTGTAAACTCATATGACACCCACAAAATCTTGAGGTTTGTGGCATTTTTAGGCCATGGAACAGCTTATAAAACACCACCACTGGGAAATATCAGTCAGATATAAAACATTTATTAATTCATTGAAACCTTTATTAAAACCACAGCCATCGCCAGTAATAAATCTGAGGGGAGAATGACAGATCATATACATTTATGAATAATATCTCAAAAAAGGTATCAAATCAATAATCATATTTTTACTGTTCATAGGGAAACTGGGATGGTTTCTGTAAAAGAAGCAAATATTTGATGCAGATTGGTGACAAGATTGTCTATATGGTATTTAAATGTAAATTTTTCATCAAGCCAGATACCAAGATTTATATTCAGTATACTCTTTTAAATGTGTGATCCATTCGCTTTGAATAGAGCACCACAGCACACAATAGTGTCATCAGCATAAAGATGGACTTGACAATGACTCAATGAAGACACAAAATCATTATTATAAAACAGTGAAGACCCTAAATTGAGCCTTTCGGGAAAAACCTTTTGTTACCAACAAGAACACAGAATAAACACTCCACGACTTCACACACTGAAGTCTCTCAAACAAATAATTCTAGATCCAATCACAAGCCTTTCCATCAAAGCCAATGCTGCATAACCTTTGTAAGAGCAAAGGACGATCAACTGTATCAAATCCTTTCAACAGATCTATAAAAACGGCAGCACAATGTTTTTTTTATTGTCTAAAGCGGATACTATATTATTCGTATGTAATAGCTGAAATAGTGCAAGGATTAGTTTTCAAGTTAATAAAGAGTGACTTGAAAAAAATGTCTTGAGTTGGTCTACCAAGGATTCCTAGATTTTTGATCATTTGATGGGATAATATGGAGATTGGTCTATAATTATCCTGATCATTTCCATCACCTACTTTTTGTAATGGAATTACATGGATCAACTTACAGACACTGGGAACTGTGCCTGTTCTGATAAATATTTATGTGTTAATTGTTCTATGATATTCCTCTCCAGTTGAACTCCTGGTATTAATGGCTAGCAATACTTACTAGAATGCATCACTAGGAAAGAAGAGCTAAAATGTAAACTGAGAAATGTAGTTCATGGTACAAACATGATCATAATTAATACCATTAATACAGGTGGACCTGTTCAAATATGGCCTAGTGGGCTCCGTAAACTAGCTTGGATAAATTGAGATTACTACTGACCTCCTTGAGATAATCAGACGTATTGTTCAGCCAAGTCAGATTAATCACAACAATTAATTCAACATCAGAATACTGAGAGAGTATATCTGCATTTTTGTTAATGGAGCTTGTATCCGCAGATGGGCATCTATAGACCCCTACCACTATTACTGGATTAGCCCTAACTGAACATTCAGTGCAAGAAATTCAAAACACTTTGGTATGGCAACATAATTTAGAATTGTTACAGAGGCTTAGGCATGGATGGAGTGGAGCACTATTGAAACTTTGGTTTCATGCCTCAGCCAGATGTCTTCCCTCAGGTATGACACGCATGCAGAGGCTAGGTCATCACCAGCAGCCATTAAGCCCGACCATGGAAGAGTTGTGTCGTCACTTCCACAGGGCAAAGAGCGAGGCGGGTAGGACTCTACAGGAGATGTTTCGACTGGGTTGCTGCAACAGTGGAAAAACCCAACTTATCCTTCTCTTCGTGCTAATTTTCATGTGAGTAATGTCCGGTTGGTAAGTTCACAGGGGCCACACACCGCCATGCTGAATTAGCTTATGTGGAAGTCCTGGCTGTTAGCCACCTGGCTAAAAATAAGCAGCCATATCAGGTGATCAATTCACCCGATCATTAAAATGAATGTAGTTGATAACTGATAAAAACAAGTAAAATCGAGAGGATTTGCATAAGAAAATGTCTTCAAAACCAGTTTAAATGTTTTTATTAGAATTACTGGCCATAAAAAACAAGATGTTTTATGCAAACTCTAATAATATAACATAGGCATCAAAATAAGCTTTTTTGTGGTTAAGTTTTGATATTTCATAAAATTTAAAAGTCTTGAATAATTTTGCAGAGACATTTCCAAATTTTACTTTCTCTTTCTGAGAAATCCAACTGGGACTTTGGCCATTCCTGCAAATCCGCACGCAAGCACACACACACACACACACACACACACACAAAACTTAGAAAGATTGAATGTCCCTAATAATTTATTACTGAGTTGCGTGATTTAGCATAGTATGAACAATAAGTGAAAAACCACAGAGGAAAAGTTGTTAGTCTTTCTTGATTAGAGCAGATGTTTCTCCTCTTGGAAGAAAAGCCTCATTCATCTTCCTGATTTATCTTACTGTTGATTGAATCAGCCAAATGCTTCTTTTACCATGTATGGACAGGCCACCAGGGGACTCTTTACGACAGTTAACGTAACATTCACGTCAGCACATCAGTCATGCACACAGGTGGAGGGTTCTGAGACAAGTTTCTACTTATCGTTTATTCACTTTCCTCCAAGTTTAAAAAAGAAAATCCACCCAAAAACAGAATTTAAATTATGCGATAAATAGATCAAGGATGTCTCCACATCCACTGACACTGAATTAGTAACTGGCTCTATAGACATCTTACATCAACATTTGTTTAATGTAGAGCTCCCAGCTGTGCACCAGAAAATGTGGCAACATCCCAGTAAAATCACCACAGATGCTGCCATGTTGCCTTATGCTTTATTCCAATAGCCATTATGTATGAAGCATCTCTACTTGTCTGAATTTTCTTATCATCACTTAAGTCCCTCACTATGCAGTTTAACTTGACGACAGACATATTTCAAATTCACAAATTAAAACTGAGCTGCACAGTATTACAGAATTTACATATGTAATAGGAAAGCCCATGTTGGCCTCAAGGGTGACCAACGACCATCATCAGGAAACTAAACTGTTCTGAATGTTCTGTGTTGATGATATGCAAAGAAATAGGTGGAGGTGTTGTTTGCATGACAAAAAGGTATCAGAGATTAACAAACTGGTGATGTCAGAAATATCAAGTTCAGGAAGCTTTCCAGAACATAAAGGCAGCTGCAGGGCAGGGAAATATATGTAAAAAGATAGACTCTGTCGTCATGCCCAGGTCAAAACGTTGGGAGAAAAGAAAAACACATCAGCCAGGAGAAGCACTTCAAAAAATTTAGATACCATAGTCCCTTTTCATACAAATATTGATTTTTTTCCCCATAGAGAACAATAACTTTTCGACATTCCACAGACTTGTGGTTGTCAAGTGGGTTTCCAGTAGGACCCAGAACTGAAGTTGTCATGATCAACTTTCATGATCTGTAAATAAACTATAATCAATCAATTTTTCGTCACTGGCTCTGTCCCTCAGTTCAAGAAAAATAAAAGCAGGGCTGCTCACTAGTATCATAGCCAGAGTCATCACTCTTCTGCCTTCTTCTTGTGAACCCCAGTTGCAACTGCAAATGGTGGCAGTTCATCCAAAAAGGCAACTCAAACAACTTTCAGCAAACAATTATATTGTACACAGATCATTTTACAGCACCTCATTACATCTGTTGATATAATTATATGAATACTTTTCAGACTAGTCAGAACAATGTCTGTGTTCAACACATCCAGGCTGAGCTCATTTTAGTTCAAAGCTGCATAATTTTTAATGATATAGATATTGCAGTCACATGGTCAATAAATCTCATCAGATTAAGGACACGTTAGCCTGTTCCAGAGAAAGGGATGTTTTACAGTATTTTTTCCAACTGTTTTCCACCAACCTGTTTCATCTGTCATATTGTATTTTCTCTTAAAATATTATGACTAAAATGTTTCCTGACATGAACTTCAACATATTTTGCATAACCACAGAAATCACAAAGCTCTGATTGTATAACACCTTATCAACATGCTGCAAGTAGTGTAACAGTAGCCAGTGGAGTTTCCCTACAAATCAGTTTTAAACTCCACAACAGAGAGGAAGGAACTCCTCCATTGTGGTCAGGATGCCTCTCACCACAAAGTCTGAATCCAACCGAGAAGCTGCCAAATGTGGAGTTAAAAAGAAAAACAATCAATGGAGGCAGCAAATGCAAGATGTAAAATGGAAGCAAAAAAAATTCCACATCTTACTCCCAGTAACAACATTCATGTGACACCTTTGACCACAAGCAGCCTGTTGGTGCTGGGACTGAAATTTGTCATCAACGGCTGACTGACGGACGTATGGAAACCTTTTCTACTGACAAATCCCCGTAGCCATCTCAGTGTCAAAGGACAGATGTGAAAAAAAAGTAGAAGTGAATGTTTTTCAACTGGATATTTTAATAACTTAATGGTCATGCAGAGATTGTTGGTATGTGACAATCAGCCTATTGCAGTACTGGGAACAGTTACAGTATACAGTAGAAAGAAAAACCAAGAACACCAATTCCTCACAACTAAAATAGTTTCACCAGAAACTACCATCTCACCACATCCCCCCTCTTTGCTCTTTGCTATTAAAATCATAGATTTCATTCTACTCTGATTTCAGAGTACACTAAAGATGTTAGAGGTGTGAATTCCTACGTTCCTTCCTAAGGTCATCTTATAAATTATCAATTGCTAGCAACTTTGTACTGAAATCTAAAACTTCTAAGAACTTTCACAAAATGTAAGAAATAAAAGCCAAGATTATAGAACAGATAATTAAACCAAACGTATTACTTTGCGCATGATGGATTGACAGTACAACGACTAATCTTATTCCATAAGCACTGAGCAAACCACCATTTTAACATGTGTTTATGTGACTGCTGATAAAACAAAACAGACACAACTTGACTTGAATAATTCATGATTTAGAAAACCAACCACAACACATGGCAGCACTTCAAGATCTGGCATCTACAACATGAAATCAACATCTCCAGCTGTTGGACAAGCCAGGCACTGAAGTCAGTGTATCCACACAATATTTACTTTATGGCATTATTTTGCCAAATTTAGTACTTATAAAGTTAACACATGGCTTTTAGCCATCAACTTTGCATAAACAAACAGCTGTCAAACATAATCTTGGACTGATTATCAGGACTTAATGCTTTGTTGAACCTTGTTTATGCGACATTGTTACGTCCCGGTGGACCACGAACACTAACCCCAACACAGGACCTTACGGGACGCAACAGACATATTTTTAGACAAAGACTCATTTTGTTTAGAAATAAAAAGGTGCAGTCTCTTGATACAGGTTCCAGGCAACTTCCTAAGCATCATTAATTGTGAAAAATGTATAACTTACAAATCAAGTTTTAGTTGTGAGAAACGTGTCATTTTATTCAAACTGAACATATTATAAAACAAACAGTTTTCATATTTGGAAATTTCTGGTAAGAAACTGTAGAACCATTCATTTCAAGTCATGTCGCAATCAGAAAATGCTGCAAGAAAAAGCACATTATTTCGTGCAGTCAGTGACATACAGCTGAATTGTGTAGGCATTCCCTGAAATGAGGAGGCCTTCTTTAAGCACAGACTCCAGCAGGGAAGCCAACAGATGTGTGATCGTTAGACAAACTTGAAGCTAATCAAAATGATACGGTCAATGAAACTTTGGACTCCAGTCAACTGGTGTAGACTAACCCAAGCTTGAAAACCACTTTACAGCCAAGAATGAAAGAGCGTATATATTTAAGGAGACAACCATCAAGACAAACCACAGATACACCAACATTTGCAATTTCCATAGTTTTACCAACAAGTTGAAATAAGTTAGCAAAAATAGCAGACAAAAATGTTTAATCTCTTAAAAAGCTGGTTTTGGTGCTTAAGAAAGGGGTGTTTTATTGCCAAAGCGCTTTCCTTGTGGGTCTGCCAAGAGAGCCAGCACAAATACAAACACTCTTTGAGAAGTTGTAACAGAAAGTCAATTCATCAAAGTGCAGGAGGATAGAACCTAACATGGAGCCATTCTTGGTACAACTTCTAAAATAATGCTTAAAAGGTATTTATGACTTTTGAGTCATGCAACATTACAGTGCAGGCTGATTAAGAAATGCCTCCAGATCTAAAGCTTACATACTTGCATCTCTACAGATAGATATCTCACAACACATAGCAATATCACACAGTCAAAACAAGATATCCGCAGATGGAAGTATTTTTCTCTTGAACATTTTTTTTTGTTATTTTGCAGGATTGTGCTACGTTACATAAACCCCAAGTCCAGACCAGAAAATCCAGACCATAAAGTCACAAAGAGTAGAGATTGGGTACTGTGAATGTTTCCAAAAGCAGTTTGATTCAATAAAGAGAGGATATCCATCCAATAAACTGTTTGAGAAAAGCAGCTGGGCAAATTCCTCTTTTTCACTTAGCAAATTACAATTTATGATGAACAGCACGCCAGACCGTATTTAAACCCTTGCCAATAAAGAGAAACAGTGTCCTACTGCAAGAGGAAAATAAGAATATCGAGCAGGTTCAATACAGACTGCATTCATCTAAACCAGCGTTTTTCCATTCCAACATTATGCATGAAAATAATTCCAAGGTTTGTGGCTCAAGACATCCTCCCCCCGTTTGTTTTATAGCACTTCAGTCTACAGTCACCAAGCACAATGATTTGACCCTTAGTTATGTGTTTTTCAGTATATCTTTCTAAATAGGTCACCTGTCTCAATGAAAATATCACAAGTGTTCTTGCTGGAGACACACCCTGGATTTATATTCATTCTCAAAAAAGAGCAATGTAAGCAAGTCATTGAAACTGGGTGGTGCAATTGCCAGGAAATAGTCCTAACTTGAGTGAGGATCTTTACAACACACTACTTCATAATGTTTCTTTGCTAAACTTTGGCATTCTGCAACTTCAAGCCCACAGTACTGTATTTCCAACCTCTACACCGCCCTGTGTCACCAAGAGAAAAGCTTTACCACCACTAATACTGTGACTGCACACCAGCTTTATCCTACTTTTAAAGCAAAGCTTTCTGTTTATTGAAAATGTTATTATTTCATATTATCAATAGTCCATTTCCTGTGTTTATAAAAATGTGAGCTTATTAAGAAGGTATGGATTCAGAATGTACATGGGCTGAGTAATTCTGATTTACTACAAATTGGAACCAAGCCCATTCCTCAACAGATTGCACGCTTAGCAGTATTTCCAACTGATCCATCCATAGTAATCCAACAATGAGAATTGGGTCAGGCCAGTGGAGCAAAAGCCAGCACAGGAGGCTTGGTGATGACCCACGTAGGGATCCCTGGTTTGAATTAACAAGGAAGGTGGACGGGGAAAATCAGTTGTCTAGACGACTCACTGCACATTACTGACTGGCATCGCCAACTTCACTGGGCAAAGGCAGTGCTCTGAATAGTTCAAGAAAAATAAACAGTCATCTTTTTTATTTTCCTCTGTATTTCAAATCTAAAAGTCATTTTAATTTTACAGTTCTGAGAAAATCCATCCCACTTAACAAATAAGGGCATCTCTGCAGGGTTCTAGCCCAAACCAGCAATTGATACGCTACATTACACTCAAGAAAACATAATAAAGGCAGACAAATACAGTTCAAGAGTAGGGGATAATTTTTGTCCTCCAGAGAGGCTTACATGTGGATGAGGCATAAGCCTGTCACAGCTCCCTAATTGACCACAATCTGACACCGATTTTCATTGCCTACTCCATCCACAATCAACTAGCCTACATCATTATCAGTGGCCAGTGGAGAAAAAAATTACTAAACTCATGGTCCCTGTGATTTCTTGTGGTGAGACTGTCTGAATATGAATCCATTCAGACTCTTCTGGTAAAGCCAGGACATTTTGTCCCTGGAGCACAAAAAATGTATTTGTCAGTTGGCGCTGGGATGCACAAAGCTAATGAAAGACACTGTTTACCTATTATGCATAGCGAGCTATGGTGACTAAGAGGATTCAGCTGCTCTGGCCTCTTTGACACACATGGCGCTGGAGGGGCGCCACTGAAAGAGGCTAGGAACTTGAGTTTGTTCCCTCAAGGAAGATTATCTGAATGTTTTTACTTTCTCCAGGCTGCTCACTGAGCAACAGCTCTTACTGGATCCTCACAAATGGTTGAGGTTTCCAGATGTTTGAGCTATTTACAAAGCATCATTTATTTGAGAAACATCTGTGCAATGCAAAAAGGTGTTCATCATATATATTTATGTAAATTAATGCTTAGAAATGTGTGCAAAGCGTTCCCTGTCCTTGGATGACAAGAATTTGAGGCTGGACCGGAGGCATAGCATGTAGCCTAAATGGAAGTCCCTGTCCTACTAGAGAACAGAGGTAGAAAAGGGAAGAGGATTTGAAAAAGGATTTTGAAAAAGTTGAGCACTGTTCCGGCAAAAACAAATATAACACAACAAATCGTTGACAAGTGCGGCTGCAGCGGGTAAAAATAGACCCCAAAACAATGCGTGCAGGACAGGCAGGTTGCGAGACCACCGCTAGCAACATTACGCAACAAGAAGAAAAACCATGATGCAACCACTGGACATCAATACCAATCCTGTCCTCGCTAGTGTCGACAAAACCACTGTGATCAAGGATGAGCAAGATTTGGTTTTATATGACTTTTATATGACTTATATGATTTGTGAGCATGATTCAACAAGTGTGTCCCATTAGCTGGCAGTGAAACCAGATCACGGACCTGACAGGGACACAGTCAACATGGACAGGATGTGACAGATTTTGAATCCGTGACTAGTTTCGATTGATCCAGGTCAAATATCGCAACGCGCCGCGTGTAAACATCCACTGGTAACCTGCCATCAGACGTGTGCTTGATCTATAAATACACGCCGCCCGATGATACCCAGCATCAGGCCGGTTAATGAGGGTGGGAAGAGAAAGTGTTTCCAGTCTCCCTTGGTTAGCTGTGTGGCTAACGTAAAGCTAAGCGCAAAGCTATCTAGCATCAACACCATCACACACTGACTGACGGCCTGGACGCAAACCTCAGCTTCGCAGTTGAATCTGCGAGCCGCCCCGCCGCCACACTTACCGGATTTCTCCTGATCGTATCCCACGACAATAAAATAGTCAGCCAATCTAGCCATGTCTGCTGCTTTTCCCGAGATATACCAACACAATTCAGCATTTTTCCTTCTTCCAAAGCACAGCCATGTTTGACAGAAGGAGTGTCACTGCGCTTGCGTGCAGGAGGGGGAGACTTCCATGGGCGTGGGCCCTTGGAGTTTACAAATAAAGCACTGTGTCCCAACAGAGCCGCTTTCTGGCTCTAAAGCAGGGTGTCCCCACCTTTTTTTTTTACTATATATATACGGACAGTCAAACATACAGCCACCACACCAGAATAATATTTTATTTTAGTATAACTGCGGGGAATGTATTGATGACCACAGTGGGAAACATGTTGGCACAACAGTGATTGCTGCCTGGTTAATGCAATAAAAGGGTGCTGTATACTCCCTGTGAGATTTCCAAGATCTCATGGAGGTCTAAAACTCCAATTTCATGACCCCACAGTCTAGGATGACTGAAAAATACTCACAGAAATGGTAGTAAAATGAAAGACATAAATACATGGAATAGCAAGTAATGTGGGTGGACTAAGTGTTATATTCAGCAGACCAGATAATAACACATTACTTCTCACTACCCTCTATTTTCAGTATGATGACTTTGATTTATTAAAAGGATTTAGTGGCAGGGGACACTTCAGTAGGGGGGATATTTGTCAACCTATGGGCTACACACAAGTCCTCAATTTTAACAGCAAAGTCAACCACTAATCAAGTCTGCCACCAGTACAATGGAATACTATTAAAATATACTACAAAAACTCATTAGTTTTCCCTCCCAGAACATGACAAGGCTGCTCCAATTGCAAAATTCAAACTATTAGGGGTTATTCCATGGACTCACACATGTTTGTTTAACCCAGTTTCACTTAATGCTTCAATTTTGTGGTAAGTGCTACAAATAAAAATAATTCCTGCTCTATTAAGCTGAACGAGGTCGGTATTTCACATATAGGGTATGGGCAAACACATGTGGTTAGTGCAAAATATGCTGTCACAGGGAATAGCGCATGGAAATCAGAACCTTCACTCACAAGCCACTGTCAAAAATTGCATGGACACAGCAGGCAATTTCAACTGCATTTCTCTTACTCTTCATCTCTCTTTTCAATGTTTCTCTGATTTATTGTTCTCTGTCTTCTCTCTCTCTCTATCCCACTTATTGTTTTTTATTATTGTAAGTAAACAGAAGATGAAGACAGAGGTAGTCAAATAGTTGAACCTGAGCCAAACCATGAAGAAATACACCCCGTCTGTTTGCATATAGTGTTTATCATCAAACAAGAATGGTGGGAAGGTCATGGGACCAACATGCGTTTCCAGGTGACAAACACCTCTGTGTTCAACATAACATTATAATAATTATGAATCATCGTTCAGATTTGTGCCTTTGGGGGTTGACACCCTCTTCTTCCTAGCACACATGATGTTAATTGCTCAGGTTTCCTGCCACACGTACCTGCGCATACGAGAATAAGGTTGCACAGAAATTGTCAGGCATCCCACGACAGCAACTCCGTGGGGGACAAAAGATTTCTATATAAGGAGCCAAAATCCAACAGCAGAATTGTGTTGTCATGATTGCACAATCCCTTGTTTTAAACTCTGGTGAGGGGATTACTTGTCTGAGGCAATCATCATTACAAAGTGCTTACAAAATGTTTGCTGGTTTACAGCACATGTGTTTGACATTTATGTATTTCTTTTTAATATTTGTGTGGAATGAGGTTGCATGAAATATAAATAAACTCTGGAAGGTTCTGTGTCAGGGACAAAAAACAATAAGGTATGAATTATAGGATGCTGATTTGTGGAATGTCAAGTTTTTAGTATGACTGAAATGATGTTCAAATAACCCAACTTTCCCCTTTCATCGAAACTGAAACAAAAATAAAAACTGAAAGCATAAATGCCTTCTCTATCAAATTAATTTACACCACACCTTATGGAAATTTCCACAGTGGAATTTCTACGCTGATAAAACCATATGGTTTTTCTCTGGTATTTTCCAGCATTTCAAAGATTTAACGTGAGGGAGTGTGATTTCAATCTTTTTGGAATCACACACAGTGTTTCTGAGGTGTGGATTATCTCTTCACAACAATGTGCTCATGTCAGATACATACATAGATCTACACAAGAAGTTGTAACTTCCCCAATGTTTTCAGGCATTTGTTTCCCCTCAGGAGCTTATTATCCACATCTGCCTCATGAACCCCAGTAACAGGGGTCCTGTTTGGAGCCTCACAGAATAAACTGTTTTTCAGCAGGGTGATCCTAAATATTTCTTTCTGTGCCGTTTCACTAATTTAGCTTTAATATAAACACACATGGACATAGTTTGGTCACGTAAAACATGCTGCATGCAGGTTCAGAGCGAGTCACTGTACTGGCCATCCCATGAAGTCAAATAATGTAAGGGGGTGATATCTTCTACAACAGGCAGACCTGATGGCGCTCCCATTACCATCTCATAGACTCCAGTGTATGCATTCCTCAGGCGAAAAGTGAAGTCACATTACTTATAATCTATAACAGCAACAAGTCGGCAGAATTATAAAAAAAAACAACTAAGATTGTTGTCCAAGTTAATTTCCTGACCCCTAATTTATTTATAGATAATTGTAAAATTCCATTTCGTATTTCTCCAAATAAATTACATAGTAAGTCCAGAGTCAAATATTTGCCTTGTAGTAACAAATAAATTGAGAATATTGTGTTTACAATTGGGTGTACTTAGTGTATTTAATAAGTTACTCAATTGTCTCTTTCCACATCTCACATTCATAAACTGGTGTACTTCAAGCTGCCATGGAACTTTACTCTGTCAGGGAGTGTCCTAAAAAGCAGACTGTGGAAACATTTCTTACATTTTATTTTGCACAAAAATACCATTAAAAAAACTATACCTAACAGACCTTAAAAGTTCAAACTCAACAAAATTAATTTTATGTGTTAATATAGATTTCTTATGCCTCCTTACAGTAAGCAGTCGGCTGAGATGAACACATTGTACTGTTGTATTTCACTTACATAAGTAATGACCAATGATTTGTAGCCATTATACATACCGAGTACTGCATACATACTGAAATAAAACAAACAACATTTTACTTGTTGTTGCATGATTTATAATGAGCTGTGAATGCTGTGATTCTGTGAAAAGAGGACACAATGGCTGCCCTGAACTTATTCTGTGACCTCTAAAATTTTCCTTTATCATTTGAATGTTTGATTTTCATTCTTGATCTTTTTACTGTGTTGCAATGTTGCACTACATGAGCAGCAGCATAGCGGCAATGGATACTGGATGGGGTGGGGGAAAAGGATGAGCGACTGTTTGTGTCAGCCTATGAGCCCCTCCCACCTCCCGCCTGTATAAAGGCTCCCTGTCTGGTGTGTAGGAGCTATTAGCAGAGTGACACAGCTGCCTTACAGAGCCACTGGCATTTTCAAGAAACCTGTGGAGTACTCTTTTATTGCTACAAGAAGAGCTTTCTCATCCAACTGAATTATCAGAGAATTACAGGTATGTGCACTTTCTTTTAAAGAAGATATTGCTGTGATTTGATCTGCTCCCAGCTGATGGCCTTATCCTTGCTTTTTTTGAGGTCAGGGCTCAAGTGTAAGGACAAGGACAGGTTATCTGTCTGGTTATATAAGCAGTTCAGCTCCTAATGGGTGCAATGACTGTATATAATTATTGCTTATTAATTAGTTAATTCACTTTGCTATGTTTAGTTCTATTTAATCAGGTGACTGAGTTGAACAGCATTTTAGTTTTTGTTTGACTTTTGAGCTGAGCCTATTTTGGACCCCTCATTTGTAGACTTCGCATTATTTGCCAGGGGCCCAACGCATGGTTGTAGGTTTACTTAACCGAGCAAAATCTGACCTTAGCTTGGCATTTTAAATAAATGAATGATAAGTGCAAATAACTGGGCTTTTGGACTCTTGTGTAAGCAAGCACAAGTGTGGCAATTACTGTACAACGGAGTTTTATATGCATAGAGAGACAGTAGGAAATTGATGTAGTTAAACATTACTTTATAGCATAAATATGTAACTAACTAACAATGTTTTCTCTGCTCTCCACAGAAATAAAAATGAAACTGATCTTCCAGTCATTCCTCTATTGCTGTCTGCTGGTGACAGTGGGACACTGTGTAGAGCTTGAAGTGAATCCAGAGTTGAAAAAAAGGTGAGGATCAACATTGAAAATGTTTTCATTTGATATAAGATGTGACAGTCTGTCAAGCCTGTGAGACCAGTTACCTGTCTGCTGAATTATCTTCCCAAGACTGATGGACTTTTTTTTCATCTCCTCTCTCAGGCTAAGCATATGGCTAGGGAGCAGATTGAGACGGGATCTTGACAGTGTAACAGTAGAGAAGACAGAGTCTGAGCACTTTGTCAGACCAGAAGACATCAGGGATACTTTGCTGCCACATTCCAGGTAAGACACTATGCAATCCTGAGAATCTACATACTGTCTCAATTTGGTCATCATATCCTTTATTGTTATTTAAATGTATTTAGCTTGTCATAGAAAAAGAATACACAATTTAAGTAGTGAATACTCAGTCATTAACAACTCAGGAGTGAACAGTATGGATTAATGTCCTCTTGTCTCTCCCTCTGTCCTCCAGCACTGACATCAATGTCCGAACCAAGAGGTCTAAAAACTCAACCAACCAGTCAAGAAGGCAAGGTTGTTCGCTGGGCACCTGCACAGTGCACGACCTGGCACACCGCCTGCACCTGCTCAATAACAATTTAAAGGCCGGGAATGCCCCTGCAGACAAGATCAGCCCGCAGGGATACGGACGAAGGCGTCGATCTCTTCCAGTGCACAGAGTCACACTGAGGCTGGAGCAGGGCAGGCTGAGACCCGTGTGGAGCATATCTGACTCACAAGTTCACAAGCTTGAGGCTCTCCTCAGACGGACATGAGCAGGACTTTGCAAGTAGAGTTGGGACCAAAAGCGAGGGAGTAGTTCAGAGTTAGTGTCCTCTCTGCTCTGTTCTAAAATTCTCAAAATGCCTCAGACTCTTGCCAAGTACTCTCCAGCACATGTTTTCCAGGCATGAGGACTGAGTCAGAGCAAGACTGGCTGCACTGAGTTTCTCTAAAGGCTGAGCCTGGCAGCTCAGCGTTGTAGAGCGTGCAGGCATCTGCAGCTGGCTTGCAGACACTGGATGGCACAGCGTGCAGAAAACTACAGGTGCTGCTCTCTTCTTGGCAGGGGGAAGTGAAGAGTGCTAATTCCTGGCAAAGTGGACACATCCTCTGGCTTAAAGAGGGAACTCTCTTCAATGTTCTGGGACTTTACACATTTCTTCCTCAAGGCCAGGACTTTGATAAGTGCTATCCTCAAATGATTAAACCACCATGTTCCAAACTGTCAGTACTTGTCTGCACTTTTCCATTTGGACTAAGTCAAATGAATCATCAGGAAAAGACATCTTCGTCACAATGCCAAACAGGAAGATAGGCTACAGCTCTGAAGCTCGCAGTTTATATCAAGTTTTGGACACTGTATAAGGGAAAATGCCTTAGATTCTGTGACATATGTGCCAATCCACAATGGATTGAATTATACTTGAAATTGTTATTGTTTGTACAAAAACATGTGCAATCTATATTTGTTTTTATTGCAGGTATATGTATATAGGAATTCCTTTATTTAAATATTATATAGAGGTTACATTAAAGTACTCATGCAGATAGAACTACTTTTGTACAGGAAGAAATATATATGGGCATTGTAGCTATTTGTCATTATTCTTTTGCAAACTGTGGTAATAGGATATATGTTTTATATATTTGTAAATGTGTTCTATTTTATTTGTGTCAAAGCAATAACATTGTTATTCAATAAACATTTTGCATACAAAATCTAGACCTTGTCCAGACCTCATTTGCTCCCGGCTCTTACTAATTGAAAGTGGCATTCTATTGTCTCGAGTACACTGCTGCAGCAATACACCAAGCACCTGGTCTCTGTTAAGTGATTACAGGGTCTCATTAGAGCCTCCCTTGCTCTTACTAGTTATGACACCCCCCACCCCCCCTGCAAAGAAAAGGGCAGACAGGGTGCCAGGCGCATTCCTGCTTGGTTCAGCTCATATTTGTTGGCTCAGCCCCACCACAGAGCAGCCCTAAAGCCAACAGAGGAGGCTGAGGCTTTAGCTCCATCTGTATTCAGTGGTAGATGGTTGGGACACGAAAGGGCCAATGCGGGGGTTCCGGTCTGACATTCCTACAAGAGTATCACAGAAACTGCTCCAACAAAGCACGGATCACAACCTTCAAATTCAAGCAGACCCCCGAGAATGAACAGGCTTTTGGGGAGTTCAGACTACACCACTTAAGACAGACTTCTCCTTTGGCTGTATTCCTTTCAGTGAAGGACCATGAGGACCAACTGAGGATAGTCCAGAAAGTGAGAATGTGGTATCTTATTCTCTAGCTTTGCTCATTTCCTGTTGCAGAAATGCACACTGCAATTTGTACTTTCTCACATATACAGATACTACATATATACTATAAACTATACTATATATACACAACAAAATCAAGTATTCACTGAGTGGTATGAAGTCAAACTAACCAATCCCTTTGAATAAGATGACAACTTGACAAGTTGTTTGATGTTCCCTGTACTCAGTAGCTTTTCCTGTAAGCACTAACTGGATGTTCACCCTGCCTGTATAAACATTTCTTAGTGAAATCATGCAGGAAATGAAAGATAAGCCTGTGACTGAATAAAATTATGCACGGCTTTAATTTTTTGAGTGAGCACTACATACCGATTAAAAGTGTAATCATTTGAAATTAGAACTATTGGCTGGAGACACTGTCTGTTTATGTTTCAATTCATGGTAAAAGCCAACCACAGCTGTTCAACACATTGTAGTATGATTGTGAACAGGTTATAAAGAAACAGAGTGAAGGTCATAACTGCAATTGTATGTTCTATATTGCCATCTAGTGAGATTGGATGGGTAAAACTGCAAACTTTTGTTCTTAGTATGACTTAGTCAGTCAGTTCATCTTCAATCTTTCTTAAATTGTATTTTTATGTATTCCTAAAGTCTAGCTTATGGCTAAATTAAAACAGCACAATGTAAAGTAGCTACCTCATGTCAATAACACAAGACCTGCTCCACAAATGACTGACTGGAATGAAACCATTCACAAATATTGTGAAGAGACTAAAGCAAAGTGAACGTGCCATCTAGTGGCTGATTAAATTTAACTTATTTCTATATTTTGAATGGGAATTTAGTTTGTACACATAAGCAGTACAGTAGTTCTCGCCAAGGTAAAAGCATTCTAAGAATAGACTGAATGGATCTGGATCACACAGTGTTCTCTCTAACTATGTGAAGGTGTCATTCCTCCAGTAAGCCAATCAGCTGGTGACGCCAGTGATGTGATGATAGCTTCAAGAAACCCACTTTCCAGGGCATTACTGTTTGCTAAGCTATAATTCTTTTATTTTGTCCACTGCTGTGTTCAGACAGCTATGGACAGTATCACTGTAGGACCTGCTCTTTCCAGCAGCGTGTCAGCAAGCAAGTGAAAAAGGACTGTCTGGAGCCGCTGGAAAAGAGTATCAGACACTCAGATATTAATAAGATCACCTAATTACACTTTGTGTTTGTTGCGCTGCTCATTGATACACTGTTTTGTTAGTAATCGAGGAAGAGGAGAGGAAAGGAAAGATGAGTCGAGAGGAGACAAGGCAGATGAACAATCAGTCTGACAATCAAAATGATACAGGGCCTGGGCTAAGAGTCAGTACTCTAAAGCCAGCTCTGAAAGTACCCTGACAACCTGAGTTGAGAGGATTAGCCTTATAATCTCAAACACTGTCGGGCTAAATCCGGGACTGTGGGCCCCCTGCTGCTTATGGCAAAGAGAAGAAGACTGCCTTTTCTGCTCTACAAATGTATCAGAAAAAGTGTTTTGACCTGTGAGGCTCTGACTATTGATGGTATCACTGGTAGAGACAGCTTGCAAATGAACAAAACATCCACAAGGAGGATGTGATGAGTCTCCAAGAAAGAAGAGAAAAAACAGGATATTTTACATATTGACACATTCTGAACATTACTCTCGCAACATCCATTAGTGCAGACTGAAACGGTAGTTTAACAGCTACATGACCATGAAGCACTTGCTCAGCCGATGTCCTTGGACCAAGCTGTGGCAATGAAAGAGTTAAGGATGGAGTGATGAGTGCACTGCAGGGTGGTGGATGAGCTATCGTATCCACAACAAGAGCACAGCATGACTTAGATATTTCTCTGAAGGAACCTGCGCACACTTCAGAGACAGCAGAGCCTGAGGAGGTGAGTGGACTTATTTGACATATGAGTAGTCTGGGACCAGTGATGCCCACTGATGATGGATAATGGGAGGCAAATATCACTTTAGGTATCTTTCTATGTCTTCAAATTTCAATTTGAAAATAATTGGGTTTATGGTTTTTATATACATACTGCTTAGTTTTGTTATACTGCATGTGAGACTTTGCAACTGGTAACTAGTTTACACGTAAACTTATCTAAAAACATTCATTGATGCAAAACAACAACAACAACCCCCCCAGCAACACTTCAAGACTTACTGGAAATCAGAGAATAGCTGCAAATGGGGCTAGATATAAATGGGTGAGTGCACTTCCTTCACTTTTATCTGTACTCTTCACCAGGCCCTGGCCACTGGGAAAGATGAGAAGAGGAGCCACACCTCTTTTAAAGCAACAGTCAAGTCCTTGCTTGGGAAAGAGTGAGCTCCTTTAATTCCCCTCTCTCATCGCTATCTCTGTGCAACATAAATGGCTTTCTCTTGTGTTGTTGACCACTCTCTCATCTATGACAAAGAGCCAAGTTGGGGACTCAGCTAATGACTGCAGTGAGTTGTCTGAGCAACAACAACAGAATAGCAAGCTGAGTGTGAGATAGGGCTATGAGTGGTCGAGTAATGGTCTCAGGAAACCTCCTATGGGAGTGAAAGATAATTAATGATGGTGCTTATCCTCCAAAGTAACTGTGGAGATGACATATGGTCAACTTTATAGTACATTTAAGCAGACGCACAAACATGAGGGTGCACACACCCACATTAGAGTGAGCACCATTATGATACTCCCCACATTAGTGTCCAATAAAGCTTTCTGCAGAGCTACGCCATAACCCTATTTCTCAGCCATCTGATGTGATCTTTCCTAAACCAGACACTTTGATCAATAAGCGAAAGGCTCCTATGATGCTGAATAAAATACTAATCTCCTGTGTTATTGGGGTACTGTGTTGGAGACGACCTCGATGGAAAAGAAGGCATTTCCTCATCAAGGGATTGATTGATCACCCTGCAGTGGTGGGGTGGGAATGAGGAGACACTTTGGTGTTATTATTTTTCTCAAATATCATGATCCTATGAATATTTAGTCAATAGGAGGATCCATCCCCTAAATGTGATAAGTGCAACGAAATCTAAAGGAAACACACTGATGCTGCTACAGCTCTCACACTTTTGTTCTCTTCGCATCTAACTAGTCCTGTACCGTTTATCCTACAAACTTGGTTCCAACTTCAAATTGTACATCTTCTTCATGAGATGGGTGCTATTACCTGTATTGCTGATATCTGTAATGGTTGATTTTATATTAATATTTTTATGCATTTTAAAATGAATGTGTTCCTATGGGACTCCTCATCCAACCTAGCGGGGGCGGAGCTAGATTCCCATGATGCATGGCAGTGAAGACAGTTTTGCTAAAATTTGCTAATAAGTCTCCTATTTGTTTGAAATACAAAACAAATACTTTGTGATTTATGTATTTGTTAAATGTGTCTGCTTAGAAAATAGTGTTTTTTGTTGGTAATTGTCATTCTTGTGGCGGTTTACTATTGAAACCAGAAGTGCCTGTTTCATTTGATAAGAACAGCTGCATTGATAGTTAGATACAGAGGCGGTCCTCAGAGTACTATTTCTTATGGCTGACACTGATTTGAGTTGTGATATTAATATCTTGTGAAATTACAGAGCTGTATGTCATTTGAGCTTGGTGCTAACAAAATGTGGAGTCTTTACTGACTTTCAGTGGTTATTTTCAAAATTCTATGTTGTTAGTGTTTCTAAATGCAATCATTGTTAACATAATATTAAGTCTTTCACAGCACAAGTCTTTGGTTGTGATGGTGCAATGGATAAGATGCCTGCCTTTAGTGTAAGAGACCAGGGTTCAAACCACCATTGTGTCCCTGAGCAAGACACTTAATCCCTCGTTGCTCCAGAGGTGTGCAACCTCTGACATATATTAATTGTAAGTCGCATCGGATAAAAGCGTCAGATAAATGTATGTATATTTATTTTATTTTTCATTCTTCGGAGTAGCCACCACAGAAAATATGTTTATAAGCAAAACATGCATTTTTTGTCAGAAGAAGACATGATTGACAAAGAAACTTGAAAGCCTTCCCTTCACAGTGTATCTGAGTAGTCCGGTGGTGGAGGTCTTGCTCTTGCTGCAGATCCAGAGATTGATGGACAGAACCCTGCTCACAGCATGTTAATGCAAAAGGGGGCCAAACTTAACACATATGTTTGCTGAACAAGTGTGCAGCACATCATTGAGTCTCATAGCTGATGGAGCCACACATTTCACCAACATGGGTAGCAATAGCAAAAAATACCTGGTAGCTCTCACATGCATTTTCCTAAGGAAATGCCCATTCTAGTTTGTTTTTAGAGTGACTTTTGCTAGACCACCAGTATTATATATTCAGATGTAGAGAGACTAAACCAAGGTCAGAAACTAGATCAGAACAATACTTGCCTGACTGAGGGCACTTAAGAAAATGATCAGAGTAGCTTGCGACTTACTGACTGAAAAGGACAATAGCAACGACTGCCTAGCTGTGATGCCTCTTTGCCACAGAAGTAATGAGGAGTCTTTCTTCTTCACTCCCTGTCTATGTGTGTTTCTGCTAGAGACAGAACGAGAGAGAGAGAGAGAGAGAGAGAGAGAGAGAGAGAGATAAATAGAGCGGTAGACAGCAGGCTCTCTCTACTCGGAGTGAGGCCCGCTCTTTGTCGACAGCCAGGTTTGACATATTCTCAGGATTAGTAGCTCTGTCAACATGACGCCACTGGCTCCTTAAAATAGAAAGTGATGGGCAGTCAGGAAAACAAACATATAGTTGTCTGCAATTGTATCTGACCTAGATAGATGCAGACAGAATCTCTTAAGGTACCAGTGAATCTGTGCAGTGATTCACTGAGTCCAACTTGAGATGACAACACTCCCAGAGATGACTCTAAGCAGCACTGAAGGTAAGCACAGAACTGATGAAATGCATATGAAAGTAATACAAGATAATAGGCAAGATGGTAATATATGCCATTGCTTGCCTCACTGAACATCTTCATGTTCAAGGCACATGGTAGACAGAAAGGAGTCTGAGTCTGAGCTGGCCAGCAGCAAAATTAGATAGCATGTGTGGGGGAGATGAGTTTCCCCCCCACTCCTGGGTGCTAGGTCTTTCTGACTCTATGACCTATTCACGATAGACCGTGCAAGAAACCATGAGACAGTAAAGTAAGTAAGTAGTAAAGTAGTTTTGACTTGATGCAGATAGATGATTAATAGATAAAATAAAAAGTAAGAAAGTAATAACTGACAGATAAACTATAGACAAATGTATACTAAGAAATAATTTTTAGAATTTGTTGTATCATCATTTAATAACACTGATCACAAAAAGGTTTAACACTTTTTGTAGTATTATGATGTTTAAAAAACATTTTTTTCTCCGAGCCATGTCACGTTCATGACTTTGGTTGTCATGGTAACAGTTGCAACATGCGACTGTTGAAAGTCAACAGAGATTTCATTATTTTACAAAATACTGTCAATGCTAACAAAAATACAATTTTATAGATACCTAATGTAAGACAAACACCTTGAAGCTGTAACCAGCTCTTTGTTTTGTATGTGCTTCTCTGGTTCTCCTACACAGCCCTGGCTCTGTAAATGGAAAACAAAGAAAGTGGTGAGGACCTTGCAGCACAACATTGTTCCAGCCAGGCAGCAACAGGTGGCGTTAGTACTCGTACACAGGAGTGATGGGGGCAGCAGGAGAGTTCTATACACCGGCACATTTGAACGTGCTGGATTTCAGGCACTGTGAAGAAGGAGAGATGGCCGAGAAACAGCCAAAGAGGAAAAGGTCTGAAGATTATGAACATAGAAGAAAGTTAGATGACCAGGCAAGGGCGAAGGTGTTTTAAATCTGTAGAAACCTTTAAAGATTTGAAATGTGGGCTCTGGAGCTTCTGAGGGAGCACTGAAGGGAGGTATTTGTTTGGCAGTTGAGATCAAATATCAACCATAATTCTGCAGAATCAGGTACTATCCCTTTAAAGCTAAAGTGCTTAATGGAAAGAGCATGAGGTCGGTATGTTGTAGTGAACCAAATGAATTGTTATGTACTTGAACTGATTATAAGAATGGGCTGTTAGGGTATGTCATAATAGTCCAGTTCATTTTTGCCTTGCAAAAGCTGTTTTTTTAAAAGATCTTAGTAAATTGTTTTGAAAAACAGAACGACGTTATTACTGATTCGGAGACATGTTATTTGTTTGCTTTTTGAAGGAATTTACAGTGATTAGCTAGTTCCTGTCCAGGTGCTGAATGGGATGGGGCCATGGATGGGGCTTTCACTCCTAGCTGTTAAAATAACTGTTTCAACTCAAATGTGGTGTGTGTGTGTGTGTGTGTGTGTGTGTGTGTGTGTGTGTGTGTGTGTCTGCGCACCAGACTGTGTGAAAAACTGAGAAAAATAAAGTATTTGTTTCTCAGAAATTATTTCTGGGAGCATGAGAGGACAGTTAATAATTCATGAGGCCATCATCTCCAGATCAATACAGTTTTATGAGCCTATCCATTTTCAAAATGTGCATGTGGTGCCATAATAAAGCTCTACAGCAGTGGTGATGCACACAGCTGTTGTCGGGATAGTGTTGTGTGTCCGGAATGATAAGCTTCCTGGAAGCACCCTGGCAGAGTGGAAAATTGGCTTATATGACACCATCCTACATGGCCTTTCTCTGTTGTTGCTGCAGCACTCCAATAACCATAATTGTATTCTGCATCACTAAGGATGTCAGCAAGACACAGTCAGTTCACCCAGGTTATCTCCTGCAGCTGTGCCAGTATGTAAACGGATGGAGTTTACTCATCAGTAAAAATAAGTGTTATTGGAGCTATCCTTTTTTTATAAGGGATAAAAAACAATTACAGCCATTGTTTTTATTAAGGGGTGAACAGTAACATGTCAACAATAGCTCAAGAGGACTTGCATTCCCACAAAGGTGTCATGAATCTGGAGAATTTGAATGGGACTATGACAGTTTAAGATGCTTTCAATTTAAGATAGCAATCCTATGAGGATGGGCAATAAGGGCAAGTTCTTCCACTACAGCATCCCATCGTCATTTGCTGATAATAATAAACTTTAGTGTTATATGAAAAATAAAATTGTAGTGACTTGTTGCTTTACATAGACAACACTATGATAGCAAAGATAGCAAATAATGAAAAAGAACAAGTAAAGACAGTAAACAGGAACACAGGATAACAGAACAAGCAATTTAATGTAATCTGAGCGGAAATGAACAATTCACACGCCTTTCCAAGTGGTGATAGTGTGCAGTAAGGCAAGGCAAGGCAAGTTTATTTTTATAGCACATTTCAACAACAAGGTAATTCAATGTGCTTTACATAAAACATAAAAGCAACAGGGAAATATAAAAAAGTTTAAAAGTTAAATAGAAAATAAATGTCCACGATAAAAGTGGTTGACAGCAGGCTCTGTCAACAGTAGTTAGTTAAAGAAAAAAATGCGTATGTTCAAGGGCCCCTAAACTGACCCAAATTAGACCACAGACCCCATTTGATAAGATTTTGTCCCAGGATCGCCCATCTGGTTTTATTCCAGAAAGTGTAAGAAATACATGACCATTATAGTCATACGTTCGGTCAATGTTACTCATGGATGGACTTATAGTAAAAATAAATGATTCCCCATTTTGCTGGGGACCCCCTGGAACACCCTCAAGGGCCCCACTTTGAGAACCACTGTCCTATAGTCATCTTCGTATTCCCAACCCTTCCCTGATCCTTAGTACAATAGCTTTCTCCCACTCAGTCAATGATTAGATGTAATACACATACATACATCTGCATTTATACTTACATATACACATACATATAAATTAAAAACTGGAAAGTGTAAGCAGTAAAGCCTCTCTGTGTGTGGTATGAATCAAATGGCTGCCAAATCGCATGATATTGCAGGAGCCTACCCTTCAATATAAATCTTATCCTTTGTAAATGTAATGTATTAGCTAGATCAAGCAACCACATTTTGGGGATAGGAACTATCTTTTCTTTCGATCGCATAAGTAATAACTTTTTGCTGTGATAATGTAATAGTAGAGAATTGTTGCTGGGCTTTAGTGAGGTTCCTTAAAGTTTCGAATACACCGTGAATAATTGATAAAGATTCTGGTTTCAGCTGAGTAATAATCATTACTGAAATGTCGGAAATATCATAGCAAAAGAAAGCAACTGTGAGACATATCATGAAGCTATGAAAAAGAGCTGCTTCTGCGTCAGTAGTCAGGTCTTGAATGACCTGCACCCAAACTCCTACACCCGTAGATTTGCTTGTTTACAAAACAGCACAAACTGGCCAGAGCAAGTCCACTAAGGAGGGCAGGTCCTCTTTATATCCTGTGATAACGTCTCACTGCCACCAGTCATTATACTCTAGCTTCTACGTTCTTCCAGACATGCCTCGTAAGTTCCTGAAGTTAACTCTGAGTGAGGCAGATGAGGAGACACAACTGCTAGCAGAGAAAGTATACGCATCAGCGCTAAAGGAAGAAGACAACAAGGATGCCTTGTCAATGTTCACCGTGCCAGAGGACTGCCCCATTGGCCTCCAGCAAGCAAAGGAACATGAACTGCTTAAGGAGCTGGCAGAGCAACAGTCAGAGGAGAGTACGAAGAGGTAGGCCCCGCCATTGGCACCAAATCACAGGGGATGTTGTCATCATTCACTCAATGTCACACATGATCCTAAGACAAAAATACCAAACCTTAATAAACAATTTTATTGTAACTTGGGGGAACTTTGGGGGAATTTTGCAGGAAGAAAAGCTTGAAGATGATTCGTTCCCAGTCAATGTCCCTGCAGAGCTCAGTGAATACAGACTGGACACGGTCAGTGGTAGTAACTCCATTCCTATCTCCCAGCTCCACCTGCTCATCACTGCCAGATAACTGCCCTGATTACCAGAGAGTCACAATTAGTGGTGATTACTGTGCTGGAGTAAGTACTATGAACAGGAGCTTTAACCAGTCTGAATCACAGTTAAAATGCTTTCCAGCTTTACATATTGTATGTTTACTGTTACCATCTAATTATTGTCATGTTCACAGAATGTTTAAAGATATGGTATATTACCAAAATGGCTTACATAAGACAACACTTAAGATTAATTTATTTGTCATGCCCCTTGCCCATTGTTACCCATTCAGATCACAGTGGAGGATTATGAACAGGCAGCCAGAAGTCTGTTCAAAGCTCTGCTTATTCGTGAGAAATACTCAAAGCTAGCCTATCATAGATTCTGCAGAACCACATCTCAGTTCCTCCGCAGTGCTGAGAACAGGAGATGGAGCGAAGAAGATGAAGTTCTTCCAGGTTTGAAGTGTTATGGTATTTGAAAGGCTACTCTCACTGAAGTTTTATTCTGGTTTATGTGACAGTAACAGAGCAATGTTGTGGCCTCCAGATATGTGCCCATATCCAACAGAGGGAGAAGATCCCTACAGCATAGAGAACATCCCTGAGAATCTGAACTATGAACTGAAGATGAAGGACGGGATAGTGTATGTGTACGACAATGCTGCGGCTCTGAGAGAAAACCAACCCCACAACCTACCTTACCCAGACTTGGAGACCTTTGCCATTGACCTCAGTCACGTTCTTGCAATGATTGCAGATGGACCCACGTAAGTTGCCAAAACAAAAACGACACTACAGCTATGCTGGTTGAATAAACGGCCTTGGTAGTAAAACCGGTTGTTACCACCTATGTGATACTTAACTACACTTACTAAAGTGAGGTCCACTCTAATTTTCAGGAAGACCTACTGTCACAGGCGACTAAATTTCTTGAGTTCAAAGTTCTACCTTCATGAGATGCTCAATGAGATGGCTGAGCTAAAGGAACTGAAACGTGTCCCTCACAGAGATTTCTACAATGTTAGAAAGGTTAGATTTATATGTAATTGTACACTCACCTAAAGGATTATTAGGAACACCTGTTCAGTTTCTCATTAATGCAATTATCTAATCAACCAATCACATGGCAGTTGCTTCAATGCATTTAGGGGTGTGGTCCTGGTCAAGACAATCTCCTGAACTCCAAACTGAATGTCAGAATGGGAAAGAAAGGTGATTTAAGCAATTTTGAGTGTGGCATGGTTGTTGGTGGTCTGAGTATTTCACAATCTGCTCAGTTACTGGGATTTTCACGCACAGCCATTTCTAGGGTTTACAAAGAATGGTGTGAAAAGGGTAAAACATCCAGTATGCGGCAGTCCTGTGGGCAGGACCGAGGTATGCAGCAAAGCATTTGTGAAGCCACAACACGCACAACCTTGAGGCGGATGGGCTACAACAGCAGAAGACCCCACCGGGTACCACTCATCTCCAAATACAAATAGGAAAAAGAGGCTACAATTTGCAAGAGCTCACCAAAATTGGACAGTTGAAGACTGGAAAAATGTTGCCTGGTCTGATGAGTCTCAATTTCTGTTGAGACATTCAGATGGTAGAGTCAGAATTTGGCGTAAACAGAATGAGAACATGGATCCATCATGCCTTGTTACCACTGTGCAGGCTGGTGGTGGTGGTGTAATGGTGTGGGGGATGTTTTCTTGTCACACTTTAGGCCCCTTAGTGCCAATTGGGCATCGTTTAAAAGCCACGGCCTACCTGAGCATTGTTTCTGACCATGTCCATCCCTTTATGGCCACCATGTACCCATCCTCTGATGGCTACTTCCAGCAGGATAATGCACCATGTCACAAAGCTCGAATCATTTCAAATTGGTTTCTTGAACATGACAATGAGTTCACTGTACTAAAATGGCCCCCACAGTCACCAGATCTCAACCCAATAGAGCATCTTTGGGATGTGGTGGAACGGGAGCTTCGTGCCCTGGATGTGCATCCCACAAATCTCCATCAACTGCAAGATGCTATCCTATCAATATGGGCCAACATTTCTAAAGAATGCTTTCAGCACCTTGTTGAATCAATGCCACGTAGAATTAAAGCAGTTCTGAAGGCGAAAGGGGGTCAAACACAGTATTAGTATGGTGTTCCTAATAATCCTTTAGGTGAGTGTATAATCTAATACTATCTCTCAGAGTTTGTCACTGTAAAAACATCTCAACACACACCGTAACTCATAACTTAAACCTAATTTTAACTATTTGTAAGACTTGTAGACATTGTTTCTTTCTCTCAGGTGGACACTCATATTCATGCAGCTGCCTGCATGTCTCAGAAACACCTGCTGACATTCATCCAGGAAACATATAAGACCGATTCTGGCCGCGTGGTGTTGGAAAAGGCTGGAGAAAAGATGACCCTCCAGCAGGTTTTCCACAACCTCAATAAGGACCCCTATGACCTTACTGTGGACTCTCTGGATGTACATGCTGTAAGAAAAGTAGATGCCACTGTGTTTATGCATTAGGTTTCATAAAGTTTTGTGCTTTTCTGTAAAAATATGTTGAAATGGGAGCAAAATTAATAAATTTCTCAATTTTGTCAGAATGTGGCTAAAATCAGTTAATTTTGTTCCTGTCAAAGCAAAAATGGATAGAAATTTCATTTAAGAAATCTCTCTGCTATCTACAGTTCCTTCATTCTCTTTGCCTCTAATTTGTGTCACTTAATGTCACTGCCAGTGCAGGAAATACCTTGCATAAGCACTTTTTCATGACTGACTATTCTGGGCTTTTTATTTATAAACCTTACAGGGGAGACACACCTTCCACCGGTTTGATAAGTTTAATTCGAAGTATAACCCAGTAGGAGCCAGCGAACTTCGGGAAATCTTCCTGAAAGCAGACAACCTCATTAACGGAGAGTATTTTGCTCGCATCATAAAGGTATCATATCCTGTAATCCCACATTTTAAGTCAGAACTGACGCAGAGACAGTTTAACTCACTCTGCTTCTCCCCTTCAATAGGAAGTGGCCCATGACCTGGAAGAGAGTAAGTACCAGCATGCAGAGCCACGCCTTTCTATCTACGGACGCTCTCCAGACGAGTGGGACAGTCTGTCTAAGTGGTTCATTCACCACAAAGTAAACTCTCCAAACATGAGGTGGATCATTCAAGTGCCCAGAATATAGTGAGTGATAAACAATTCAAGCTTAGAATTTAAAAGTATTTCTTAAAATGTAAAATTTTCGAAGCATATAAGACAATGTTTTTATGTGTTTCAGTGATATTTTCAAGTTGAAGAAGCTGGTACCCAATTTTGCCAAGATGCTGGAGAACATATTTCTTCCTCTATTTGAGGCTACTGTTAACCCACAGAAGCACAAAGAACTTCATGTTTTCCTCAAATATGTAAGATGTTGTAATTTTGTAGGGTTCATCATATCATATCACAACCTACAGAGCATGCATGAATGTGCAATTCATGCCATGAAATTATTCATTTTAGTTCACAAAAACAGTGAATAATTCCCTCAAGATTTTATTTATGCTTAAAATGGCCTATTTACTGGTATTCATTGTTGTACTTAGACCCCCATCCCCCATGTTTTATTTATTTGCAGTATATAAACACATAATAAATGGTTTATAACACACTCTAATGTAGTTACAAGCAGATACACAACTGTGAAGCATCCACAAGTGGAGGCCAGTATATAAACAGATAATAAGTGACAATATAGAAAAACACAGTTGTAGTTAATAAAATCTTCTTCATAGTCTTCATAGTATTAATTGATATAATAGTAGACAAATACTATACATTAATAAACACTTACATCTGCTCACACATTATAGTGTGTAAAAAACAATTTATTAAATGTTTCTGCTTATAAATGCTAAATGGGAGTCCAAGTAATGGAAATTAATTTATTGATTTTGGGAAGATTAAAGAATTCAAGGGCATGGGTAATTAATTTGGGTATAAAATTAAAATTAGAGTAACCACATTTCAATTATTTGACATAATTCTAAAAACAATTTACTCTGGATACCTGCCAGACTTCATAAAACTATTCCACAAGTAAATTAGTACATTTCTTTTTTGTGTGTGTGAAGGTGTCAGGCTTTGACAGCGTGGACGACGAGTCCAAACACAGTGATCACATGTTCTCCTTCAGGAGCCCAAAGCCTGAACAGTGGACTGCAGACGACAACCCTCCCTACAGCTACTACATCTTCCACATGTACGCAAACATCATGGTCCTCAACAACCTCAGAAAGTAAGACCATAACACCTTCTTTTTTCTTCGATCATTAAAGGGGAGGACTTTGCTGTGAGATTGATGGAGGACTTTACAATCTAGGACCTGATTGGACAGTTTACTTTGTAGAACTCTATGAGAGGAAGTGATTGATTAACCAAAGGACAGTAAGCATTTTACAAGTACTGAACTGCTGAACATTCTTTGCTGATGTGGTATCCCGATATGCAGTGAAGCTGATATATCTATAAATACTCTCAGAATGATGAATATAATGATGAACAAAATAAGACACTGTCACTCTGTTTTCGTATATTGATTGACCGGTTTACTTTTTCCCTTTGTGTCCTCTACAGAGAGCGTGGACTGAGCACCTTCCAGTTCCGTCCCCATTGCGGAGAAGCTGGATCAATTACTCATTTGGTCTCTGCCTTTCTCACATCTGACAACATCTCACATGGACTCAACTTGAAGAAGGTACAGACTTGTTGACCGGGCCATTTTCTTTTCCTACTATTACAGCAATTAAAGTTCAGATGTTGTCTGCAGAAGTTATAAGGATCAAAAAGGGATTTTTCCCAGGGCAAGGAGTGGGTAACATGTTGCTGCTTCTGTGTGGGCTCACCCCCAGCCAAAGATCAATAATATGACTGGGTTTTCAATGATCTTCTATGTGTTTTGTCCCTCTTCAAAATGTACTGTAGACTGAAATAGCCACCACAATGTGAGAACATAGGGAATGTTTGTTTCGATGAGTCTTAACTTTTTGACCAAAAGGCAACATGATCAACGCTAAAATACACTTTTCATCCTTCTGACTGTTTTGAAGTATTTGTTTGTCCTTTTCAGACCAGGTTTTTGTCAGCTTTTGTATCCGAAATGTCCTGCAGATTTCCCGCTATTAGCGCTGCGGTTCACCACAGAACAGTTGAAAATGTGAGAATTGCAGGTCAGAGAGAGGAAAATGGAAGTTTTGAATTTCCGGTGGATGGACATTATGTTCCAAAAACAGAGGCCAGGAAGTGAGTCCTGAAGAAAGGAAAATAGATGACACTGCTATTGATCTGAAACCCAAAACTGCACAGATGTACAGTATTTAAGTCATTTCTTTCAGCGAGCGGCAGCACGGTGGTGCAGTGGTTAGCACTGTTTCCTCACAGCAGGAAGGTTGTGGGTTCAAACCCCAGTTGCCCAGGCCTTTCTGTGTGGAGTTTGCATGCTCTCCCCATGTCTGCGTTACAGCTGCCCACTGCTCCCTTCAGGGATGAATTTCACTATGTGTATATGACAATAAAGTACATTTACATCTGGGTAAGTTATTTATTAACTACAATAACCCAACTGTATCCCAATGTAAATAAGTCTGGACAATGTGGATAAAGGCCTACAAGTTCTAATAGTTTATCAGGTTGTGTTCATTATAGGGAAATAGAATCATTTAGATTTAACAATTCAGTACTTGTGAGTGCTTGTACAAAACTGAAACATACTAGCATATTTTGCATGTAAACAGCTGATGAGAGCATGTAAATGGATTTATGTAAGGAGATGATTCTTAAATCAGGAGAAAGCTTGTAATATGGACATCAAACAACAGTGGAGCACTGTATGTACATGTGTGCCGTATGTGTTTGTCTGACTGCCAGAGCAGTATTTGCTTTTTTAAACTTCATTTTCCCCCAGAGCCCTGTGCTGCAGTACCTGTACTACCTGGCCCAGGTGCCAATTGCAATGTCTCCACTCAGCAACAACAGCCTCTTCCTGGAATACTCCAAAAATCCTCTCCGAGAGTTCCTGCACAAAGGCCTGTGCGTGTCCTTGTCCACAGATGATCCCATGCAGTTCCACTACACCAAGGTACACAACAACAAATACACAGGAAATATAGTATTTCTAGGCTGCACTTCAGTATGTTAGAATCTTACTACTAAACATACTCTTGAAGTGTGCTTTAGATGGATTTATTTCTACAGTGTAAATTATTCTTATCCATTCTTTGTGTGTCCTGATTCTAGGAACCACTAATGGAGGAGTACGCTATAGCAGCTCAGCTGTGGAAGCTAAGCACCTGTGATGTGTGTGAAATAGCCAGAAACAGTGTGCTGCAGAGTGGACTGTCTCACCAGGTACACTGACACTTTCACTCCTCCTTTTTCTATGTCATACTCTCCTCTCCACTACATTGAATCATCATTGATCCCGTCTCCCAACAATTTATTTTATTTTTTGGTTACAGGATAAGAAGCACTTCTTAGGCGCAAACTATCTGAAGGATGGGCCTGAAGGGAACGATATCTGTCGGACCAACGTCGCCCAGATCCGCATGGCCTACAGACATGAAACACTGTGCAATGAACTTAGCTTCATAGTTGACGCAGTGAAGTCTGAAGTTATGAATTCCGAGTATGAATAAAATCCCACCATGCTGAGCACTCAGTAAACACCATTTAAATTTATTTTGAAAAATGTCAGTAGTGACCATGATGAATAAATGAACAACACAATATCACATCATAACTAAAAAGCAAAACTTAGCTGGTTGATAACAAAGGAGTTTGGTAAAGTGAAAACGCATGCCTTGGATGACAGGATTATGATGGCTCTCAAAGGAATAGACAAAAGCTGTGGAGGGCCAGACGTGTGTGAAGTAAATTAACACACTTGTCATTAGACTAACCCACTTTGTATAAACAGTTGTACCTAACACTCCATTTTGTGATGGGGTATGTCATGCACTTGAAGTTTTTCAGTTACTGTAAACACTGTACATTGGACATAAGAACACTTATGGTAGAAAAAGCTTTAAACAATGTTAGTTCAGACAACTCTGATTAGAGATGAATGATGTCCAGTCTGGGACTCTTCCTGTGTCTCTCCCTTAAACGTCTGTAAAAAAAGAAGTTTCAGTTTGTTTTTTGGAAAGCTATCGGTGTATTGAAAGATTTGGGAGATACCTAAGTTCATAATGATATATACCGCTTTTAAAAAGTGCTTGAAATTGTTGAAGAAATGTTGCATTTACGTGTATGTTCTTTGTCTCTAAGCAGCACACAGTATCTTTATAGAATAAAAGGTCTTCAGTCTTCACAATGATTGTTTTTCAAACATTGCCATCTAGTGGCTAAACTGCACCATTTAATAATGTCAGATGACTGAAAATACTAACAAAGACATGGAACACATTCAAAAATAAATCCACTTCTGTTCCTTTCACACAAAACAAAGACACAACAAGAGACTTATCTTTATCCTTGAAAAGAATATTACTCAGTGGTTGTCCACGGAGTGTTACCTAAAAATATCTCATCAGACGATCAAATGTTTAATTTGCATTGTCGCCCACTTCTATCCTCTCATCTTCCTCAACATCTTCCTTGGATTCCTTTGTATTCTTCTCACATGTCCACTCTTCTGTCTGGATGTGCTCTAGCTGCTGCTTCACCTCAGAGCTCAGAACGTGACTCCTTCTCCTTTTCACAGAGAGAAAGAAACCAATCATACTCTGCACTAATAGATAGTAACACGAAAGGGAGAAACATGATTTAATATGCAATACCAGGCATTTTTTCATGAAGGAAAGATGCTTTGTATCAGTTTTCACACAGTTTTTTGACCTCAGTATTACATATATTATTTTCATATGGAAAACCACTCACATTTTTATGTATGCAAGGATGATTATTGCAACAAGGAAAAGGGCACACATTGAGGTGATGAGTATGGCCTTTGCTGGAAAAATAAAACATGGAAGGGAAAGACATGAGTCAAACAAAACAAAAATCAAATCCAAACATTTATGAAAAAAGGACTTTGTTTGTATTTTACTCGTATGTTTTCACTACTTTTTACTACTGTATTTTTCAAAAACCTTTACAGCATAAACTCTGTTGTGAGCAAAACTCTCATACCTCCAGTAGGGCCCTGTGCACTGCTGAGAAACTGGGCTGGTCCTGCCTTGCTGTCTATGGTTTTAGGAGTTGAGGAGGAAGAAGGAAGAAGGGATGAGGAAGATGTAGAGTGCATATTCAGTATCGAGTCTGCTGCCCTGGAAAAAGACTGAGTTTGCCCCAAGTTAACCCTTCTGCTCAAAGGGCTTTCCGTTGTATCCTTCAGTTGTGTTGCTGCATCTGTTTAAAGCCATGAGAGATTAGATAAGTTTTAAACAAAGAGCATGTCATTTGATAAATGTATGTTTGAGTCAAATTGGTTTTAACTTTGTATTTGCTAGGAAAATTGTATCTGCCTCCCATTGCAACAATGTACTGATAGTGCTGTTCTTGTGCAGGTTCCTTGACATAGTGTATGAAAATATTAAAAGGGCATTTCTGATGGTAATGTTACATATTCACTTAAAATCCTCATAACCCCACATAATTGTGGAGGTTTAAACAAAGCTCCACAATTCTGTTTTCCCACAATTTCAGTTTACCAACAAGTAGTTTTCTATATGTACTAAAAAATGCAGCTGAATAATAATAATAATTAACATAGGCAACATCTGAGGTATTCAGCCACATTCATCTGAGTTAATACCGTGATGTATATCAACTTTCAATCAGATTGTTTTGTTTAAAGAACAAAAAGCCAGAGGTGTGTAAATAAAAGCATGGAAGATATCTTCAATCAATCAATGAACATCAATGAACGTTTCCTCTTAATATGTAGTGTAAAGCCAGAGACAAAGATGTATATAACAGTGTAATACCTGATTCATTAAAGCAAAACACATCAAACTTTTTTGTAACAGAAGCTCGCCATGTCACCAAGCCCGCTTGGTTTTGGCCACAATTAGAAAGGGCCTTTCTGCGGGGAATCACTGCAAGATGCTCATCGATCCATCCATACCTGAACAAAACAAAACATGACATAACATCAGGGACTTCATTAAACTCCACTGAGATAGCTGAGGTGATCTTGTGAATTTCTTCTCTGGTCTTTTACCTGCACGTTTCTAAACCTCTGGTGAGCGCTTCTTGTACTTGTGCTTTTGAGGCAATGTTCACACCGAGGGACAAGCATAGCCTCCGAGCTTCAGAGACATTGAAGGCATACTCTGGCTGGTTGAGGTTATTTAACAAGCTAACCTGGAAAACTCCAGCAATACTTTGGCTCGCTGCTGGGAAAACTTGAAACAGCATATAAAACATATTCAGATTTAGGTTTACAGTATTTGTAGAAGCAGTAAATGTGATGAAACACAAACAGATTCTACTTTTAGGAAGAGGAGTTGCCTACATTTATCCACAGAAACAAAAAAGAATATTCTACTTATGAACAAAGATCAAAACAGCTGGAATCACCTACCTGTGATGCGGCTTGCATTAATACATTGATTGGAGATGACTAGAGTAATTGACAACACAGATGTGATGCAAAGCCAGATCATATTAACAAGTGGTCAAAGTAGAGACGGGTGAATGCCAGGGATGACAAGTGCTGCAGGGCTTATGTGTCTGTGAGTCAAATGAGGGGGTTAAATAGAGGTGATTCTGCTCACTGGGTTTTGTTCATTGCCAAAAAATAAAGGAAAAGGAAGTGGGCTGTACTGCTTATGGGTCAAATCAAGAGCCATCATATGTTCTAGGAGCAGGGCCCAGGAGAAAAAGAGATAAAACGAATTTGTCAACAGGAGACAAAGCTACAGAAAGCCACTAGGAGGCAAAATGCATTCATGCTCCAGGAATAATAAAATGATGATTTAAACAGAAAAGCTCTTTGACTTAAACAAGTGATTTTCAGTTAAGTACATAAACAATGCATTAATTGGATTAATTGGAAGTTTATACCATCAGAATAAACCATGTAAAAAAGCACTGGTCCTATCCTCAGAGAGTAAGTGATTTGCACCATTACTGACATCTGACCCTGGGCACTTTTCTCCAAATGGTTTCCTCCCATGGGACATTACTCAGTCATGAACATGCTTATGATCTCTGGTATCCTCTGATGAGCCTTTGGCACCTGGCAACATCCCACTTCCACAAAAACATCTCATCAAAAACACCCTGAACGGCAGGAAATGACGCAAAGAGCACTGACGAACATGCAGCAGTGTTTTTGTAAGATGTGAGGTGTCAATGAGGATATATGTAATATATGTCAATCTGGAGCGACGATAAAGGAACGGGTACTTCTCATAATGCTGGGGTTTCTGTGTCTTTGGGGTCATAATAAGATCCCTAGTGTTAAATTAGAGTTACCTTACATTTCATTACACTAAATGGTTTCCTGAGATAATTAGACATCCCCAATGAGAGTGTGATACAAGTTTGATGTGTTGGAAAGTTGGAACAGGCATGTTGGTGAACAAGAAAATATGACTGCAGTGACATTCTGTTGTTTCCGCAACCTCATGTTGACAACGAGACTCCAACCTTTCGTTTTTACCCTTCAGTTTTGGTTTGGATAAACAAATGAGACATAACGTGCTTGTCGTAACTCTCACACCATATCCAGTCTCGGTTGGCAGTAGCTTCATGTTTAGCAAAGAGGCATGAGAGCGGTATCAGTCTTCTCATCTAAATCTAGGAAATGTGTTTATTTCATGAAATGGATCAAAATGACAATGTTAAAACAATGTGACAATGTAAAAGGCATCGCGTGTAGCAAAGCCTACAAAACCTACAGAGAATTATCACCTGAATCTGCAACTACCCATGGTTTTATGGAGCATTATAGTGAGGTTTAGCTCTCAGGCTGCAACTTTTCTGCTTTGGTTCACTCTCACCGCTCTAATTGTGTCATTTTTGGGCCACAACAGGCAGCTGTTTACACCTAAAACACACTAAAACCCGCAGTACACCATAACCACAGATATTTCCCTCAAAAGTTGGTGGAGACCAAAAACGGAGTTACAAGAAGAGTAAATTTTTAACATGCATCCGCCGTGTGGCCAGAAACATAACTCCAAATAAATTATTGCTCAATAACTGCTGGATGTGTAAATACGCAAGTGTTTGCTAACAAGTTCACCAAATCAACTTAAAAGTTAAAATGTTGTGTTCAGCTGGTTTGCGCTGTGCCCAAGTGGACAAAAATTTGAAATAAAACTTGGCTGTTGCAGGTTTAAGTCCTCTGGTTGGTATGTTGGAAGACGGATTGTAGCACCAATCTGCTTTGATAGCAACTTATATTCCTCAATGGAAATGACTACAATATGTTTTCAGGCACCTTTATTTAAAGGTAGCAGAGCATAAAATCCACAGAAAACACAGGCAGGCACACATGTGCAAAGAATTAAAAAAAATAAGCCTCATGCCATCTAAACAGTGCTCTCATACAAGAAGAAAATCTCAGTGCTCTGAAGACACAATCCAAAATGGCACAAACGAGAACCATCAACTGCAAAATATTGCACTTAAGGAACTACTTTGGAATGTGCTTATGTTTAAAGTATTTAAATACACATTGTAGAAATTGAACAAAAATTAATTCTATGTCCTTAAATATGACTTCAAAATCTCTCAGGCTTCATTATGTATTGGACCTGATAGATTATACTTTAATATTGTGTAGATAAATACACACTTTGCACAGCATTTAATTAAAAGTGTCATATTCATCATCAAAACGTACCCAAACCAGAACATATCATTACCTATGATCTACTTTGAATATATATTTAATCACACTATATAATTGGTCCCTAAATAAAATCCTTAACCCTAATCCTTTTTCTCAATTTTTCGATTGTAACAAAATTATAAATTAATGCTGTTAACCATGACAAAGGCAACATTATCCATAAAGCCTCCCAAGACGTCTTTGGCCCTTGAGAGTCAGGGTCATGGATTCAAGTGAGCCTGAGTATGGTGATATGGTAAACTGACAGAGACAGAGGACGACTGTCGCCTCTGTTGTTTCTGTGCTGGGGTTCTTTGGTTGTGCTGCTACACTTGATCCAAAGATCTTCATCTCGCCTCGCACAAAGTCCTTCACTGCTTACGTGTCCTCATGTCTCTTGTAGTAGCCACTGAAGAATGTAAAAATACTGATAACCAGACACATCACCACAAACAGTGTCAGGGCGATCCAGAGAAGTCGCCGACTCATGGAAATCTTGGGACAAAACCGTCCAAGAAGATCCAGGACCTCCTCCATCCTCCTGTGAAGATAATGTTTACAGTATAGATCCGGTATTTTCATTGCTGTCAACAGTTTTATATGTGTATTCAAATGAAATGATAGGAGTTTCATAAAATGACAGATACGTATCTAAATATTCAGCAAAAAGAAAAACCTCAACCTGGTTTGAAATCGTCAAAGAGATCCATGTCTTTATACATTCAAAGATGGGTAAAATGGATAATATATTTGTTGGAATAATGAACATAGCAGTTGATTTACCATTCATGAATAATCACTTGCAAATTATGCTGAGCTACATAAAGATGTGCTGTCTATTTATACTGTTTGTGAAATTAATCTCAGTGCCTGGCAATAGTGTTGTTGTTCTGTTGTTATTGACATAAAAAAGATCAAGGTATCAAGTATAAAAAATTCTACAAGTGACTAATAGGTGTGCAAAGTATTTTTTAAAAGTTAGAGGATTCATATACTGACATGGACTTCTAACTCTTCAAAGTTGTTAGAAGACGTTCATGATGTATTTAAACTACTTTAATGCTATAAACTCTGCCATATGGCAGCAGAGCATAATGAGGTACACTCACCTGATGCAATGCTACATTTTTAGGTTTATAGTACTGCAGTACTTTTTCAAAGCAGCAGATTCTGTTCACCTGCTTGTCTGTATCTTCTTTCCACTCTCTTCATCGTTATTTTTCAATTCCAGCAATTTATCTGCAGCATTTTCTTCTTCATGCTTCTCCTCCTGGAGCAACTTACTTTGCCTCAGTCCCTCTTGGTAGCTGCATGTGAAATGTTCAAGTTTACTGGCAATATCTAAGGAAAATGCCTGAAATCCTGATGTCGTAACATCAGGCAGTAACAAATAATGTAGAATGTATGTAAATGTCTTACAGTCTTGGCCAAATAATAATAATAATAATAATAATAATAATAATAATAATAATAATAATAATAATAATAATAATAATAATAATAATAATCTTTATTTGTAGAGCACTTTTCAAAAACAAGTTACAAAGTGCTTTAACAAGTGTAAAGACAATAATACCCCAAAAACAATAATACAAAAACAATACAAGATAAAAGCAAGAAAACATTGAAAAGACTAAAATACACCTTTAAGATAAATATAAAATAAGTAAAATAGAATAAAATAAAAGGTACTTAAAAGAGTTCACTGACTCAGCCGACCTGATTTCTTCGGGCAGGCTGTTCCAGAGCCTCGGGGCCCTGACAGCAAACGCTCTGTCCCCTTTAGTTTTCAGTCGAGACTTTGGAACAGACAGCAGACCTCTGCCCGAGGATCTCAAGGTACGTGCTGGTGTGTATGGGACTAAAAGGTCAGAAATATAACAAGGCGAGAGGCCATGAAGAGAAAGTCAATTCTAAAACATACTGGGAGCCAGTGTAGTGAAGCTAAAATAGGGGTGATGTGGTCATATTTCTTTGTTCTGGTTAAAAGCCTGGCAGCTGAGTTCTGGACAGTCTGGAGTTGATCAGTAGATTTTTGGGTTAAACAAGTGAAAAGGCTGTTGCAATAATCCAGGCGTGATGAGATGAAGGTGTGTACAATGGTCTCGGTGTCCTTAAAAGTTAACATAGATCGAATTTTTGCTATATTTCTAAGTTGATAAAAACATGATTGAACAAGCTTTGTGGTGTGCTGCTCGAAATTTAAATTACTATCAAACCAAACACCAAGGTTCTTTGCCACAGGCTTAATGTGATTTACTAGGGAAACAGCAGGACCCAATGACCAGGATTTCTGTTTTGTCTGAGTTCAGCTGGAGGAAATTATTTAAAATTATTGACATCCATTTTTTAACTTCACAAAGGCAGTTGTTTAGTGAACTCAGCATTCCAGGGTCTGTGGATCTGACGAGCAAGTATATTTGTGTGTCATCAGCATAAATATGAAAAGAAATGCCATGTTTATGGATAATATGTCCAAGGGGAAGCAGATACAAGACTGACCCCTGAGGCACACCATATTTAACTGGACAGAACGAAGAGACATAGTTGTTTACCGACACGCATAACTTCCTATTTGACAGGTAGGATGAAAACCATTCTAAGGCAGTACCAGAGATCCCCACCCAGTGCCTCAGTCTGTCTAACATGATGTTGTGATCACTGGTGTCAAAAGCAGCACTAAGGTCCAGGAGTACCAGGACTGAGCACATACCTTCATCAGCAGACATTAAAAGGTCATTGGTGACTTTAAGCAGGGCAGTCTCAGTGCTGTGGTACTTCCTAAAACCAGACTGAAACTTTTCAAATATTTTGTTATTTTCCAGCACAGTGAGCAATTGTTTGGACACAATTCTTTATAGAATCTTTGCAATAAAAGGCAGTTTTGAAATTGGTCTAAAATTTTGATGGAGGGAGGGATCTAAACCAGGTTTCTTTAAAAGTGTCTTCATGCAAGCCGTTTTAAAATAATCAGGGACACAACCAGTAGATAGGGAGCTGTTAAAAACAGAGATCAAATGGGGCCCAACAGAATCCATTACTTTCAGTAAAAACTTGGTATTACATCAAGTGGGCTGGAGGACACTCTCATTTGTGATACTGTTTTTAAAAGCTCTGTTTAAAACTCTCTTGTTGCTGGTGAGGGACCTCTGAGTAAGAGGCAGTGGGGGTAATAGAGGCTCTGATTGACACCACCTTATTGGTAAAATAAGATAAAAACAATTCACAGTCATCATTACTTCCAGCTGAGGCACAAGGAGGGGTTGGGTTTACCAGCTGATCCACAGTCTTAAACAGAAACCTGGGATTGTGTTTGTGTAGTAATGAGTTCAGAAAAATAGTGTGTTCTCGCATCCTTATATGGGCACCCCTGCATGTTTGTCACATATTTTGTAATTACAAATGCTTAGGTATTATGTTTATTTATTTTGTTTGCATTGGAAAAAAAAATGACCAAATCTGAGACATTCCACACAAAATGGATTGCACAAAATGATTGGCACTCTCAACCCAATATTTGGTAGCACACCCTTTGGAAAAAATGATCAAATTGATAAATCAATTGCCTCCTGTAACCATCAATGACTTTCTTACACCTCTGCAATGATATTCTTTACCAAACAGCTCTATTTTAGTCTCATCTGTCCACAGGACATTCTCCCAGAAGGATCTTGGCTTCCACTGGTAAGTTTTGGTAACCTCCAAT
This sequence comes from Micropterus salmoides, assembly GCF_014851395.1. Taxonomy (NCBI): domain Eukaryota; kingdom Metazoa; phylum Chordata; class Actinopteri; order Centrarchiformes; family Centrarchidae; genus Micropterus; species Micropterus salmoides. The sequence continues at coordinate 19,359,954 of NW_024044348.1, forward strand.
CTGGCTTTTTTATGTTTTTGTGTCAGCAATGGGGTCCTCCTCTTTTCTATTCAGATGCGACGGATAGTGCGAGTTGACACTGTTGTACCCTGTGTCTGCAGGTCAACCTGAATTTGTTTGGAAGTTGATCAAGATTCTTTATCCACTATTTGAACATTTCTTCGTTGCAATCTTCAATCAATTTTTTCTTCTTTCGTCCACGTCCAAGGAGATTACCTACAGTGCCATGGGCTGTAAACTTCTTCACAATGTTGCACACACTGGAGACAGGAACATTAAGATGTCTGGAGATGGACTTAGCCTTGAGATTGTCCAAACTTTTTAGAATTTTGGTTCTCAAAAACCTCAGATAACTTTTTTCTCTTCTTTCTTTTGTCTATGGTCAGTGTGGTACACACAAACACACAACAAAAGTCCACCTTTCTCCATTTTTACTTGTTGTAATTGTGATTTCTATATTGATAACACCTGTGAATTGCTACAGGTGAGTTTAATCATAAATTAAAGGAACATCACATGCTTCAAATACAATTATGTCTGAAGATTTTGAAATGGTGGCAATAATGTTGTCCAGTCCATTTTTGGAGTTCTGTGTGGAATGTCGCAGATTTGGCTTTTTTTCTCTGTTTTTGTTTGTGTTGTTCCAATGTAAACAAAAGAAATAAACACGAGAATACCAAAGCATTTATAACTGTGACAATTCTCTGGGAGAACTAGTGCATTATGTGACAGACATACAGGGACGCCCATATTTTTGGCCATGACTATAAAGTCTCTATATATGTAACATTAAATACATGAGAAAATTCACCTGTGCAAGAACAGCAACCTGTCCGATGGGTCCCATAAATGTGGTGATTTATGATGAGCAATGTTGTCACACAGTGTGTGTTTGTGTGTAGAAGGCCTCACCCTTTATTATATGCCTCCTCCTCCACCTTTGCCTTGAGTTCGGCTCTGATCTCAGCTCTGATCTCGTCTAAGTTGACTGAAGGCTTGGCTGGCTCACTTTCCTGCTCCGACACGCTCTTTCCACTGCATTGTTTCAGATGGGAAAGAACAATCAGCCTCGGACACCAACATTACCACAGCAGGCATTATAAAACGGAGAGGAGTGTACCTTTTGGTTGCATCACAACACCGTGGCCTTGTCTTATAATGGACTAACTGCAGCACTGGCTGAGTGGCCTTACAAACGCCATCACAGAAATGGCACTTTGCACATTTGTTATTGCTATTCTCGTCTCCCTACAGAACATGTGGCTCAGACACTTGAGAGCTCCACTCTGGCTCACTTTATAACCAGGATATGATTGGAGCCTTGCGCCTGGACTTTGTCAAACTCTTGCACAAATGTTTAGATTAGAACCCAGGATAGCATATCCGTCAACTGCAGCAGGTTTTGATTATTTTTTACGCTCTCAGTGTTATTTTAACCTCACTGGGGCTTTCTCTGCATTGTACAACACAAGGTCACACATACAGGCCAAAGGTCCCACTGCAGCACAAAATGCTTTTGATTGCTTTTGATGATTACACATTCAGGCTTGTCTCGGCCCATTGTTTCAAGGACAGTGCGGTGACCTTGGTAATCAGGCAATGATGTACATATTGTACATGTCTGCATATTTGTGTGTGTGTGTGCAAGATACACAAAACATACCATTCTGCTGCTGGTTGTGCAGACTCTGTGGAAGCGTTGCCTTTCACATCATTCGCTTCACACTGAAGAGGAGAGTGTTGAATATTGTTGAAGAATATTATTACCTTCTCACAATAATACACAAGTATCCTTTACTTTTGTTAAAGTACCAATTCAACAATGTGAAAATACTAAAATGTTATTAAAAAGTTACAGTTTAAAATCCTACTTAAATAAAAGGACATAAGTATTATAAGCTAAATGTACTTTTGGTACTTATTAGCAAAAATAATTAACGCTGTGAGTGATTTATTATTATATATGACGTTTATGACATAAGATTGTCAATGTTAATTGTTTAAGCATTATTTCACTGTTGTGTCTGGTCGAGGTGAAGCTACATTTAACTGCTTAAATATATAGTTAGGTAGTTTTATTCAGTTGTTTCCAACCTAGGAAATCTGAGGGGTTGATCATTTGGAATTTTCTCACAAAAAAAGATCTTCAGTAGAACTGCTAACAACATCAAAAACGTGACAAGAGAACCCCAACACTGCTTTTTCATCATTTCCTAGCAGCACAGGAAGACCTACCAGGACAGGAAGAGCAGCACCAGTGGTGGGGCCCGGGCCGGCTGTGGCTGGGGTCTGACCTGGGATGTTCAGGAGGTTAAACTTAGGCACCACTGCTACGCTCACCCTACGTCTGGGCAGAGCCTAGACAGGAGACAGAACATGCAGTGTCAGTGCTAAGAATGGACATTCATAGTCCCCGGAGGATGAATCCTAATGACTTTGGTGATCCTCTGACGTTTACTCCAGTGCCACTGAGGGTCAAATTTGTGGTTTTGAGTGAAATGTCTCACCAATTATTGGATGGATTGCTATGAAATTTGGTACTCCCCTGTGTGTGAATTGCAATAACTTTGGCAATCCCCTGACATTTAATCTAGGGCCATCATCAGGTAAAACTTTAAAAACAAATGACATTCCTATCAGCCTCAGCTGTACTTTGTGTTTAGTGCTAATAAGCTGTTAGCATGTTAGCACTGACCTTGTGAAAAAATCTTCAAATTCATTTCACTAACAGTCCAAAATGCAAAGCCAAAGCAAGCAAGCCACTTGAAACACAACTCACTCAGAAAAATGTATGTCCTTACCTTTCCAAGGGTGAGGGACATCGATCTAGACGGCCGTGGAACTCCATCATCTTTATAAAGAAAATGAAACACAGAATTACATAAGCAACCATTCATTTCATGTTGGTATTGTTCCCAAAGCTGCAGTGAAGCTCTTCATTTTCACGGCTTAAGGATACTCCAGTTACAGGGCCTTCTGAAAACATTGTTACACAGCAAATCAGCAGTGATGCTAAAACAAGGCGAATGCTTTATTAAACCCTTGCCAGGATAAATAAAGTTTAAAAATATTTTCCATTCACAAGCATGAAATCCTCCGTAGAGGAAGAATTTGTGTTTTGTACTCTGTGTTTTCCTGTGCTTGATCTGAATGCAGCCACCAGTGTAGTTTTACCTCCAGTGTCTATGGATCCCCCGTAACAGCGATTCGAGTTCTGGTTGGCCAACTTCTTAAACTCCATCAACTCTGCATGATCCTTCTCATATGTCCTCTTCAGATTTTCCACATATTGCATCATGACCTCAGTGGCCTTGTTCATACGTTTCTCCTGTCGCACAGTGAAAAGTCAGTCAACACAAGCCTGTGTTACAATATATGAGCACAGAAGAAGTAACCTCTGCTGAAAAAAATCACATAAAACACATTTTAAGAATGTTTATAAATTATATAAGTTAATAAATTTATAAGTATGAATGTCATTAAATGCGCCTGTCAAAAAAACAACCCAAAAGTCACTCAAGAGACTTAGTCATCTGAACTGGGTCAATAATGCCTTGTTACAGGAGCCTTAATTTCTGTGCAATTGACAGTGCTGTATAATTAGATCGTTATTAATAGATGGGAAGCAGTACAAAGAAAAGAGTAGTTTGGGATTATAAATAGCTAATAACCTTTGTACTGCAAAAACAGTAAATTTGCTTTTTAACTGACGTTTGTTTTGGCTGGAATGAGGTCAGACATGACATCAGATAAAAAAATACTCAACCTCATTTTTTTTAAATGGCTCCAAGAAATCCTAAAGAAGGCAGTGTCTTTTAAATTACAACATGTACTGCATATTTACTCAATGCAGCATTATCTTTATCTGCCACTAACTGTTCTGCATTTTCATTGTCATCTGCGTGTGTTTGCATAACTGCACCTGTCGAACTGCTCCAACAATCTCCGCTCTACTGGAGAGCCGTGTGGCCAGTCGTCGCAGCACTGCCACCGTCTCTATGAGGCGCTCGTAGGCCTCACGCTGCTCCAGGTTCTGCCACTGTGGCGAAGTCATCTGCAAGAAACACAACAACATCTTGTTAAAACTCCCACACTAAAACTAAGTGTACATCAATGTCCCTTAGTTTGTACCTGGGATTGAACTCAGATAGATAAATATTAACAGTGGGACACTTCCAGGAAACATTAAACAGATGAACGAGCACTAAAGAGCCAGAGGGAGTTCTTCTTTTCTAGTGAGTGAATCTAACATCAGCTGCTGTTTTCGAGGGCTGACCTTCAGTGCTGCTTTGAACTCTTCCAGTTCTTTCTCGGTGTCTTCCTCAGTCAGATTCCTCTCCCTCTCTGACTGTTTAAGCCTCATCTCCAGAGTGTAGTTGTCATTACGAAATGCGAGTGACAGCTGGACAAATGCATTCTGTGGGGAGGAAGTTTACTGCAATATAACACTCTGAATGGCACATTAAACAGCACTTTCAACACAGATAAGCGGCTGGTGATGGCAACACACCAACTCACGGGAATAAATACAGAGGAATCCCTAGGAAATTCTACTAAATACACATACACAGGCAAAACGAGAGTCAGTGTGGTTGTTCACATCATACTAATATGCATTTTTATAGGTTAACATGTGAGGGAGAACCATGCAGCCCTGAGACCAGAATGAGGAACAAGCTGTGATTCTGACATTGGACCTCTTGATGTTTTGCTGTGTTGATCAAAGCCAGTCTGCGCATTTTTCCAACATACATGGGCCACGGCTGAGAGGAAATATACGACCTCTGACTGTCCTGATTCGGATGCATCCCCGGGGGAGCAGCGAGAGGGGCCACAGCCCGGGCCTGACAGCGTCACTAACGTTTGCATTTTCTCCACAGGAAATCACTCTGAGTCTCTTCGGTCTGATCAGGAACAGAAAACACTTTCCTGTTGACAGAACACCGCCAAATCCAGGCAGCCAATTTTTTATGATGGTGTAATTAACTACTTTGGTAACAAAAGAGGTTACTATAAACATGGGGCTAAACATGGCAAATGTTCAGCAGTGAGTTTGAACACAATCTACTGCTCAAAGTAAACAGATTACTGTTGGTGGTCAATTTTATGACCCATTGTAAGAAGACTCAGGGCACAGTTCATTACTGTGGACTGTTTTGAAGGCAGAAATGAGAATTTTAAATTGAATATATTTTGTTAGTGAAACAATTCGTGGCATAAAGTAAATTATCTATATATACTGTATATATCTATATCTATATCTATATCTATCTATATCTATATATATATATATATATCTATATATATATATATATATATATATATATATATATATAAGTAGCTATTTAACAGTTGTGTTTAAGTAGTATATAACAAAAGATCAAGTCCCTACTACTATTCAGGCTTTCATATACTTCCCAAGTAACTTTTTAAATGCTCAGTTATTAAAGGTTTAAATAGTTTGACACAGCAGCTGGTTAGCTTGGATCAGCATCAAGACTGCTAACCTGGACCTATCCAAAGATAACACAATCCACATTCCAGGACCTATAAAGCTCACTAATCAACATCAACATCATATCTCACTTGGTTAATCCTTACCGATACCAAAGGTTTTACAGTGGGACTATGCGCCATAATTAACATGTTATATTTCACTTTTTTAGATCTGTACAAAAAGCAGTAGCTGTGAACAAACTGTTAATCCCTGTTTCCAATCTTGAGTGGTATCAACCTTCCCATCTAACTTTTTGCAAGAAAGCAAAGTGTATTTACCAAATTGTCAAACTGTCTCAATTCTTCATGATGAATGGGAATAAGCTGATGTTTTTGTAACTTTATATCTTTATTTTGAACAGAAATAACGTGTGAAAATCACCGAAAACACCTAGATCAGATCAGATACCAACCTCAACTTCTTTTTCAGTGAGTGGGGGTGCACTGGAATAAAATCAAAGAGGAACTATTAGTATGGTAAGTAATGGACATACAGTATTTATACACACTAAAATCAAGGTGTAAGGAGGGTTATTTTTGAGCAATTAGGCAGGAAAACAAGGTAAAAGTTTACTTAAGCAGCATTTGTTTTGTTACACACCAGCCTGGTAGACCTCTGTGAAGTTTGAGTTTTCGCAGCATCAGATCTGAAATGTTTGGCATGGCGTCAGACTTCTCCCTTGCCTCCTCACTACTGGCTGAGTTTGGAGAAGGTGGAGGACCTGCAGACACATTGTTGCATAAATCAGACCTGAAAAGAATTGCCTGGTCTTTTACCAGAGAAGATTTGATTCAAGTCTAAAGTTTGCACAGCAAAATTTATCTTCCTTGCTAACATTAGCCATCATAAGCTACTGGTCATACCAGATCAAGTTCAGCTGTAGGATCAAAACCCCTGAGTTTCCTGAAATGAGGAAGTGTGTATTTATTTTCTTATAAATTCAACTTTTCATTTGTAAGAAGAAAATGTCTAGTTCTGTCAAAAGTGACATAGTCTAGCTTTAAGGTCTCCAAATGCTGACGTTTAATAGATTTTATTAGTCCAAAACTTGGGAACAAGTCTTTAGGCTGTCATGTCTCAACTAAATCAAGTCTCACAACAGTCAAGTCAAAGTAAAGCCTCAAGTCCTATTTTTTGGGAGTCTGACTCCAGTCCAAGTCTCAAGTATACAGCTCTGTCTCTTTCTTCCACAGATGGTCTTTGGCTCACTTAACAATCATGCCATCTGCTGATGGAAAATGAAAACGGCATTTACTTCTCTGTTATGATGTTGCCAGTAAATGGGTGTCACAGAGGAAAAAGACAAGAACATCATCATCATTTTCTGACTGGAACAAATTTTCCCCAAGAATCAGGAAGTGCACACCCTTGGTGACACTGCTGAATGTACAGCTGAAAGTACGTCTTACATGGACAACTAGACAAACAAGGACCTTACCTTTTTCTTGTTCAGCAGCTTCACTCAGTTCTGGTAATTTGGATCCCACTATGCTTTGATTACGCATCAGCTTGTGCTCCTGTATACACAAGCAAACACACACATACATAAGAACAAAGCATATTCTGCCCTTCTTATAACTTTTTAAAGAAGGGGCATACATTACCTCTTTGAATTTAGACAGTTTATGTACACCACCCAGTTGGGAGGGGAGGTCCTTGTACCCTGAGGACTTGAAGACAGCATCCCTGGGTTTGTCTGAAAAGGTATCCTCCGCTGTAGGAGGGAAACCTGGGGCTCCATTTCTAGAATTAAGGCTGCCTACAGCATCCCAGGAAACAGCCCTCATTAGTGGAGGGAAGGCCCCAATCGTCTTGATTTCTGCTGTACAGGGGGCCTGTTGAGTAGGGGGTCGGGGGACAGGCTTGGCCACCCCTGTGGCTGGGGCCTGGTTGGGGTTACTGACTGCTGGAGAACTCTTAGGTGCGGCAGGATCACAGTTCTCCTTCTGAACAGCAAAACGGGGTGTTAGAGTCCCAGAGGACACTTTCCTCTTCTCAGTGGGCTTCCAATCCATCAATAGTCTGTTGCCCTGAGGTTAGCAAGATAATTACTATTATTAATACATTTAGCATTTCTGTTGTGTTAATAAACCTGTATTAATTGATGAAAAGAAAAATAAACTGGTCACTGTCAGCACCTTCAATGGACATTAAACTCAAAGATGCTGAAAAGAGAATCCACAGCTGCAGAGCGTGGTTAGCTCATTTGGTAGAGCAACAGCCCCATGTACAAGTCCTCACTGCTGCAGCATGGGTTTGAGGTCAGCCTTCGGCCCTTTGCTGCAGTGTGTCGCCCCATACCTCTCTTCCTGTTTCCTATCACTACCCTCTATCCTGTATCTCAACTAAAGGCAAAAGGCCCAAAAAATATCCTTAAAAAGTGCTGTGAGCTAAATGCTAACACTAGCATTGCAACAAGTGGAGCTAATGTTCACCACCAACACTAAACACAACGTACAGCTGAGGCTGATGGGAATGTCTTAAGTTCTGCAGCTATTTAGTTAACCATAGATTTGAAAAAAACAAACAGTCTTTTCCCCAGCATCCCTGGTTAGAATAAATTCCTGCGCTTTTCATTCAGAGGAATATAATCCATACGTTGATGCAGTCGCTAAGACACACACAATCCAGCACATGCTTCACTGTGAGCATGTGAAACAGTCTACTCATAATTAATTTGTTGAAGAGGGCGAGAAAAGATATTTATCCAATGTGGGGATCAAATACCCAACCCTTAGATTGTGAGTCCCATGCTCTACCGACTAACCAGGCACAACCAGTCTTAAATTATCTTTTGACAAAGAAATTTGGCCCCGATTTACTTGCCAACCCCTGTACTAGACTATCATTTTGTTTTCTCGAGATCTCGAGATCGAATTATTTAACATTATCTCGGGAAAACAAAGTTTCATTATCTCAAGATCTTGAGGAAATTGTCCCGTTATCTCAGGAAACATTTTTTATTTCGAGATAAGGATATAAATAACTCTAGATCTTGAGAAAACAAATTAAATTCACCAATTATTACGGGAAAACAGAGTAAATAAAATATGCATGGACTATATTATATATTATTAATATATTATTATATTATATTTATATTTATATTTCAGTCTGGACAAAAGTGGTAGTCACAGATAAAGCCATGTCGCTGCTAGCATGATTAAAAACATCTTTACACTCAGACACAGGAACAATGGAACTGAAACAAGCGATCATAAAAGTAGTCAAAAACATTTTCTGCAGCCAGTAGTTTAAGCATTAAGATGTTTTTTTGATATTGTTGAGTTTTATAGCCTACATGACAGGTCTCCGAGCAAAATGTTCCTCAGTAAACAGAGTTGACAGTGTGCAGGAGTTGATTTTTTTTTATGACTTCAGTTTTTTCAGTAGGTGTGCATTAGGCAACATCTGTGTTTATAAAAAGAAATGCAGTGACTGAATCTGTTCATTTTACCTCCTGATCCTGGCCTGTTACGTCATGCTGTTCTCGCACTGACGGAACCCCCAGATGCTACAAGACAGCAGAACATATATAGCGTATTTTTCTTGTGTTAATAAATATATTTATTGGACCAATAAGTATTGAGTGGTCAATTAGATTAAAAAAAGGCAGGGATGACTTTTAATTTCAAGGTAAGTTTGTATGTGTAGAGTAAAGAAACAAATTAGGGAAACATTTGTAAATAACAAAGGAAAATTAAATTAACAAGACTAGTCTTAACCGGCGATAATGAGCATGCATTGAATGTCGTTTTGTAACCACAATATTAATAATTTCTTTACCTGTCCAACCGACTGTGAGCTGACATAGGTTGCCTCTGGGGGTCCTACAGACAAATGAGCAGAAAATAACCACCAAAATCACTCTCACAAACTCCAGTAACCAAAAAAACAATAAGAAAAAGGAAACAGGGTAAAAACAAGTAGTTGTTTTCAACCTAGGCAAAGAATTAAGTGCTTTACCAGTTTGAGGAGCCACAGTCAACGAGGTGCTTCTAGATGAACTAGGTGAGGATGTTGGAGTTGGAGAAAGACCTTCGGGAAAAAAACATTTGTGAATGGAACCTAATTGAATTGATTTCAGGTTCAGTGTGACCTTCAGTCCTCTTTTAAAGTAACTAAATCCTAAAATTATATGTACATGAGTTTACCAGAGCATGCTCAGAAACTAAGACAACGTACGACTACTTACCAATCAGCTCATGCTTAAGAAACGATCTACTATGTACAGTCTCTGTGTTTATGTGTGATTCTGTGTGTGTGTTTGGGAATTTACTACCTGTGGGTGAGTCACTGAGGCTACCAGTGGAGCGGCGGCCGCGGCGAGTCAGGAAGCGGTCGCTGACCTTCTTGGCCTGTTCGAGCAGCTCCAAGTTCTTCTGTCGATCCTCCTCAGAGAGATGGAGCTCCGGCAGCTGATCTTTTACCAGGTCGATCACGTTACCTGTACTGTCTGAGAAACACATGCACGCACACTTACTTGTAATTACATGTCAAGATAATAAAAACAAAATGTAGCTATAGACAAACAGTAATGTAAATCAGTGGGCTTGTTCAACTTTTAACAAAGTCTGCGAGTGCTTTTAGCCGAGGTCATTCGAAGAAGATATTTTAGTGGGATTCCTCAGTATAAAGTACCATAATAATTCCCAGATGGATGCAAGCCAATAAGTCAGGTATTGAGCGTTGGCCAAGTCAAGGACGTTTTTATCTCTCCCCTCTCCTCAGAGTAGGGCAACAAGCTAAAGAAAAAGTAATCAAAGCAGCAAAAGCATTTCAGGCATGTGGGAGGACACGCCGACAGATTCATCTATCAGGGCACATATGCCCAAACCTAGTCTAAATGTTGTTAAGCTTCGTGTGTAACTACACCACATGAGAGCATTATTTTGTTTTTATTCATCCTTAGAAAGAGAGATCTTTCAACAAAATGAAACGAAAGCTGTTTTAAAACTGCAGTTCGGTGAAGAAGGCACTTCAGAAGATCAGTATTTTAGATAGTGTTAACAGTTTTACGAATGTCCACTTGAAAACATTCAAACAGTTCACTTATGAAAAAACAGTACAAAAACAACTGACTTTAATTTGGTGCTGGACTGAAGAAGCTGTTGCTAAAAAACATCAAAATAGCTCCCATGCTGTTGTGGTTATCTTTAGATAGTGTGTGAGTATGTAGAGAGTTTATCTACCGACTGTGGTGATGGGTCCTCCAGGCAAGTTTCTGTGCAGACGAGCTCTGGGACTGTGTGGTCTGAAAGAGGAATGATCCAGACACACATGTAAACACATGTTTACAGCCAGAAAAGCAGAAAATTATTTCAGTGTTTAAGATGGTGGAAGATTACCTGGCTTGCTCGAGGGGACGCCCGTCTTGTTGGACAATAGTGGCCTGCTGTGGGTAGACGATAGTGGGGGCAGTCATGACAACAGCTCGAATTTCACCCGGTGTAGACTTTGCAAAATACACAACAAAACAAGTGTCAAAAGTTAAAACAAGGTTACAGCATTTAAATTTAAAGGGGCTATAATATATTTTGAGTCCACAGTGCTATCCACTGGTCCACCATGCCGCCAACAATGGAGCATTTAGCAGCTACAGAATATTTCCCTCAGGAGTTGGTGGAGAATGAAGACTGGACGTACATTCATCAGGTGGACAGAGCTCGACTCCAAATAAATGATAAGCTGTACAAACTTAAAAGGTGACGATATGTCAATGCTGTGTTTACTATTGCTTTTGTTGTCCCCAAGTGGACAAAAAAATCAGCTACTGCACCCATTGTGTCCGTCAGGTACAGAGCACATTGCAATTTCATTATATTTTGGCCAGATAAGCCAGAAATGAGCCAGTACTCCTGCCGCTGGAACATTACCCAACTGTAGGTTTTCTGTGTATGTTTGCTGTAATTTGATTAAACAAAACTTAATTTAAGATTACTGGTATACATTATGGAAGCACAATACCTGACATAATAAATACAGTGGTGCATATTCCCCAACTACAATACAATATATTTACAATAAATCCAACAGCCATAAACAGTGAACCTGGATGCCTTTGGGGTAAGGTGGTTGGCCTCGGGGCAGTTACATGCTTTGACCAGCTGGTGATCCACTGCAGGCACACGTTTGTCCAAACATGAAAGATTTACATCCACTATTCTCCTCTCATCTTAGACCTTGTGACCAATTGACACTTCATTACTTCAAAACTCACTTAAAGAAGAATCGCCTCAAAACGCTTTTTGATTAAAATACTTACAAGGTTTGTGGTTTGTTGCAGGCAGACTTGTTAACTGCTGCAGCAGCAACGTTTTGCTCTGCTATAAAATAATGAATAACTCTAAGAGAAAATGAAAAAGAATAAATCAACACTCTTGAACCTACCATAAAGTTGAGGGACTCACAATAGTTTTTTTTTTTTTAAAACCCATCCTATTATATGCACAATTCATTCAAAACCCCACACTTCTAGTTTATAATGCAGGCAGTCTGTCCAGAGCCAGAAAAAACATTATACAACTATTTCTGCAGGCTAAAATGTTCTCCTACTGATGTGTAAACTGAATTTCATGTATTCATAAATTCCTGTTACATAAAATCCCAAATCCTTGTCCAGCCATGAAAGGTAAATATGCAAGTAAAGACTGAGATCAGACACTTATTCCCTAAGAGCTCCTCTCAGAGTTTATCTTTGCATTCAAGTCCTAATAAAAGGATTCCCTCTGATGGTAATGCTGCCGAAAGGCCATGGCTGTGCTGTAACAAAGGTACTTTTATAGCCTGGGATGGCATATGCCCTGCAGATTAGATTACACAGCTTCATTACATTCTGCAGATATGTCTTATCTAACCTGCGTGTTAGTGAGCAAATGCAGTGGAAGATAATATTCTCTGAGGACTCAGACAGCCAACTGTTTAACACTTTGCTATCTGCAGGATATTTGACCCCATCAAGATTATGCTCTTCATATTGTTACAATTTGCTGAAAAAGCTATATCTCTAATCTTTTGGATGTCCATGATTTAAAGGGTCAGTTCACCAAAATGACAAAGCAATTGAATTTCCTTTTACTCCTACTGATATCTAGCCATGCAGATCGTTTTGGTTTTGTCTGCTTTTGAGATATCCACCTCTGAAATGTCTGCTGCCTCCCCGGTGCAATGAGAATTAATGGCATTTGTGGTGCACAAAGCATCTAAAAATGACCTTTAAAATATTCAACAGAAACATGTCTTTGTAGAAATTGTGTCTTCATTACTCAAACGTTTTCACTGGAACCACTTTCAACAGAAAAATAACATCTAAACAGTTGCCACTGAGTTGCAAAGTAATCTGGATATTGCGCTGGTATTAAGTTAGTTATGAATAAAACGAATGAATCTGTAAGGACAGGCAGATCTAGGGGTAAATCTTGCAATTCTTGCAATTAGAACCAATCTGATAATGTCAAGAAATAAATCTTAAAGTCAAGTGAAGTAAATTTTTATTTATATATACCAAAACCACAAATCACAAATATGAGGCTTAAAGCTGACATTTTGGAGACAGCCTCCACGAAAAACATGCAAACCATGAAAAAAAAGAGTAAACAAAGAGTGGCCTACAGCAGTGGTTCTACTGTAGGTGAATGAATGTAAAAGAGAGGCAAATTGGCCTTCAAAGACTCATAAAACATCCAGGAATCAGTGGAATTGCAGATTAATTTGTTAACGTTACATGGGAAACCACACAAATATGAGAACAGAGGCAAGTAAGTAAAATATGTATCAAGTCAAATCCCAATATGGTATCTAGAATCTGTAGCTGTGATCGATTGTAATTTCTCTGCACAGCACAGCCTCAGTCTGTTAACCACAGGGAGCACAAGTCTGTTGTAGAAAAAGACATGTTGTCCTCTCAATTTGAGAGGGATTATTCAAATCCTTCTACCGTTAATCTGGAAACAGCCTTTTTGCGGACAGACTTCAGCAGGAACTTTGATCTAAAACTTTGATCCAAATGGATTATTGTCAGATTATTGTCAGTTTTTATGGCCTCACGTGACTTTGCAAAGAAACAAAGAAACAGAATATGTGCTACAAACAGTGACCGAGTGTGCACTCACTGTACTGGGAGAGCTGGAGGAACTGTCCAGCTCCTCGGGGGAGTCCTCCTCTTCTTCTGGCAGCGTGGGCATGGCGGGGTTCAGTGAGGGGCGTGAGCGGGTGTGGGGGAAAATAAAAGGTCCCTCAGCAGCACAGGGGGTGTCACAGGAGTCCTTGGAGTTCTGATCACTTTGCTCAGGAGGAGATCTCTGCAAGTGCTCCTCCTCTTCCTGGAGCTGCAAGATCATCAGGCATGCGTGAAAACACAAACACGCATGTTAGCACGTAGTTATTGAACTGGTACATTAGCTGCTGGTGTTTTTTCTGAGAAAATGAATTACACATGGTGAATGGCCATATTCTGAAGGAGGTCTTCTGGCTAACCACAGCTAAAAAAAGATATAACAGAACTAACAAAACCATTACACCATAAACAAATCCCAATATAGCTTCATTCTCGTAGCCTTGGAAGAGCAGTATTAGAACATTTCCCATCATGCTGTTACATCAGGAACTTGAAACTGCATTTTCCTATGACTCAGATGTGTGGCTTTTGAATTATCACAAGAGTGCATTCATTTTTAGTGAGAATACAAGGTGAATATTGAATACTATAGCTGAAAATGTCATGAAACATTTAATCAGCCATGGTACTTTACTTAAAAGTAAAAGAAATAATTTTTTGCTTCATGTATGCCAAACAAATATGTGAATATTAACTCGGAACAATGTTTATAGGAGTCCCTGTCTTGTTTGCATTGTGCACGAGGACGCATACGCAAGGGACGGGGACTTGAGTTTGCAACTTTGGGACTACAATATTTATTTTATTTGTTAAATTTTTGAGGCGTATTAACATTAAGGAAATGTCTGATGAGCTGAATGTCATTCACTCCCTTATTATCATGCGTAACCATATGTATCTGGTGTGCTCAGCCACAGATAACTGTAAAGCTGAGGCAACTGTAAGTGAAACACAGGTTACAAGTTTTTCATATTGTATTGCAATAGCCTGTTTAGAGTGATCATATCCCAAACAACTAATCAATGTTGATCCAGTATGCTAATAAAGGAGTCATGATAATACAGTACATGCTTTGAATCCCTTAGATATAGTTATGCAGCATTTTAAGCAGTGCAGGTGGCATGCAGCATGCTAGATAGAACGCTCAGTACAACCGTAAGAGACTTGAGACTTGACTTGGACTTGCAAAAAAGGACTTATGAGCATCTCCCACACACACAATCCTGCTGTTGGTCTCATGTTATTCCACTGAGCTACAGGTGGCGGTGACACACAGAGGCTTTGCAAATGAGGAAGGAAAACAAATATGTTTTGGTGACAGATACAAGAGTTTGACATAATGTTCGCTTATTTACAAGAAAGCACCACAGGGCATATTTAGGTTTGTGAATATACATTTACTCGATCTCCATTCACTGGGAAAATGTAAGACAAAAAGATGCATTTAAAGTCATTTAAATATTGATTGGTTTCTTCTAGACTCAAGAAGTAACAGGCAGCAATTTTATCATTTTAATCTGAGTGATGCTTAGTGGAGCAATACACAAAAACAGCTTTACAACATGAGCGACTAAAAGCGCAAATAAATACCATTTACATACCAAAGTTACATGTGTTTTCTTCTCACACAGTAACTTTCATCAGGAAGTTGCCATTTTTTTTACCAGAAACACACTGACTGGGATGCACTGAGTTGTTATAAAACATTTAGTGTAACTTGCCCTCACAGGCTGAATGAGCTCCTGAGGGACAGTGTAAGTTTTCTGTGGGAGATGGTAACTCCCTTTGGGGTGGACTTTAGGATTTTCACTTTGCAAATGCACAAAAAAGATATTTAACACAATTAAGAAAAGGGAAAAAGTCAAAAAGTATAATATGACCTCTTTAAGTGGAAAGCCAACAGCGAACAAGATATTGCAGCATTTAGCTATGAGGAGAAATGAAATAATGGATAAATCACTGCAGCTGAGGAAATTATACAAAAATGAAACGTATCTTTGTTCTAAGATAGAGGTAGGGAATGGTCAGGATTGCTAATTTGCAAAAGTCAGGAATGTGGACTCTGCACATATTCATGGAATTAATGACATCAGCTAGGTACAAAGCAAACATTTGTGCTATCAGAACCCATGATATAATCCATGCAATGTATGTTAGTAGAATTTTTTATTTGTCAAAGACAGTCTTCTTTATGTTCAAATCTTTCCCAAATCAAAGCCTGTGCTATGCAGCATATATAGAAAGGGGGCAACGGTTATCTTAATTATCGATTCATTAATCGTGTAGTTTCCTATAAAGTGATGTCCTCAAATGTATTGTTTTGTCTGACTAACAGTCCAAAAACCGACATATACTCATATTCACATACTCACAATCACAGAGAAGCTGGAACCAGTAAAATGTTACTTCCAAATTATCATCATCAATTCTGCAGCAGTTACCTGGCTTGCTAAACTAAAGAGAAACATGACCTAATTTAGTTAAATATTATGTGTGTGCAACTTGTTTGACCTCGCTGCTCTACCATTTTACTAACAAATGTATGCAAATGTAAATGCGGAGCAGATTTAACCCTCTGAAAGAGCACAGTGCACTCAGAGTCTGCACAAACTATTGTCAAGGGTTAATGTATTCTCTATTAATTTTGTTCAAACCAAAAATAGAAAGATTACCATATGCATGGCCAGCACAGGTGTGGCTGTGTCTTTCTTTACTGCCAGTAGCTGATGAATTAGGCGAGTGAAAGGCGCAATTAATTACTGGTTATTTCTGAGGCATGGCATGCACTTTATGCAGGACAAATCCTCTGTGAATTCAGGGCCAGAATATGCAGAGTGCTGTTCAATGTCATCACAAACAGAACGTCAAGTTCTTGGGAACATATAGGGACAGAAAGCCTGTGAGTCACTGGGGAGGAAATGGGTTGTTTAACTGTCTCCCAGTGAGCTGCAAGGATATTTCCTGACTGCAAGAATACTGTCACACGGGAGTACATTCACTGCTCTTTCTCAGACTGCAGAAGCATCCAGTACAGTAGTTTTAACACTTTAAAAAGCAGTTTTACAATTACAATTAGTTACAATTTAAGAAATATCAAATCTCTTGCTGGTGAGGAGAGCAAGAACATGTGTGTTTTGCTGAATCACTCAATTGTTACTCATTTCCTCTGCTTCTCATACCTGAAAGTATGAACTGTCTTCTCAGTCTACTGTTATTATTTATCAAATCAGAGCATAAGAGATCGGCTCTGCTGTTCTACCTCATATATAAATATGAGAGTGAGTCACCAAATATTTCTAACGTGATTATCTCATTTCCCTTGGAGTTCAGGGCAGCTTTGGTAACAACCATCCGCATTTGTTGTGACTGACTACACAAATAAATCTTAATTTATTTTTTACTATAACCATTTGTTTTATCCTTATCAATATTCTACTTTTTCCACTGCCCATTGTTTCTTAAAATATGCTAAATAAGGAGATGAATATTTAGACAAAATGAATGATAATTTTAATAGTAACAAGCCTGTTTTTCTAAAAAAAAAACTTACTAAGCAACCAAACAAACTTCCAAATGCAGTTTAAATGAAGACCTATGAACCAGACCATAAGTCCTGTCAGAGGCAGAAGAAATAATTGCATCTTGAAAATGACTCAGCCCAAAACAAAGATGCCAACCTGCCCTGCAGGAGGCTCAACGGTGCAGACTGTTTCCCCGGCAGACCATGAGACTGAGATAAATATTGCAGCGTAATTTAATCACTCAGATTATTTCCTGTGGCGGGGAACAGGACAGAACATACGAGCCTGAACACAAACAGTCTCTGCACTTCCTCAAGGACACAAAAAACATTGCTCTTACAGTACACACTCGATCATCTTCTAAAAGAAAACTTATTTGTGCATTAGTACCACCAGAGTTATTAGAATTAATTTGCAGCCAGGCCTCGGTGTCTCTTTCCTCAGGGGAGATGAGGGACCGGCGCCCTCCTCCCCTCCTCTGTTACATAAGCCCGCTCCCTCTTGCCAGACTTGTTTAAAATTGGTTGTGTGAAGCGTAGAGGACAGGGCCAGCAGAGGAAGTGGTTGCTACAGAGCCACAATCTGAGATAACAGGGAAGTGTGATAAAGAAAAAGAAATGGCTGGACAGAGAGATGTACAGCCAGGTGAGGGAGTAGTTAAATCCACTGACTTAATCACACACCAAGAAAGAGGAAAGCCGACACATAGTATCACTTACAGACAAACACTAGATTACGTAAACTCACCCCGGCAGTTACAAATCACGCCGGCAACTGTCAAAAAGTCCAAAAACACACCCTCTTGCACAAGTTTGACACAGCCGCAGAGACGCTAGCAGATAGGGCTAAACCTGCATCCCCCGTAGCTGCATGTGTCTACCTAAAACCATCACCTACTAAGATCCCAGAGCTCCACGCAGACGAACATATGAACCTGTCCGCAGAGAGCATGCACATTACCTGAGTACACCACTAGCACCGTAGAGAAACACACACACTCCCTGATGATCTCTCCAACTCAGACCGACTTCAGCTACTTCCCAGTCCAACTGTCACTCTTAGCCTTTTCCTCAGAAAACTCCTCTATCCTCGGGGCTTCTCCTTCCTTCTCCCGTCCCCTCTGTTCCCTGTCTTTTTTCAGCAGCAGCCTCTCTTTCACTCCTGGGAGCTTTGACCATTTAAGGAGAAGGGCTCTGTATGCCTGTTTGGGCTGCTGTGGAGTGTGTGATTGTGTGTGTGTGTGTGTATATGTGTCTGTTCGTTCTTTGGGGCTGCTGCTCCACTGATCATCCCTCAACTTAAACCTGAAGAAAGTTAGAAAAGTAGGCTATGTTATGTTTTTTTCTGCAGGGTTTGTTTCTTTAATCTTACTGTGGGAGCAGTAGGAGAATACTTGCGTGTTGTTGTATGCAAGGGCATGTTTGTGAGAGATTGACAGATAAATAGATTGCGTGCGTCCGATCAGTGTTTATTCTGCAGCCTGGGAGGAATCCACGCATCCACTTCCGAGCTCTTGAAGCTCATTGCAGTTTGGTAAACTGCACTGTCAAACCCTTGCACCCTTTTTGCTGCTTTTTTAGTTGTAAGATATTTGGGTTTTAAGTGCTGCGATCATCCTCAGTCTTGGGGTTGGGGGGGGAGGACACAGCAGTCACATTGTTCACAGCGAATTACAGCATCAGTTTGAATTAAAGTGAGCTGATAACCTTAAGTGCCACAGTGTGAAGGATATTATTTATCAAAGGAGCAACTTGTGCTAAAAAGTCAGATGTTCTTCTCATTCAATTAAATAAATAAAATAGCATTATTAGACTATACTGATCAATGTGTGTAATGTAAGTGACATTTTACAGTTGCCCCCGCGACCCGACCCCGGATAAGCGGATGAAGATGGATGGATTTTACAGCTGCAGCTGATTGAGGTGGAGGTAGCTTAAAATGCGGTACAGTTTAGTAGTTTTGTCCATTGGTTCCCAAACTGGGGGTCCAAAGGGTCACAAAATAAATCTGAGAGGTTGTGAGAGGATTAATGGGACAGGAAAGCAGAAAAAATGTTCTATTAGACAAATCTGCACTTTATTGTTAAGCATTTGATCATTTTACCTCTTGCGCCTCCAACTGTAAACCATCTGGGAAGTTTCGAAAGGGAAATTTGTCTTTGGTGCTGCTGCTAACTGCTAACAATTTATGTGAAAGGGGCCCCAAGCTTTTTATGCATGGAGCAAGTCAAGCCAAAAAGGTTGGGAACCACTGGTTAAATTTAGTATTTTTATGTATTTTATAAGCTTATTGTGTGCTTTTTATGTAAAATCTTTATCTGAAAAGGGCAACACCACTTTACATCCCCTTAACTCACCTTAATGTAGTTTATTATAATAGATGTGAATTACAATATAAAACATGTAATAATATAATGTGTTTATAAGAAAAGTTATAATTGTTAATGTACATTAATAAACACTTGTCCTTAAACCTGCTCATTATAGTGCGTTATAAACCATTTATTAATGTTTATGTTTGTACACTGCTTTTACATGCTTAATGGGGGACTCAAAGTTAAGTGAAAATTAACTAGTAACTGTCAGATTATTATTATAACAGATTAAAGTACAATATTTCTAAGTATTAAGTAGTATAAAATAATCAAAAAGTATTTTAAAACTGTACTGTACTTGAGTTAATGTACAGTAGTTATTATCCACCTCTGCCCAAACCTTTTAACATTGGTGGCAATCAGTATGGTGTCCTCTTAAAAAAATAACATTTCCAACAAGCCAGCTCAGAAAACATTAAAGACACACAAATACACGACACATTAGGCATGCAGTTATGCCTCTGCATACAGAAAATTATTCTATTTTACTGAAGTAGAGCAGGAGAGAGTCTTACCGTGCTGCAGCTGCCTCTTCCAGTGCCACCTGTTGGAGCCAGAGCACAGACACACAGCGAAAACTGTTGATTTGCATTCAACAGGAAAGCATATGTGATGCAAATGTGAAGAAGAAAAAAAAGAAAAGAAAAGAGTTAGTCAGAGTGTATGTGTATGTGTGTGTGAGAAACAGAAACAGAAAACACTGAAGGTATAAATTGAGTTTTCTGTCCTGTGAGGCTGATGCTGGCAACGTGATATTAATCTCATCGGCAGAACTAACTCTGAAACCCCCCTCCACCATCCCCCCATAACTAAGGGCAACAATAACCTGGCAACCATTTGGAGTACATGAGGTGCTTGATCCGCTATTTGAAAGCTCTTGGCCCCAAAAAAAGCTATTGTGTCGTCTGCTTTGGTTGCTCTCGGGAAAGGTTTGGTAATATTGTGATACCAAGCAAAGGGCTAAACACCACCAACTCACAGACCATTATGTAGAGCACCATTAGAGCTGAACAGCAACATGGCACTTTAAAGGTAATTAAAGAGAGAATAACTACAAATGAACTAGTATTATTCATATATGAGAGGATACAGAAAACAACACTTAACTGCCTAATGTTGTTTATTTGATGGCGCCACTTGGGAAGCACAAATCAGACTGCAAAAAGATTTACAGCATTTCACAGCCAGATTTCCCTTCATAAATAATTACATAAACCATCGAGAAACGAGGCGAAAAGCTACCTATGAGGAGATGAAGGTGATGAAGATGTATAGTGGATGCTTGGAATGTGTTGGCAGCTGTGTTAACTTTCACACGTTTGTCCTAATTTAACCTCATTTTCACTTCAGACACTGTCAGATACTTTTGTTTTTCTCTCCAGATCACAGGTTTTTTTTCTCCTGGAAGTGTTCAAACTGACCTCACACATCACGTTACATTCCAGCCAGAGTGATTTTGGTATTTCCACCCAATTCTCTCATTGATATATTCTCCATCAAAGAGCACACTGTATACAGCCACCACACACGGGCGCACGCACGGACACACGCACACGCGTACACACACACACACACACACACACGCACACACACAACATCAGAGACCACCACTTTTATAAATTATTTACAGTCAGTCTCCAGTGGATCTTTATTTATTCTACCTGTCTTTTTAAAACAGCAACATTAAACCAAAAACTGTTTTTTCCCCTTTGTGATGTAGCATTGATATAGCTAAAGTTAATGTAATTTCACATACTTGTTTTATTAGTATACAGTAGATAAAAGAGAAATATAAAATAGTTTTAAATGCCTTAATGGAGGCAGAGTACTTTGCAGAGTACTTTAGATGGCATCAGAAATACAAAAGCAGCAGCATGGGGACCGCAGCACTAACATAAATTTAAAAGCTCAACATTTATAATTGTTAGCGATGCCATTTGCTTCATGGATAAGGTTTATGTTGTGGTATGGTTCACCCTTTTAGTGCAGACTGAAATTTCCCCAACAATTATTGGATGGTTTGTCATTGAATTCTGTACAGGTATTCATGGCTCCCAGAGGATGACTCCTACTGCCTTTGGTGCTCACCTGGCTTTTCCTCTTGTGCCACCGTGAGGTTGACGTGTGGTTTTTATTGAAACATTGGCTACTTAGATGGTAAATGTGCATGTTAGAGATGTCCTTGTGAGCATGTTAGCACGTTGAGAATCTGGTCTAAAAGTACAACTGAAATGGTGTAACTAAAACAGGTGTAATAATGTTATTCTTTATTGATATACAGGTTAATAGTGCTGAGTACTAAATGTTCTCACAGTCCTGTTGTATGTAGCCTACCAGACAACCGCTAGCATGGTGTGTACATGTCACGTGTGTGGACATCTGGCTACATTTTTGTAGTCCTTTGTGATATTTTATTTTGTCTGTTGTTGTAAAGTTATGATTATAATGTGTAACTGATGTATCTGTTCATAATTATATATTATAATTATAATTATAGTGTTTTTAATAATAGCTTTTATGAGGTTTCTTTCCATTCAAGCTGTATCCTAAATCATACCAGTCCTGATGTTGTTTTGTCTGCTTCTTTACTTACTTGTGTTTTCCTTTTAATGTTTAACATCTGGAACATTTTACACCACACTAATGTTAATTAATATGCGGAGCTGCTGATAAATACATAAAAAAGGCAAGTACGATATTCTTAAGGCAATGTTTACATCTACCACTCCAAATAAGATGAAACCTTCCTCACATTAACAATGAGTCGATTGTATTAAACAGCAGCCACATCTTGAGGTACAGTAACATCAAACTAGTGCACATATTAACTTTTATAACAGCAACGTCCAACAAAAATGTTTATTGTACATCCTGCTGTAGCTTTTTGCAACTTCATTTGGTAAGCAAATGCAGGCCAGCATGGTATTGGACAATATAAACTTTAGACAGAAGGCTATAAAAGAAACAAACAAGTGGACATGGAGACGACTACTGTCTGTTCATTCAGAATATAACTCCCACTCTGAGGCCACCCACTGCTTCTCAGCAACCTCAACATGCTCCAAACTCTCTTCTACATCACAAATAAACAATTAAATATAAGACTTTGCTCTCTGAGCCATCATGGGACTCTTTCTTGGAGATGGAGATTATGGAAATATTTGCCATGACCTTTCCTGAAGGTTTGGAAGATTATGTATTATCTTATCTTAGCATAAAGACTGGAGTCTATATATGAAGGTAACAAAACCCACCTACCAGCACCTTGAAGGGTCTCATTTATATAAAAACTTAAGTGCAAAAACAAAAAGGTTGTGATTTTACAGGGGTTATGTGATACTTTTTTGGGATGTTTTTTTATCTGGATTACTATAGGATATAACATGTTAGTTAGTGAGCTTTAGAGGTGCTGATAGGCAGGTTTTTTTAAACTTTAGACATAGCCAGACTAGCTGTTTCCACATGTTTCCATCATGTATGCTAAGCTAAGCTAGCCATCTGTCAGATGTAGCTTCACACTGTACAGGCATGAGAGTGGTATCAATATTCAACTCACTCTCATCAAGAAATGAAAAAAAGTGTTTTTTTTTTAAATGTTATAATAAATGGGATGCAAGATTTTCCAGTTCTTTTGAAGAAAGTGAATTATTTTATTCACATGTGAATTGTTCTGCTTGTATTAAATTGCTACTGTAATGCAACTAAAAGCCTGCAGTGTGTACTTTGTGAGCTACAGATCTTAGATTTCTCATGGCCTTTATATAAACTTCCTCAAAGCACTTCAGAACAATTCAGATGTAACCGTTAAATGGCATAACGTACAGCCACAGAGAACTATATAATATATATAATTAAAACTCTCTGACAAAGTATAAATGTGTTGTCAATTATGGGATGCAATGTAGCTAAAAATACTTGACCTTTGCTGTGTTTGCATAAAAAATCATTTTGACTGCCTGCTGACTGCCCCCATTTTCCCCATGGCCCCCTTTGATAGATAACAGACACTCCCTCATGCTCATTCTCTCTTCCTCCTCACTGTACCAGCTGTTGTGTGCAATGTAAATATCTGCTGTGCCTATTTTCAGACATCCTCAGGGATTACCATTAGAGGAGGAAGTTGCTTTAATTCATCTGTGTCTCACAGTGTACCTCATGACCACGATAACACTGAGGCTATATTTTTGTAATGCAGCCATCATACCATTCATGGGTAGCTGCGGAGGCTCATTGACTTTTGGGATTACAGGAGATGGAGAAGGACTGTCTCTGTCTTCACGCTCCACACTGGACTCTGCTGTAAAACCTGCAGCTTCTGTTCCAGGATCAGCTCGCAGACCGGGACCTGGATACTTACATACGAGATGTTAAGAGAGATATTAAAATCACTATCATTGCATCAATACTAATGCAAATACTCTTACTATAACTATACATTTAAGGTCCTAAGTCTTATTTGCTTCTGATTGAGAGTCTAGTGACTACATGTGAACATGAAAAACCCTGCCAAAGTTATAAAACTTAATACCGCTGAATAATAACATAAGATGATAAGATGATTACCAAAGTAGGAAATAAGAAAATCTAAATTCTATTTATTGTTTTGGACAATTGTCAAATCTTTGCTTTTTTCTTATATAAATACTGCAAAGTTTTACCTCTACAAATGAAAGAGAAAGAAGAAAACATTACCCTTTGAACTGCGCACAACTCAGAAGTACCCTGCCTGCACCCTGTGATGAGGAGTTTGTAAGTAGACATTACCTTACACAAGGTGTCACTGGCAAAAATGTTTGGGTTCCCCTACCACACAAATTTACAGCTAATATGGTTTATTAAAGGATTTTATGCAAATGTTTTAAATGTTTTTTTTTACGTTTCATAAAGGCAATATTAAAGACATATTGCATAATGTCAAAAAGATTTGTTTGTAAAATGTGAAGTGTGTACGTACTCATTTTTGTCAAGTTCTGCTGCTCAGAGACAAGTACTGTCTCAGGAGTGCAACTCATAAGCCCAACTCGAAACCTTTAAAACCGTCATGATTTACTCTGGCAGCTGTTGTTCCCACAGGAGTGTTATGAGCGCTACATGACAAAATGATTGCCTGACTATAAAAACATCTCCATGCAGCAGTTTGAGATGAAATCTGGATTATATTATAAGCTAAAATCTTCCCTGATGGCTCCCTGGTGTTCATGTTTTAAAATATTCACTGGGCTATTATGCACACCCATGGTAATATAAATTTGATTTTAAATTATATGTTTTTCTAATTTCTGATGCTTTAAAAAAAAAAAAAATGTCCAGGTGTACATTTTCAGAAGGGCTACTTGCAGCAATAAACCAGTGTAACCTTTTGAAATCAAAATCATTAAAAAAAATACATATTACTTTGACTGTTACTCTGATGTAAAGCAAACACACACAAACCTGAGTTGGAGCTTGCTCTGTGATCTTGACCTCTAGAACATTCAGCTGCTTGTCAGTGTTGGCTGCTCTGCCTAGGGCCTCCTCCACCCTCCGAGTGATGCTCTCCATCCTCACTCTCACCTGGCTCACCCTCTGCTCGCTCTCTCTCACCAGCTCGGCGGTCTCCAGGGCACCACAGACCATCGTCTCCATCCGTCTGAGAGTCGCCAGAAGGCCGTCTGCAGTCGCCTGAAGCTGGGTTTGCTCCTGCTCTGAGGCTGCTCCGCTGGTGATCTCCGTGGCCACTGCTGCATCCCTCTGATCCTTCACAACCTTCCCCACAGCTCTGTCTGGTTCTTCCCTCTCAGTGTTGGTTTCCTTGTCAATATGAAGAACTCCACTGCTGTTTTTTTGCTCAGTGACAACCTCCTGTGCAGATCTCAGAGAGGCTTGCAGGTGGCAGATCTGCACCCTCATATCAGTGATGGTCTGCTCTGCTCGCCGGAGCTTTGCTTGTGTCTCAGAGAGGTCCTGGCCTGATTGGGTTTCTTTTGTCCGAGCTTCAGCCCCCTCTACACTGCGGGCTTTCCACCAGTTCACCACAGCCACCTTCTTGGCCTCCAGGATTCGAGTCTGGCTTTGCTTTTGCTCCTTCTCCCAGGCTCTCCGCTGCTCTCCAACTTCTCCTCTTTCTCCTCCCAAACACACTTGTGCAGCTCCAGCTCCTGCAGCCTGAAACCACCACTACAGCTTTATAAACATCTCCTTTGCACTCTGTTACGTCTGTAGCTATCAAAGGGTACTAAAACTGCACTTATCCCTCATAGAGAGTAACACACAGAAGTGACTCCTATGGGTTGTGTCATGAAGATGCCCATAAATACACCTCCATACACCACATTTATTAGCTGGAGGAAGCTTTGCAGAACACAGACTAACATCAACCAAGTCTACTATCTGTTACCATAAGAGGAGAAAGGGAGGTAAAAACTCACATACACATTAACAAGCTGCTGCTTGATGCTTGCCTGTTGCAGTTGGCGGTGAGGAAAAGGCCTCTCCTGTGTTTCTACAGGAGCAGAGTCCTTTGTATGAGAGAAGGAACAAGAATGATAAAACAGCTTTATAGATGTTACTGCATGTAATAATTATCATCCCCTGTTGACTGTCTACTCTGTGCTCACCCTCTCAGGATACTTATTGTGCAGAAGATGAGCTATTTCTGCAGACTTGATCCTGTGGATGATGCTCTGAATATCATCACTGTGCGTGTGCAGGGATGGCAGGTTAATGTCGCCCAGAGCTCTGTGATGCTGCTGCAGATAAGGAAGGCAGAGCAATGACGGGCAAAACGAAACAGAAAATCAGCCCCATGAAAAGATAGGCGGTGGAGGGCGAGCATTTCCCACCTGCTGCATATTCTGCATCTCGCTCTGCAGAGAGCGGTGGTTTGGAAGATCTCGACCGTAGAGACTCTGAGGACCGACACAGTGTCGGTCATACCTGTTGGAAACAGACAGAAGAAATGGAGCTTCAACACTTAAACTAATTTGTGCAAGTCATACACAACTTTGTGTTGAATGTCAACCTGCTCATTGGCTTGCAATTCTTTGTCTTCCTTGGAAATAGCCCAAAAAGCTTCTTTCAAATATTTAACTTTTATACAAAACCATGATAGCTCTGTTAAAGGGGTACTCCGCAAGTACTACCCTGATGATGCTTGGCCTTAAGACCTTCAACTGGAGGTTAAGGGTTTGAAACTATTAGGTATTTAGGAGGCAGAGAGGGTCTAAATGAAAGATGGTATTGGGTTGCATTGTGGGAAATGTAGGATACAGACAGAAGTCAGGATATCTCTGCCTCTGCAGCTTTGATTTGGATTGTTCTTCTTTTTATTGCAATACTTAATCACTGGAGTGAGACTGCTCCTTACTGCTCCACTTTATGCTCTTTAAAAAATAAGAAAGACCAATGAATAAAGTACAAATATCTTTGAGATTATGCCAAAGAAATGTACACGGAAAACATTCAGATACAGAAATATATATTTAAACATTTTAATTTACAGATGCTTTTATCCAAAGCAACATATAAACAAGGTACAATCCAAACCACGATAGATCAAGGAGAAGCCTTTCAAGACTAGGTGCAGCAATTCTCAGTTCAACGTCATTTATTAAAATTACCTCAAAAGAACTTGGTGTGAATGTTCCTGTAACCTTGTCAGCTCTGACTGCAGACCCTGCAACACCAGAACAGACTTAATGTTTTGAATAAAAGCCCAAATACATTTTCAAAACCATTTAATAAAACATAAAACACGCATGTAACATACAACATAGTAGAAATTGGCAGTTTTCTCATTAACATTTTCTGAAATCAATCAATGATAAGTTTGCTGATTGTTACTAATACTTGATGTTATTGCATGTGAAAATGGTTTCTTTTCCTGATTTAACATAATGTAATGTTCCTACACTAATCTACTCTATATGTCAAATAAGATGTACTTAATTACATCTTACCAAAACTTCTTTCATATTCAAACTGTTGTCTCAGCTTTGTGACAAAGTGTCAAACATACCTCGATCATGTTGTGATTCTCCACATGAGAGTTCTTCATCTTGTCCATAAGAATGTCTTTCTGCACAGGAACACTTGACAATAAAGTTAAGAGTTCAAATAAAAAAGTAAAAAACGAAAACGTTTTTTTCTGATGAAAATACCCAGATAGACCAACCTTTGTGATTTCTCTGTCTCTCAGCGTCAACATAACCAGGGTTTCCTCAAGTTCGGCCTGTGAACATGTAATGTTCAACTCTCAGTTTAAACTCAAAACACAGAGACAAACACATGCATGTTTTACTGTTCCTACCCTCAACTCAGCATTGACCTTCCTCAGTTTGTTGATGCTATCTTCAGAACATGTCTTTTCAAAGGTGAGTTTTTCATTCTGTGGGGACACAAAGAAAATGTTATTACAAGAAAGGAAAGAGCTCACATTTACACCCACCTTTAAGCTCTACATTACCTTGTCTTCAAGCCTCCCGATGTGAACCTTCAGGCATTCAACCTCATTGCTCTGAAGACGTAAAGAGATTTACATGTAAATAGTTGCAATAAAAAATAACTCAAATTTAGAAGGGTAGCTTCACTGGGAGACCGTTACGTGTGTGATTACCAGCTTGGTGCAGCCAGTCTGGGTACGGTTGGCTCTCTCCTGGGCCTCTTTAAAAGACCGACGGGTCTCCTCCAGTTCTTCTGTCAAGGATCTGGCTCTCACTGCTGACTGCTGAGCACTACGTAAGCAAAAAACAGCTGATTGTTTTTATTCAGCAGAGGATCCAAAATGAGAGGAACAGATATTTTCTTCTGGTTTTACCCAAATATAAACTAATAGAAGAGTGAGGATTGCCTGAGGTGCTGTAATGCAGTTTTCTATAGAAAAGAAAGCCTTTGTACTCATAGTGTGACTGATATTTAAGTAGTAAAAACTCCAGCTGTATCTACACAATACACATTTCTGTGACATTAGCGTTTATTATATATGCTTCATTGCACTGTGTACATGTATGCATGTATATGTACCTGTATATCACATCCACCTCCGACATGTACATACTCCTGCATCCTTTGCACTCTGCTCACTGCACTATTTGTCAATATGTCTATATGTTGTTCATAGTGTTTATATTTGTGTTGTCTAGACTGAAGTGTGTCTGATTTTGTTTTATTTTTATTAGCGTGATTTTTTATTTTTGTATGAGTAAGGACATCGTGAGCAATGTGCAATCCTGAGTCAAATTCCTCGTATGTGTACACATACCTGGCAATAAAAGCTGATTCTGATTAGTTCTGGTATAAGTTGTTCATTAAATTTGTAGTAGAACATGCTGATTTGATCGATTTCACAATTATTCTGCTGGTAGCTTGATGTGGCAGCTGCAGCTGGTGAAGTTTTATGGTTCTAAATTTGTGTGGGAAATCTGGGTGGGACAAAACTGTTGAACATGGGAATGTTTCGTGTTGTAGTGGTGTTTTATCACCATTCAAAATGGCAACTGTTTGATTGAAAATTAAGCAAACTGGTCTTGTGCTTTCCTCGGGTAAAAAACAACAACACGTATTTCTTAGTTTGCTCATTCTTAAACATGGTTTTCAGAGTCAATCTCTATTTGCATTGGTTACTTTTGAACATGGCTTTTCACTTTTTTAATTCAAGCATCTGATAATGTTCTTGTTAACTGCGGCAACTTGCAGCTAAAAGATGTGTGTGAGTTGACATGATAGAGATGTGTCACTTGCAAGTGATCTGATTTGAATTCAATTGTATTTCTGTCCTGATCTGGACGGAAGTCCGCCTATTGTGTATGTGGAGTGAGATGATTGCTGTTCTCCCTGCTGCTTTTTGATCACTGAATGTGTATTATTGTGTTACAGAATATATTTTGTGTTACATTTTGCATTGGAAGTGTACACTGAAGTGATTAGGAAATAAATTCTGAGACAATGAAGTGCTCTTGTGAAGACTATAGTAGTTAAACCTTCACCTGGCCAGCTTTGCTTGCAGCTCAGTGATCTCCAGAGTGAGCTGCAGGTTTATGTCTTCACACTGAGCCACAGTCCTTAACAAGCTGCTGTTCTGCTCGCTCAGCTTGTGGTGAGCGTGCTTCAGTTCGGCCACTGCGGCTAACATGTCTTTTCCATCACTGAAGCCAAACAAACAGTTGATTATACAGTGATTATACGAGGTAAAAACATGCAGTGATTAAAGGAGAGAACTTACCAGGAACACTGGTGGCTTTCTGAGGAAGCAGCTTTGCTTTGAAAAGATGAGAAACCCAGCCCTGAGAGGAAATCGGGTTTAGTAAATTGCCATCTGATGTGATTAAGACATTTCTCAGAAGTTTGGGCAAAACAGTGACAGCCTACCCTTTACAGGCACAGAAGAGTCTGACCAAGATACATGACTGCCATCCACATCGGTGCTGAAACAACAGAGGAGTCCTTAGTTGCCACAGCTTATAGAAAATGCTGCTTAATAAAATACTTAATCAACAATACACTAGTTACATTTAATATAAACAGAGTTTCTTGCAGGTCATCTTCCCTTTTTTCATTTCTATGAATAATCTACATTGACACTCTTGCTGCTGTCTGAAGAGCAGTAGTAGAACAAGTATTATGATAATTTAGTTAATTAAAAGCTGAAATACCACAGTATAAAAATTTGCACCTTTTAGTGTGTTATATTTATGGTTTGACAATTTTTAATGATACATTTACATGTAAGCAACACTTAACTAACTATTTAGCTAATTTTATCAATTTAAAATACTGTTGGGCAGTTTAATCTACAACAACCCATCATATTTTTATGATCGTTATTGTTCACATGAAAAATCTTATCTGAAAATTAACTCGAAACTAAAGCACCCAAATAACTATGGTGGAGTATTGAAGTAGTGAATTGTAATGTAACCTTCTGAAATGTAGTGAATTACAAGTATAAAGTATCATAAAATAGAAATACTGAAGTAAAGCACAAGTATATCAGAATTTACATTCCACCACTGCTGAAGAGGAGTACTTAACTTCTCAAGTTTTACACCCGCTGAGTTATTAATAAACATTCAATCACTTCACTTAATCGCTTCAGTTTCTTTGAGTGATTACTTTTCTTTTAAAATGTGTTAAGTATTTAACATTTTAAATTGCTTTGCAGCAAAGGCAGCTACAGGGGGGAAGTTTGGGAGTAAATAGTGAGACTGAAGTCGAAGGTTTAGTTAGGAGAAAGTCACTGTCAACTGTGCTTTCCAATAAATTGGAGAACATTTCTCTTTCCCTGTAATTTTACCACTGAAAAGCACTTTGTAACTTTGTAGAGAAAAGGCTACTCAAATACAGTTTTTATAATATCATTCTTTATGAATCAGTCAACACTGATTTAAGCGAAAAGTGACATGTATATAAAATATAGACACGATGGTTGAAAATAAAACTTGCACATTGGTATCCAGCTGGAAAGTCATATTTACAAATTACCATGTTTTCTTTGTCCCCGATACAGATAAAAAATGTCTCTTTAAGTGATTTTTTGTTGGATTGCATTTTCAAAATATTACATCATTTTATATGATTGTATAAAAACTGCACTGCAGATGCTGCTGGATTTGCAGATATTTGAGCAGGAATACATTTAGACAACGTCACTTTACATAAAGGTGGATATTAAATCATTAAAGGTCCTGAATATGATGCTTAACCCTGCATGACATCCATCTGTATACCTCCTATACACTTTTGTCTCACCTGTCCTGGCTGCACTGTGCGATCCACTCCCTCATGGTGGAGTGGAACGTCTCTCTGCTCACATGTGGGTCCTGATGATCAGGGTCAAACTGCCGTTGCAGGGCAGCCAGTCTGTCCTGCTCCGGACTCTGAGCTGTTATGGTCTGCAGGTACTGTACGATGGTGGAGGCCAACACCTCTCCTGAGGACAAGAGAGACGCAATGATTCACGGTTCATATGATTATAATCTGTTTTGTTTAAAATCCACACAAGCCTGTGTACCTGTGTTGGAGGTATTACATGCATTATACATGATGTCAAGGAGTTCATGTTCAGAGAATCCACTTGTGTCTTTGTTGTCCTCGAGCACTTCCCTCATGTCACAGCCGGGTGACTCCCACACTAAACATGTAGAGATGGGCAACTGTTAGTGTACATACACGCACATTTTATATAATGTATAGCAAGTTAATATACTGTATGTATATTTGTTTCATACTCTGATAAAAGAACAAAACAACTCTTACCATCATTGCCGTCAGACATTGTGCTTGTTTCTCCTAAATCCCACTGTGCTGATGGACTGTCATGTTCCTACATATCCTGATATTTTAAGAAACATTAAATACACTTTTACCTCCATGTACTATGTCTAGAGGACAAAACTCACAGTTGAAATACAGATAAACACATATTAAAAGCAATGAATCTCAAGTGTGAAGTGAAACATCTATGATTTTAATAACACCTCTCCAGATCTGACTACTTCTAATGCTTACATGTATGCAGTGGGATGTAATGAGAGGGCTACATATCACATACTATCTTATTGTCATCCTACAGAAGTAGAGGCAATAATGCGTCAAAAGAAGAAAAACATGTTTTCAAGGAGGAGTACAAAATAGTTCAACCAAATCTCCACTACTAAAAATTAATTCTATACATGTTAAATCTACAGTGTTCCATTAAATATTGTGCACAGTGAGATTATACAGTAGTTTAGTTAGTTACTAAGCCAACAAATGCTATTTTAAAAAGAGAGACAAGTCATAAAAATAAGTCCTTACTTCTCAGTCCGGGCCAGTTCCCCTGAAAAAATTAAATAAAACAAGATTGTCAAATGTTATATGAGGAGCGTGATTTTCAACAAATTTTCTTCCTCTGATTCACTGTGATGGTAGCACAAGAAGTCTTCAAGATGCCCTTATGCTTGTTTTCACCGCTCCACATCAAAACCAGCTGACACCCCCCCCACCGCTGCCAAAATGCTACCCGGCAGAGGTCCATGACAATGATATAATGCCTTTCAATTGAAATTCACCGTTTTAACATATGAAATGCACAGTCGACCAAGCATTTCTTCCACATGTTGAACTTCAGCAAATGTAGGGAGTAAATGTGATTTGCCAGTCAGTGCGTGGCAAAGGAACTTATTAAAATATTCTACTAATGCTAATTAAACTGATGGTATTGTCCAACTTTCATCTGCATGTTTAGTTTCGTTTGAAAGGAAATTGATGCCGATCCCTTAAAGCTTACTGAAAACATATTAAAATGATTCCTGAAGATGCAAATATTGCATTTGTTCTATTGTTATTATCTTATTGTTCTATTATTACCGGGAACAAGCGTGTCTTCATCTCCACCAAAGAGCACCGAGTGTTAAACAGGAGGAACGCTTTCAGGCTGCCGAGCAATCTAGACGGGAACCATTTCCCGTTGCACCGTCCGTTTGTTTGTTTCCTATCGGAAGCATGAAGTAGCTACCCACAGACAACAGGCTGGAGATTTATTTTATATATATAAATCTAGCTTCACGTGGATTTTCCCCCCGTCAAGATGTCTCGGGGCTCTATCGAGATTCCTTTACGGGACACGGATGAGGTAAAAGTCGTCTAATATGTAAACTTGACTTAATATGGATGTTTGACTAAGTGAAACCTCGCTGTGCTGCTAGCCGTGGATGCTAACTCCAGCTAGCATTAGCTAATGTTCTGTACAACACATCGGCGGATGTAATGTAGAGTTATTTCAGCGGTACCCGAAACGCAAACGCCAGTAACGTTCATGCTTGGAGCAGCAAGCACACGAGTACTAACGTTAGCAAACGTTGCTACTGTCTACAGAAACACGAGCTCAGTTGTTAAAGAAATGAGATGCTATATTATCACGTCTGTGATATTTTAAGCTACAACAGCATTGGTTATACAGTCTTAACTCTCCACAGCATCGTTATATTTTTCTTTTAAGTAAAGAAGCCCCCAAAAGTAATGAATCTGGATCTTTATTGCTAATAGCAGTGAGTGAAAATCATCTATCACACTAACAACATAATTTCAAATCGAGGTACCGATATACAACTTTGACAGAATGAAGTTTGTGGTGCTGTTGGGTTGTATTGCTTTATACATAGATGTGTTTATGATATATGGCCTTTAATACAACCCTTATTGATGTAAACGGGGTGGACAAAATATTAGAAACACCTCTCAGTATAACACAATAATATGCAACAGCACTACAGCCTTCAAAATAAAGGTAAATCAACACCTCTCTATTAAAACCTTCATTATGGTAGGATTTATTGTAACAGGGCTGTGGTGTTAGACTGCACAGATTAAGCTAAAACCACTGACAAATGAGTGTATAGTGTGATATGGTATCTGTAAAATCAATGGAAACAGTGTTGATGGATTAAATTACCCAGACAGGAGGGTCGGTTTTGGTTAATACAGTGAATCAAATACTTGCATACAATACAAGGTACTTCATCATGTTGTCATGTAAAGTGATCATGCACATTGATTTGGCACATCACCCACAATATACCCAGAAATATTACAGGGATAGCTACCAGACTATAAATGGTATTGTAAATGGTCAACACATAGATATTGTCTCACAGTATGGGGTGTTGTATCGCCTAACCTTCATTCATGATACGTAGTGTATGTGTTTTGTCAGATGCCGATGCTTAATGACGTGAGTAAATTGTATCTTGCAGGTTATCGAGCTTGACTTTGACCAGCTGCCAGAGGGAGACGAGGTCATCAGTATCCTGAAGCAGGAACATACACAGCTGCACATATGGATCGCTCTGGCGGTGAGTCAGTGGAGCTGCCACAGACATCGGTTTTATTATCGTAATGTAGAAGGCTAGTTTGTGAATAAATTGGACGCACTCCAGATATCAAACTTTATTAAAGCAGTGTTAAATTTAGCCCATTGGAACAGTTTTAAGTTTGCGCTTTTTTTCAGCTGGAGTACTACAAGCAGGGCAAAACAGAGGATTTTGTCAAGCTTTTAGAGGCGGCTCGCATTGATGGAAACCTTGACTACAGAGACCACGAGAAGGACCAGATGACTTGTCTTGACACTTTGGCTGCTTACTATGTCCAGCAAGCGCGTAAAGAGAAAAACAAAGATGCCAAGAAAGAGCTCATCACGCAGGCCACACTGCTCTATACTATGGCAGACAAGATCATCATGTATGACCAGGTAAGAAGAAAAAAAAAGACTGTCAGAGAGATAATGAGATAAACTGCTACGGCAAAATAACGAAATAAATATAATATGCTCGTGTCTCACTCAGAACCATTTGTTGGGAAGAGCCTGTTTCTGCCTGCTGGAAGGAGACAAGATGGACCAGGCTGATGCTCAGTTCCATTTTGTCCTCAATCAGTCCACCAACAATATCCCCGCTTTGCTCGGCAAGATGAATATAAAAATAAAACATTAACTTTGACCATTGTGATTGATTCACTGAAATAATCACACTGTTGTCGTTCAACAGGTAAGGCCTGCATCTCGTTCAATAAAAAGGACTACAGAGGAGCGCTGGCATATTACAAAAAGGCTCTGCGCACGAACCCTGGCTGCCCAGGTAAACACGTCACTTGTGTCTTCCTTAAAACAACCCTGTTTTTCTGACTACTGCTACTACTAGAGGCTAGTTCAATTCATTAGGGCCCGAGCACGACCGTGTGAGGTCCCTATTGAATTTGCTAAGATTATATATATATATATATATATTTTTTTTTTTTTTTTCTGCAAAGTAGGCTCCATTGACAGGGCCTAAAAAATTTCAACAGGAAGTCGGCCATTTTGAATTTTACGGCCATTTTTGGATGATTTACACACTCCGTACTTTAACGAACTCCTCCTAGGGAATTAGTCGGATCGAAATTTGCTTAATGTGAGACTTAAACAACATGTCCTGATCAAAGATAACTCCAGGATTCCTCACAGTGGTGCTGGAGGCCAGGGCGATGCCATCCAGGGAAACTATATCTTTAGATAATGCGTCACGGAGGTGCTTAGGCCCCAGAACAATAACTTCAGTTTTATCTGAGTTTAACATTAGAAAATTACAGGTCATCCAGGTTTTAACATCCTGTAGGCACATTTGAAGTTTAGCTAACTGATGAGTTTCATCTAGCTTGATCGATGGATATAATTGAGTATCATCTGCATAACAATGAAAGTTTATGCAACATATACATATGAGTATTAAAATGTCAATATGCCAGTTGTTTTATTATCAACAAATAAAATAAAAAATTTAATGAGGCATGATTTTACATTTGAACAATAACTTTATGATGAAATAGGGCAGGGTGTAAATGGAAATTAATAGTACATTTTGAACAGGAAATTGTTTTAAATGATTATAAATAACTAAAAACACAATCAAGTTACTTGAATAAAATAAATAAAGGGAAATCTTATTGCCAGAACTAACAATTATTTTCCTATTGATTTAATGGTTGTCTTTTCAAATAACCATCGTTCGTTTGGTCTATAAAATGTCCCGCACGTCCTCCCATTCTTTCAAGGTCACTTCTTGAAATAACCAAAGACATCAATTATACAATGTAATAAAATGGATAAAAGCAGCAAATCCTTGCTTTTGAGAGGCCGTACCCAGATAATGTCTGGCATTTTTTGCTTGATAAATGGCATACATGATAAATAGATTTTTTTTTCCCACCATCATTGCTGATTAATTTTCTGTTGAAGAAGAAACGGATTAATTGTTTCTGTTATCAGCAAATATATATATTTCAGCTGGCAAAACATTTATGTCCTGTAATTCCTTTTTGCACATCTGCCAACATTGATGCTGACATCCAAAAATCTATGATAAGTATATTTTTATCCGCCGGGCTCTGTCTCCTGCTACTATTATTATTGCATTTGTCATACAAATTGATTGTTGTTGCAGATTATTCCTCATCTATCTTCTGTCTCTTTCTCGTCTTGTGTCTCTGTCTAGCTGAGGTAAGGCTGGGGATGGGCCACTGTTTTGTCAAGCTCAACAAACTGGAGAAGGCTCGTTTGGCTTTTGGCCGAGCCCTGGAGCTGAATTCAAAGTGTGTCGGAGCTCTTGTTGGTTTGGCGGTTTTAGAGCTCAATAACAAGGAGGCTGATTCTATCAAGAATGGAGTGCAGCTTCTGTCGCGGGCCTACACCATCGACCCCAGCAACCCCATGGTGCTCAACCACCTTGCTAACCACTTCTTCTTCAAAAAGGTAGCCTTGTTGCCATTGATATACTGACAAAATTCTAAACTGGAGTGCCATTTAACTGTTAATCTCACCTGTGTGTTTTTGTTTACCATCAGGATTACAGTAAAGTGCAGCATCTGGCCCTCCACGCTTTCCATAACACAGAGGTCGAGGCCATGCAGGCGGAGAGCTGCTACCAGTTAGCCCGCTCATTTCACGTGCAAGTAAGATCCTGACTGATTCCGAGGCAGCGAACTGTTTGTTCACCGTGTTACCACTGATGTTTCTATTCTCTTTTTCTCTTCAGGAAGACTATGACCAAGCGTTTCAGTATTACTACCAGGCCACTCAGTTTGCCTCGTCTACCTTTGTGTTGCCCTTCTTTGGCCTGGGTCAGATGTATGTCTATCGAAGGGACAAGGAGAACGCGGCACAGTGCTTCGAAAAGGTTTTAAAGGCCTATCCCAACAACTACGAAACTATGAAAATTCTGGGGTCTCTTTATGCAACATCTGATGATCAGGAAAAGCGAGACATAGCCAAAGTAAGCATCCTCCCATCATTCCATCACAGTTGTTATCAAAAAACTTTTGCTGATTTGACTACACTTGTATCTCAAAAATTGTGTCTGGAATTAGCTTGAGGCATATGCTCTATGGTCATTTTTGGAGACGTGTCCCTGTCTTTGTACCTTAGGGTCACTTGAAGAAGGTAACAGAGCAGTATCCAGATGATGTGGAGGCGTGGATTGAGCTGGCTCAAATCCTGGAGCAGACTGACATTCAAGGAGCACTATCAGCATACGGCACAGCAACACGCATCCTGCAGGAGAAGGTACAGGCCGATGTTCCCCCTGAGATCCTCAACAACTTGGGGGCTCTTCACTTCAGACTGGGCAACCTCGGAGAAGCCAAGGTAACTCTCGATATACAGTAGAGCTTGTATTAACATGGCATCCAAACAACAGTGGTGTTTCAAGGACGGGTCACGTCTTTTCTCTTACAGAAATACTTTCTTGCATCCCTCGACCGGGCCAAAGCTGAGGGAGAGCATGACGAGCATTACTACAATGCCATTTCTGTCACCACCTCCTACAATTTGGCCCGCCTGTACGAGGCAATGTGCGAATTCCACGAAGCCGAGAAACTCTACAAAAACATCCTGAGAGAGCATCCTAACTACGTGGACTGTACGCATGCAACATTATACAATAATGTTAATATTAACAGTGAGAGCAGGAGAGAAAAATGGTTGGCTCTGTGACAATTGCTTTCATTTGTGGTCTACAGGTTATTTGCGTCTTGGGCGATGGCTCGTGACAAAGGAAATTTCTACGAAGCTTCTGACTGGTTCAAAGAGGCCCTGCAGATTAACCAGGTAGTGTTGCAGCGTGAATATCATCACACCAGAATTAAAACAAAATCTGATGTCAAACTCTCTTCAATGATATTTGTTCTGTTTGGCGCAGGATCACCCAGACGCCTGGTCCCTGATCGGGAACCTTCACTTGGCCAAACAGGAATGGGGTCCCGGTCAAAAGAAGTTTGAGCGTATTCTCAAGCAGCCGTCCACACAGAACGACACCTACTCCATGCTGGCTCTGGGCAACGTGTGGCTGCAGACTCTGCACCAGCCCACCAGAGACCGGGAAAAGGTGCAGACAGATGTTTTCTTACATACATTGAAAAAAACAATTGTAAATGTGGAACATTTTGAGAGCACTTTGGTGAATGTAATTGCTGAATAATTGCAGGAAATCCCCCAGTCGATTAGTTAGCAGGGGTGGTACACTTTTTACACTAATTTCAACTAGATGCAGACTTTGTTGTGTAAAATGTGTGTCCAACTGGTGATTATTAGATTAACTTCAGCCAGGGGTCGGTTTCATAAAAATAGACTTGGACAATGGCTTAGATCAAACTAATAGTCAGACTTCAGATAGACGTCTAAACACATCTGTTGCACGAAGCTGTGTAGTTCTTGACAATCTTAAGTAGGAATAATTAGGGGCGCATTTGGTAGAGTGTGCGCTCCATGTACATGCTGCAAGTTGTCCCTTTAACCAGTCCCTCATTTCCTTCTTCTCACAAATAAAGGCTAAAAAGCTCAAAAATATCTTTTAAAAAAGTAGGAGTAATTAGCCATAATTCTAAGACTTTTTTTCAAACTACGAAAAACAGGTCTGACCAAGAAACTGCATCATACTTCTCGTTCTTTTCACTCCAGCTGAAAATGTTTGTCTTCTGAAAAATTTTGCAGTTACAAGAACATTTCAGCGAAGGGTGTAACAAAAATTCTCAATAAAATGTCAACACAGTGGCAGGGCTCAGTACCTCTGCTAACTCACCAAATTTTGATGTTACCAAATTAATGTTAATAGATGTAATACATGACCTTTGCTGATGTAATGCATTTTCGTATACAATGTAATGATTTTGATAATGATTGCGTTTTTGTCTTCACAGGAAAAGAGACACCAGGACCGAGCCCTGGCTATATACAAACAAGTCCTGCGAAATGACTCCAAGAACCTCTATGCTGCCAATGGCATTGGTCCGTTGAGCTTTATTCTGTTTCTTTTCATTCTTTTTTTATTTTAATTAATTCTACTTTGTATGTATTAAAGTGGTCATATTATGCTAATTTTCAGGTTCATAATCTTATTTAGGGGTTGTACCAGAACAGGTTTACATGGTTTCATTTTCAAAAACACCATATTTTTTGTCATACTGTACGTTGCTGCAACTCCTCTTTTAACACTGTGTGTTGAACGCTCGGTTTTAGCTATGGAGTGATGCATCTTTGTTAGGAGTTGCACATGCGCAGTACCTAGTTAAGGACTACTAGCCAATCAGAAGCAGAGTAGGTCGGGTCCTGAAAAGTGCTAAACACGGCTTCAGTTCAGCTGTATATGCTGAGCGTAGCAACATAGACTGAAGCAAGAGTTTCAGAGTGGTGAGTTATTAATCTGTAACACATGTATGTATCTTTCATTCATAAAGATATAACTGAGCTCTGTCTCTACATCACAATAACAACTTTATGTCCATTCACTGGCTGGAGGGTAGCTAGTGTTTGGAAGGGAGAGGAGAGGCAGCAGGCGGACGTCGTGTCACTGTGTGCTGCAGCTCAGTGTGTTTTTCCACCGGTGTTTTTGAGGGTGTGTCGGACTAGCTGCTAGGCAAGCGTTATGACGCTCTGACATCACAGCAAAGCGGAAGAAAAGACTGCACTACAAGTGAGCTGTTTTCAGGCAGTTCAGAGCAGAGTTTTCTGTGGGAGATGGGAACTCCCTTTTGGGTGGACTTTGGGCTTTTTCACTTGCAAAAAAGGTATATAACTCAATAAAGGAGAGGGATAAAGCATAATATGACCTTTTTAAACATAAAACTGTGTCCAGGTGCCGTCCTGGCCCATAAGGGCTACTTCAGAGAGGCTCGTGATGTGTTTGCACAGGTGAGGGAGGCCACAGCAGACATCAGTGACGTCTGGCTAAATCTGGCTCACATCTACGTCGAACAGAAACAGTACATCAGCGCTGTACAGATGGTGAGAGCCTCACTTGTGATCACCTGTAAATATAATTGACTATTTTTTCTGTACAGTTGATGATTTTATTCTGCTCCACAGTATGAGAACTGCCTGAAGAAATTTTACAAATATCAGAACACTGAGGTGCTGCTGTACCTTGCAAGGGCACTCTTCAAATGTGGGAAACTCCAAGAGTGCAAGCAGATGCTGCTGAAGGTAACATGAAGCAACAATTTAAGGGGTTTATTTTATGCTATGAGGGGGATATAGCTTTATACTTCGGTCTTTTTGATTCCAACAAGGCCCGTCACGTGGCGCCCAGTGACACGGTGCTGATGTTCAATGTGGCTCTGGTGCTTCAGAGACTGGCCACTCTTGTGCTGAAAGATGAGAAGAGCAACTTAAAGGCTGTGCTCAGCGCTGTCAAAGAGTTGGAACTGGCTCACAGGTAGTGGATTTGATTTATTCCGCCTGCTCTCTGTCTGATCCTCTGTCTGTGCCTAATCCTGCAATTTCATCTCCCTCTCCTCCTCCTGACACAGGTATTTCAGCTACCTCAGCAAGGCTGGAGACAAGATGAGGTTTGACCTTGCTCTTGCCGCTTCTGAGGCCAGGTCAGTCTAGTTTAGTTTTATACATGCCTTTTTTGCACATTTAAAATAATTTTATGCAAACTTAATTGTTTTTTGTTGTTTTCTTAAAGAAACTGATACAAATCAGACCAAATTGGGCTTTAACTTTATGTGGTGTTGCAGTGTTTCCCACAGATTGACAGCGTAACTGGGGGGGGTTATACAGCATGGTAACTTCGACAGCTGTTTTCCAAAGTTAACATAGCTATCCTTATTAGTTAGGCTCCTTACGTGCTTGCTAATAACTGTTTGGAAGATAGGTCTCCGACATTGACAGCGTTGTGTTGGACAGATTTGTGCAGCAGTGTTTATGATACCAACCATTCAATTCACAGACGGGTCTGTTGTCCGTGTTTGCGAGAGAGAGAGAAAGAGAGGATGTACGGAGTGAATATGCGCTGCTCAGCGCTGCAATGAACGATTTTAAAATGGGTCGCCAAATTTACTTGGGCAGCTTTTAATCCACCTGGGCGGCCCGCCCAAGTAAAGCCTATGTATGGGAAACACTATGTTGTTTTTAAATGCAGTAAAGCTTTACTTGCATTACATTCTGTTGTGAACCTTATTCTTTGACTGAAACACTCCAATTTCACAAACAGCACTGGCACTAAAGGTAGTTGTTTTTTAAAATCTAATATGAACAGATACTAATAGTTTGCCTTTATTTTGGCATTAAACTTGATTACAATGTTTTACATGGGGCTTGTGCTGGAGCATGGTTCATTGAGTGCAGGTTGTAATATCACTGGGGGGGTTATGGGTGTGATGTGGGATTGCAGGCAGTGCTCGGACTTGCTGAGTCAGGCTCAGTACCATGTGGCGAGAGCAAGAAAGCAGGATGAGGAGGAGAAGGAGCTTCGGGCCAAACAAGAACAGGAGAGGGACCTGCTGCGTCAGCAGATGTTAAAAGAACAGGTACTTTTGGTGCTACTGTAAAACGTGTTAGTAACTCACCATAACTAACATTTTCTGCATTACATCTGATTTTGATTCAGTTTTGAGCTACATTAAAGTGCTCTCATTAATTGGTTGGCTTACCACCCTCAAACCTCGTTAGGAGGAAAAGCGGAGCAGAGAGATGGAGGAACAGAAGAAGCTCCTGGAGCAGAGAGCTTTGTACGTGGAGAAGACCAAGAACCTGCTCACCTTCGCAGAGGGATCAAAGGAAATGGCCAAAGAAAAGAAGAAGGGAGGCGGCGGTGGAGGACGTGTGAGTGTTAGCACAGATCGCAAACTAATCAGCAGACTCTGAATTGCACTGAATGCAGTGTGTGTAACCTGCTTCTGTTTTTCAATCCCCAAGCGCAAGAAAGGCGGCGACATGGATGAATTTGTCAACGATGACTCTGACGAGGACCTGCCACTGAAGAAGAAGAAGAAGAGAAAGGGTGGCAGCGGCAGCGAGCAGGAGGAGGGCGAGGAGGGTGAGAAGAAGTCACGCAAGAAGAGGAGGAGGTGAGTCTGCAGCACTGTCGTCTGTTTTAACTGCTGAACAAGGCACAAAAGATACTCAGAGCAACTTTTTTCCTGCATTTCAGACCTGCTAAAGGAGGAGGAGACGATGGCAGTGACGATGAGGAAGGAGGATCACGGCTCAAGAAGCAGCGTAAACCTAAAGAACGGAAGAGGATTGAAAAGGTCCTTTGAGTTTTTTGTTTTTCTCTTTTTTATGCCGCTATTAATGTTCTTTAATTAAGTTTTCAGGCCTAATTTCTATAAATTAAATTTTCTTTCTTCATGTCTCATTTTTAGCCCCAGCCTGAGCGTCTGCCACCGTCTCTCAAAGGAAAGATCAAGTCTAAGGCGATCATCTCCTCTTCGGAGTCTTCTTCAGATGAGGATGGACTGAAAATAGCTGAAGACAGGTAAAAAAAACCCATCTACTTGGAAGTGAGAATTTACACAGAAACAGGCGCTGAGAGCATTACAATTGAGTACAATTTCTCCCATACAGACATCAAAGAGACAGTGGTTCAGGATCTGATGACGAGGGTGAGGGCGGCCACAAGAAGCGCATTGCGTCTGACAGCGAGTCAGACGGAGGCAGGAACCGCTCTGGCAGTGAGGTGGGCAGCCCTCGGCGCTCTGTAGGCTCCGAGGATGACGACTCGGGCAGCGACCGCCCCGTGAAGAAGAGGAGGGTGCAGCGGCAGTCTGACTCAGAGCAATCGGACAACG
The DNA here is from genome assembly GCF_014851395.1 of Micropterus salmoides. Classification (NCBI taxonomy): domain Eukaryota; kingdom Metazoa; phylum Chordata; class Actinopteri; order Centrarchiformes; family Centrarchidae; genus Micropterus; species Micropterus salmoides. The sequence continues at coordinate 19,403,015 of NW_024044348.1, forward strand.
AGAGCAAGAGGAGTCAGTCAGGATCAGACGACGAGTCCCGGCCCGGTTCGCCCCGTTCGCCTGGTTCGCCAGTTGCAGTGTCTGACCGAGGATCAGACAGGGGTTCTGAAGTTGGATCAGACAACGAGGGCTCCCCACGCCGCTCTGACAATGGCTCCGAACTGGAAGCCGGCTCCAACAACGAGGATGACAGCGATTAAATCTTAAAATCTTCCTCATAGACTTGTCCCATGTAATGGCGAGAAACCTCTCCACATCTGCATTTTTATTTTCTATCAAGAGCAGGGATTTCTGTCTGTATAATTATCTTGGAATTAGAGCCTAGAAATGTGTAGGTTTTCTTTTTTTTCGGGGCACAGCGTTATGGTGTTTTCCTCACGTCTTACTGGAAATTTCTTTTCCCAGATGCTGTTTTGTTAAAGATGTTTTGTTAAAGACAGAAATAATGGTTTAAAGTGAACTAAAAAGTCTGTCTATTTTCTATCTTGGATGGTCTGATGAAACACTGACCTAAAAATGGCATGGATGCTTCAACAAAACATCAAATAAAAAGAGAACAAGGGATTGTTACATTCTGCTCCTGTATCGTACTAACACTGACCCCAGAGAAAAATACATCACAACTTTATTGTGATTTTTTTTTTTAAACATAAGATTCTTCTTTTGTATCCATCAGTTTGAAAAAGCTGGAAGTAAGGAAACGTTACTTACAAGATGTACTTGCTGTCTCACTAAATCAACTTTAGCAACTAACAGTGTTTCCTTAACTTGGGACATTTTGATAATTTCTTATAACCTCTCTGCAAACAAGTTGACAAGATTTATTTCAGTCTGCGACTAAAATTGGCTTTCACTAAAGAAATCTAGCAGTGGTGTACTAAGTACACAAATCCTGTACTTAAGTAAAAGTACAGATACCCTTGCTAAATATCCATCCATCGTCAACGTCTTATCCTGCGTACAGGGTCGCGGGGGCCTGGAACCAATCCCAGCTGCCATCGGGCGAAAGGCGGGGTACACCCTGGACAATCCATTGCAGGGCCACACATAGACAAACAACCACTCACGCTCACACCTAAGGATAATTTTGGGTCACCAATCAACCTAGGCCGCAGGTCTTTGGATGGTGGGAGGAAGCTGGAGCACTCAAGAGAGAACCCACGCAGACACGGGGAGAACATGCAAACTCCTCACAGAAAGGCCTGGGACGACCGGGGTTCAAACCCACGACCTTCTTGCTGTGAGGCGACAGTGACCTGGCTGCCCCCCTTGCTAATTATTACTCCACTAAAACTCGAAGTCTTCTATTTAAATTTCTACTTTAAAAGTACTCATTGTGGAAAGAAATATCCTGTGACTGTTATAAAATTATATTAATTATTACAAATGCATTAATGTAAAAGTAGGATTTTACTGTTGTATTAGAATGCAACTAAGGATTATTATAAATTTATCTGAAATTCTGAAAATAGTGAGAAATGGCATCACAATTCCTCAGGGCCCAAAGTGACACCTTCACAAGGCTTTGTCTAACAAAGATTACAAAGCTCAATTATTACAAATAAATTAAACTTGTGAAGGTGGAACCATGAAGTGTTTTTACATGAAAAATGTCAAACAAAGTTGTTGGCAGTTAATTACAATGTCAATCTGTATAAAATATTGGGTAGTTCAATTTATAACAAAACATTTTAAGGCTTCAAATGTGCGTAAAAATCTTTATTTGTAAAGTAACTTAAGCGGTCAGATAAATATAGTGAAGTAAAAAAGTCCCTCCCTCTGAGATGTAGTGGAGTAGAAAGAAAGGGTAAAATGAGCACCTCCCCATTTTCCCGCACCTACTTGGAGCCAAGCAGCCTTTATTCAAGTCTACCGAACTTGATTACCTCAAAATAAGGACCATCGTATGTTGTACAATGTGTTCTAGTTCTTGTTTGACAAGTGTGCAGTCTTATACGAAGTCAGCCCTTTTGTTAGGCCTAAAAGGACAGATGGTCCTCCCCAAAAACAATCTCAGAAACAAATGTGCCACTTAAAGTTTATAAAGTTCTACAACTGTGGTTGCGTGACACCTGAAAGCAAGTAATTGCTCATGATTTAACCAAGATTTTTTAAAACAGGCAAGTCAACATTCAGGATAATGAAGTGAACTGTTAAACTTTATTCATGGTCAATCTGTAGTTGTACACTCAACTTCTTTTACACTTACAGTAAAACTCCCTAAAGAAGGTTAAGTGTACATATACAGGAAATTTTTTTTTTATAATTTCATGAAGATAAAAAGACCATTTAAAAACTTGACAAACAGACGTAAAATACAACTGTAGCACAGGAAACTAAGCTTTGGCTGTCTCAATGTTAAAACCGAGACATTCAAGTATAGTCCGAGATACATTAGAGGTATATCCATATGAACTGATAAATTAAAAAAAAAAAAAAAAAAAAAAAAAAAGGCCACACAGATTCATTCTTAACAGCACAAGTTTTGTACATAAAAAAAGCTCTTGATTCATTAAGCTAAATGTGAGTAACTGAAATCACACTGTGCAAAAAAAACAAACCACAAACAAACAGGCCATTGTTAGACATCGTCAATCCAGATTGTTATAAATCTTCATACAAAATGGTCTGCTTTCAAGCACAACAATTATAATTATGGCAGCCAAAAACCGCAACTTAGGATTGTTTAAACAAATCAAGGAAAGTGTATCTTACTATTGCAACGACTCATGATATTGAGCAAAGTGCATCTAAAAACTGATAAATGCTGATAAGAGAAAAGTCTCTTTGCAATACGTTACAGCATTTTCTTTTTGTAAACAGTTTTTATGTAAATAGGGCAGCACTTGGTGACTCCTCCCAGGTGGAAAAGGTGATAAAATGGGTCAAGTTTTGGTGCTGGTACAGTTTCCTGCACAATACTGCCTACTGTTAAAGAAAACCCAAGATGACTGAAATGTCTGAAAACATCTGCTGTTGGACATAAATACAATAAGATGGTGGTGGGTGCTGGCTTGATCTGGCAAACATTTCCTAGTGGAATGAGCTGTAACAGTGGTTGGAAAATACATATAAACAAGAGGAGGGCAAGGGGGTTAGGTCGAGACTGAAGGGTATATGGAGACCAAAACACACAAAAAAAAAAAAGTAAAAAAAAAAAAAAAAATCATTCATTGCATCCTGATAACACATGGCTTTGGCCTGTTCCTCAGTAATCTTCACCCTCCGACTCCTCTTCTTCTGCAGTCTCCAGCCAGGTCAGCCACTGGTTCACCTGCAACATTAAACACATCATCATTAGGCAGTTATTTATGATGAACCAATATGGGAGTACAACACAAAAATGAGCAACTGAATGAGCAGAGACCCCAATAAGGTGTTTACATGCCACAGTATATCGGTTCACATATGCATTCTCTCAAAACTAGTATTTGGGCTTAACCGTGTTTCTGAAACCAAAGATGTCATGTTTACATGCACATATCAGAGATATACTGATCATAACCAGGATTAATATCTAAACACAAAGCTGCTGTTCATTGTCTGGGAGCAATTTGAAGAACAGTACAAACAGAAATACTTGATGTATACAAAATTACCTGAAATAATGCTTTTCCCTTCCCTGGATACTCCTGGGTGACATCTTCTTTCCACGAAAGGAAGGCTTCTTCTTCAATTATTTCCATATCATAAAAGTTCACAAAGTAGCGCAGTAACATGCCTGGAAAAGGAGAGCAAAGCTTCTGTGTAACAGTTTCATACCTTCTGACTTGGGCCCAAGCTGCCCTACTGAACGAGTGCGTGTACATACCTTTGGGGAAACCCTTGGCATTGCAGTGGACCTGCAGGGCATACAGCGCGCCGACTTGCAGGTCGACGTGATCGTGTAGGAACTTCTGCATCACTGGCTTGAAAGACAGCAGCAGTTGCTTCTCCTCATCCAGCTGCTCCTTAGTGGGTGTTGCGAACTGCTCTTCGTCGTCGTCAGGGTTGATCTCATAAGCAATGTACTGCAAGAAGCTGGCAGACAAAAAGGCAGTCAATACAATAGATATTAATACCTGAAAAGCAAAATATGTTGATCAGGGTTACATTAACAAAGCGTCGGCTGATAAAGCAAGTATATTTTGTCAGCAGAGACCGATTTCACCATTTGAAAAACATGGACCTCTGTTGTACCTGGTCATGAGGATGTTGACAAAGCCTTTGTCAGTGTGGAGTTTAGGAGAGATGTTGTCTTTGATCCACTTGTAGATCGACTGTGGGGAGGGATCCACTTTGATCTGCTTCAGTAGCTCTTTCTCCAGTTTCATCAGAGGGAACAAAAAGCTGAGACCTTTGCCCTCCAGAATCTCCAGCATCCTGTCCTTGTTCTGGTCAATTTCTATAAGTAAGTAAGTAAGTAAGTGAGTGAGTCGTTAGTAGTAGCGCAAGACTTAGAAATGAAGACTCCATGAGATTCACATTAATTTTCTTTGACCTGTATCATTGGAAATTTAACCAAAATAATAATCTAAAACAAACTTAGAGCAAAAATATACAGGTGGGAAGATATGGTCAGAATGGGTTTGGGCATACCAGGTAGCATCTTCTGCATGTTGACCTTGCTCTGCTGGAACAGGTCAGTCAGCCACTCACGGTCCTTCAGCTTGACCATCTGCTGCAGGCACAGCAAGAACAGCGGGAAGTGTGCACCATTCTCCAGGTGATGGGCCAGATCTGCAATGCTGACCAGGCTGGTAACAATAGCGCGTGCTGCAAACTGAGCCAGGAAGGACTTGACCAATGGAACTTCTTCCTCAATCTTGGGACACTGGTCCAGAACACTCAAAAAGGCCTATGCAATAAAAACAGAACAGTTAGTACTGAATAACTGCTTGATATTCATATGGTAAAAACATACACCACTGACCTGCATTAGGTTTTCACCGGTGGCAAGGCCCTCAGCGCAGAGTGCCTGGATCAGGGTGCTTGCATGTTCCTTATCCTCATCTGAACGATCAAGAGTATAGACCACGATCTTGTTCAGCATCTCAGACAAGAAGTGCTTTGGAGCCTTCATCTCCCTCACAGCATTCACTGCCTCATCGACGTTCTTGCTGTTCAGGTAATCTGCCACCAATGTCTCCTGAAAAAAAGAAAAAGAGTGGACAGTCAGATATAGTATGGTAGACATACAGTATATTGTGCATGAAGAAAGACAGGGTGAGAGAAACTTACTGTCATTTTGTGCAGCTCTTCCTTCGTAGGAGGAGCTTTTTTAGTGGACTTTGCAGGTTTTTCCTGAATTGGAGGAGGGTTGGTTTTCAGGCCAAGCTGTGGAGACCAAAGAAAGCCAAGTGAATGCATGTTCCCTTGGAACCTGGTATTACCATATCAGTACAACATGTTTAATATAAAAACCATTACCTGTCCAAATGGGGAACCTTGGGCACTTGGAGGAATCATAGTCATCTGTGGCTGCAGCTTCGGCACTTGTTTTTTATTCAAGATGAAGGACTGTGCTGGCCTCAGGCTGATCTAGAGGGGTGAAAACAGCAAACATAAGCCATCTGAAATGCAAATTCTCTCTGAGCACCTTTCTAGTCTTTGCGACGACTCAAAGCGCTTTCACAATCCCCCCCCCCCCCCCCCAAGTGCTCAAACATAAACTAACATTCATACACTGATGGAATAGCCACCGGGGCAATTCAGGGTTCTGTATCTTAACCAAGGACACTTCGACATGCAGGCTGGAGGAGCTGGGGATTGAACCGCCGATCTTCTGATTAACGGGCAACCCGCTCTACCGCCTTCTTCATATATTATATTGTAATATTACTATGTTGGTCTATTCTGTACACAGGACATATTGCATGTCGGTCCATCCTGGGAGCAGGATCCCTCCTGTTGCTGCTCTTGACGTTTCATCCATTTTTCTCCATTAGTTTTTTGAATGTTGTTTAAAGACTGTAAAGCCCCTTGAGGCAGGTTTGTGATGTTGAGCTATATAAATAAAGTTTACTTGACTATTCTTAGTTTATTATGTACACAGTTGTACCTCTTCAGCATTGAGCTTCCCTTTCTTGCTGAATCGTGGAGCCATATCCTTAGACTGCATCTGCACTGAGTGACTCTGTTTATGGTTGAAAACCGGTGAACTCTGGCCCTTTGAAAGAGATTTCACAGATTTATAGTTAGGAATGACAACTTACTACACCATTACCAAGTACTAAACAATTGCATTATAGATGTACTACACATACCTGGTTTGGTTTAATGAATTGTTTGCTTCCCGCTTCAAACTGAGACTGGTGTGAACTGTTGCCATTTCCAATGTGGCCATTGTAGATCGGGTTTGAACGATGGCGCCCCATGGTAGGAGAATAGTGGTCCTGAATGACCCCTGGACCTGTACCAATGCCACTTCCTACACAAAACAAGACAAACATTAAAAACACTGCTAGAAGGGGATCAATCTTCGTGGAGAGCGGTGGGGAGCTGAGATGTACCTGGCATTTGTCCAAACATATCAGCTAGCCCACCAAGAGTTTCCCTGTCAAACTTGATCCTTGTTGGTAGGAAGGAGGAGTTTTCCATGAAGAACTCATTCCTCATTCCATCAGTTGGAGGTGGAATAAAAACACCTAAATCCTGCAAAGTACAGACAGAACCCAGACAGATTTAAGAAAACAGGCTGACTCTGGACTACTAGAGCAATACACTAATTGAGTAGTTCTATAAATATTTAATATGATTCTCACACAGCCAATGATATATGGACCACCCTCAAAGTGGAGCAGGTAGACTAACCTTTACTGCATCCTGGCGAACTTGGTTGATCGTCTTTGGGCCGTTGTCAACATAAGCTTTGCGAGGCGCCCAGTTGTTGTCTCGCAGCTCCACTGTATTCTGCAGAAGGAAACGGATCCTAGCTGGCAGTTCCTCGTTGTTTGTTAAGGATCGCATGCGGCTGAAGTACTGATCCATCAGAGACTGGAAGGAGAATATATTGGTCATTAAATGGAAATTTCATGAGAACCATCTCCAAACATGACCAAAAAGGGATTTTAAGACAAAGACTAATACTTGGTTGTTTTCACCACATACTCACTCTAGCTTTTTCATGATCAAGTTTAGGTCCCACTGTTTTCATTATCTGACAGAGGCATTCCAAATCTTCACCCATATCCTTAAGTTGGACTCTCTTCTTCTTTTCCAAAAGCTGAAAAAGAAAAAACATTTAATACAATCTACCTTAATTTCTTCCACAGGTGCTGAACTGTGACTCAAGGTATTTTGGTCATTGTCAGAATGCTTTCAGACTGGCAGCTTAATCTAGTTTTGGGATCACACAAGTTAAGAAAACTAAATAAGGTTTACAATTACAGCTAAACACAAACAGAACTTACTGTTTTGATGCACTTATGAAGGATAGACTCGTGGATAAGATTGAGTTTTCCAAGTTCCCCAATGAATTTGATGTTGCCCAGCATCTTGAGCTTTGCAATACCACGCTGCTCCTCCTCCTCAGAGGTGAGTGGGTTGTCTTGTTTGTCAAAGACTACAAGGGGGAAAAGGGTTGAAAATAAGGAACAATTTATGCAAGACATGACCAGATTACTTGATAACTGACCCAGTTTCAAATGGAATTCACTTACGTTCAACATTTTTGGCGCGGTTCTCAAACTCATCTTGAAGCTTGGAAATCAGAAGCCTTCTGAAGGTCTGTAAACAGAATTTGTAAAAAAAAATTAAAAAAATCAGGACAGAAAATAGTGAAGTAAATACATTCTTTTGCAACTCCTACTTTAAAAAAAAAATAATAAAAAAAATCTTACAGTATTCTGTTTTTGTGTTGCTTGATTTTCAGTTGATGGGCCTTCAAAGTTTGGTGCATCCTCTGCCAGGCGCAGACATAGTTGAGCGTATAACTGGCTATACTTGGGCTCTTCGAGGGCTTTGTCAACAATCTAAAGATATAAATAACAAATGAAGTGCCCATTTCAACAAGTTATGGGAATAACCCATGACAAGTACAGTTAAAAAGAATACTCACCAACAAGATGGTTCCTTTTAAGACCAGTTTTGAATCTACACCCACATTGAGGAGCTCCAGGCATAGTTTGTCAAACTTCTCAGGAGTCAGCTTATTAAGTATGCTAATGAAGAAGAGGAAGAGGTTAAAATACCTTAGACAATTTAAAAAGACATCGCTAACATTTCACCATCAACTAGTCTCCAACTGCATATTCAGGACCCATTTAAAAAATACTGTGCAAGAATTTTCTATGATCTGTGTATCTGACATCAGTATGAATTTGAATGGAAACTTACCCTCTCACTTTCCTGAAGACTGCATCATTTTGCCCTTTCTCGGTGGAGGAGTTGGCATCTCGTCTAGTGCTTCGAGAAGGTAACCATCTCTCAACGCTAGAACCTGGGGTTTTCCCCAGGAACTCGCTGAAATGGACACAAAACATGGCCAATGTTACAATACAGAAATATTTATCAGGCAACCAGGGCCTGACATCACAGGTATCTAGCCCAGATTCATGGTGGTTGAGTTTCAAAGGCTCTGTTGATCATTACAGAAACGCCACTTGCATGTTATTTGAGAACAGATCGTAGTCATTACACAGCAGTGACCATGGGAGAACCCCCCCCCCAAAAAAACAAGACTGTGGTCACATCTCCAGCGTACAAAACCATCGGCTACTCTACCATTTAGCAATCGTGCAGCTATTTTAAATTATCTCATGTTTTGAACAGTGAGGTTTACTGTACCATTGGCAAAATGGCGGGAGCTTTATCCTACCAAACAAGAAACCACCATCCTATCGGGGTGCAGAGCCATATAATAGTTAAGAGGCTGAAGAAGCCACGTATGAGACACCCCCTTCCCCCGGATGTGTTGATGTAAAATAATGTCAACGCAATTTAAGCACTATGAGCTGCTTATGGATTTAATATGTAATAAAGACTTGTGACTAGGTGTTCCATGTGAAAGAAAAATTTGGAAAATCACCTGTTGCCGACAGTCTTGGGATAGTGCTGAGGTGCACCCCCACCTCCTCCCCCTACACTGTGATACAAAAAAAATAAAAAAGGAAAAAAGGTTTTAACTTAACATAAGGAAATGAGAACCTAAGCCTTTATGTAAGCTGCTTAAGAGGTTTTTCCAATATAAATACTCTAAGAGTGGTAGGATAATGTTTAAAAGGCTACCTGAAACGAGAAGGACCCCCTGGTGCAACGACACTCTCCACTTTGGCGGCTTGACAACGGATATCTGAAAAGAATAATGTTCTGGGAGTGGGGAAGGAAAGAGCGACCTGTAGAGACAAATAAGCTCACTGTTGTAAAATGCAAACAGACGCACATTTGGGCATGATCAAGCACATTACAAACAAGCGATAATAATATCTGACCAGGCACGTTTCATTTTTATTAACTGGTAACGAATTCCAGGCAAATTGCAGAGCACATGAGCGCCTACACGTGTCCGTACAAGCAAATGTGAAACTGGGTCAGTGTTAGCCTAGCACACTGCTGTGCTAGGTGATGCTAGCACACCATGTCGGCGGTGTTGTGTCGACGTCAGCTTGCCAATCGCTTTGTGTTTCGCATCATCTTTACCCAACCCTAAACCAGTCGTTTTCCCCGGGGTCTCCTAAACATGATCTTTTTGTTGTCCGACCTTATCTTATATAACTTAACCCAAGTCACGGAGGGCAGCGCTACGGGAAACGCTATCCGAGGGGGAAGTCCGATTTCGACACACGATCTGGATTACATTTTCCTAGTTGGAATTATCCAGATCCGACAGAGTGATTTCAAATCGATAAATTTTGTATACCTTCGAATGAAATAAATAGCAAACACTTGACAATATACTTGTAACATTTAAGTATCGTTACGTGGCTCCTATTCACATCCCCCAATTGACGTTAGTTATACGATTTACACAAAAAAATAATTAAACACAGGGCGTTTACAACCCCGTGGTCCATCATGGTGACTTTTTATAATCCAACGAAAGCGTTATTAACTCAGACTTGATGGATTTAAATGTAGAGCAAGAAGAATTTTATGGAGGTCTTTGTTCAGACACCGGATGTCCACAAAAAAACGGGTTTTGTTCTACAGGCCGCCGGGTAACGTTAAGATAACGAGCGGTAAGCAACTCCTTGAAACCAGTCTAGGTTTTCCTGAACCTAACAGCTACAATTTGATTTCCAAAGAGGTCAGCTAAACTAATAAACCCACAGTGGTATTTCATCGCCTTGTTTAATCACCTTAAGCCTAACTTCCTGCTAACGTTAACGTTAAACCGGTCGGTTAGCTAGCGTTGTCTAGGCAAGAACCCCCCCCCCCGAAATAGCTTACCTTTACAAAAGGAACGTCAGTGTTATTGTTGTCGAGGCGACAAAGAGATGGAAAAATATAGACAGAATAGAAAATATAGCTTTAAAAAGTCGCGTTAAACCTACAAGGTTTGGTAATGTTTGTTGAAACACGACGGACCAGCGGCTGTAGCTAACTGCTACGGTGAAGAAAGAACGCTGACTGTTCACCTACGTCATGCGGAAGCCGCTTTTTGTGTGGCGGCTGTCGCAAACGTCATCATCACACCCTGCCGACGTCACGAAAAAAAAACAAGGTGTTATGAACATTTCGTAATCTCACTCTAATCGGAGCTGCATGTCAGGGATCCTGCCCACAGGGTTTCTTCTCTCCCGTGGTATTTATTTGGACATGGTCTGGGACAAATGTTATGTATGTATTAAACATTTTGGCTTTATTATAATTCAACATTATGACATGGTAATTCATAATTTCTCATTTCATAAATTTGACTTGGTATCTCCTAATATTGGTTTGTCATCTGACAATTTTGACTTTTCCATCTTAAAGTCTTAAAGTAAAAAGGTATGAGATAGTGAGTGAAACGTCTTGTAACTCTTACACTTTCATAAATCTGAAAGGGAGCGAAAGGGAGCTCATATTATTGAATTTCTCTTTCACAGTTGTGAAACATCCCATACCTCTGACTTACAATTTCATAAATTTGAAAACTATCTATTGACTTTCCCTGTTACAGTTGTGACATTTCAACTCATAATTTAAAGTCAAAAGGTATGAGATAGTGAGTGAATCTTCTCCCAACTCTCCTAATGTTTCATGTAATAATTTGAAGTCAGATCTGTGAAATAGTGAGCCAAAATTGTATTCATCTCATAATTTTGACTTACCGTGAGGATTTTATTTTTTAACTTGTCTAATATTTCGTCTATCTTTTTCTGATGGAAATGGTCTTCCATAGAAAAGTGACCTCTATCACAGCAGAACAAAACTGACTGGATTGTATACTCGCCGGTGAAACTATATTGATCGTCTCAGGGATACTCAATTTTCCTGCCCTCTTTTACAGTGATGTCCAAGCACAGGGTTAGCTACAGGGTATCGACTCAGGAGCCGATATGTTTTTACTCAACGATGCCATAGCAGGAGGATTGATGGCTGCACACATAGGACTCAACCTATTCGAGAAACAACATTAGTCTGCCACCCCGGTGCCCAAGTGTTTATGAGCCAGATAGGAGTAAAACGTTTAACCTATTACAACATGCACAAATGATTTAACCACTTATATTTACCATTGACCCATAGACTATATAAATGTTTGACCACATGGACACAAGGGCATATATTCACACTCTTGCTTCTGTTTCTGCAAAGCCGCGAATATCTCAACGAGAGCTACATTCGCATGACGCTGTCACAGACATTAATGGTCCCCAAAGGATTCCTAATGATTTTTGTGACAACCTGACCTTTCAAAAACTAATGGAAAAAAGTCTTTAAAATTTGCAGTGGATATTCATGGCCACCAGAAGATGAAATATAATGTTTATGGCGATCACCTGACATTTCCTGTAGCACCACCATTGTGACAAAATGTCAGCCTATTTCTCCTCCTTCCAGAGCAGGTTTTTGCAGACTTTTCTGGCTCTGTGTTCAGAGCAATGGTTCAGAGTGGACCGTAAAATCTTCATCTAAACTTTATTACAGTTGTAACAGTTTCATAAGACATCCCGTAGATTGTGTATATTTATGAAGAATACCACACCAGTACTACTGTTCACACCGACTTGGAAAAATGAGTCACGTCCTCCATCTGCCAGTAAAACACTACCGGGCGAGGCCAGGCTGGTAACGCCTCTTTGTGGCTCAGGTTACATCGTGCCGCCCAATGTGCAAGTGTCATGCTTATGAACATAATCCAGATAAAACAGGACATATTAAATTAGTCTGGCAAAGTGTATTTCCTGAACTTACAAACTTTTATAGTGCCAAGTCACAGTAGTGCCAAAGCAATATTAAATCTAGATAATCATAACAAGTTGAAAATGTAAGCCAGTGAATTTCCACTTGTTGTTGTTTGGTTAGACCTGCATAGTGAGTGCGTCTGGAACTCTTTGTACTGACATCTTTGGTGGTAACATGAGTTTAGTAGAAACTGGACTCTAATGTTAAATACACAATGGACAAAATACTTAAATCAACTTGTCTTAGATCAGTGATTTACAACATTTTTGGTATTGTAACCCTTTAAAGTGAAGCAGTGTGTGATATTTCCTACTCAGGTTGTTTCATTTGAATATTTTAATAGTTCTGAAGACTGGTAAAACAAGCCAGTAGGCTATTTCAGAATGAAAAAGCAAACATGGACGTTGAGTTCAATGAATATTCCATTTGTGGAATATGTGCTTATTTGCTTTCTGGTGAAGAGTTAGATAAAAAGATTGATACCAGTCAGTCAATAGTTTGGTCACACATACTGGAAATCCTTCTTTCATATTTCTTATGTATTTATGCAACCTGAAACACTTCAAAGTTATCTTGTGACCCCTTGTGATGTCCTGACCTCCAGGTTGGGACCCACTGTTTTAAGAAAGTCTCAAATCCACTATGAGGTTTTGCTTGTGGTCAGCTAAATTAAGTGTATCAGAATGGAGGTTCAAGACATAAAGAAAGACAATAACACTGTAAGAATGACATGTTTATTCAGTTATATATACCTTATCTAATCACTGAGTGAAGTTTAAAAGATGACTGGTGGTATTATTATAGACTTATACTCCTATCACTTTCAAAGATGTTTGTTTTATCATGTTTATTTTATAAATGTTCCTTTTAGTTTGGGGAGCTTTAGACCCCTTCTTTATGCCTGCACTTGTTTGCTTCATTCCTGGGGGGCATCAATCATTCATCAAACGCAAAATGAAGCCAGTTGTCTGACTATTAACTATTAACTATTAGCTTAATTAACTATTTAGTTAATTAAGCCCAGTTTGCCAATAAAGTCAGCAAAGGCTAGCTTTGCACTCGAGGTGAAACTGTCAGTTTCAGTCGGAGATGGTGTTAAGTTATTTATTATTTCACTGGTTTGCTTTGTTTCTCTTTGATGTGGGCTTCACTGATCTAATGATGTTCTTTGAACCTTGTTTGAACCTTTAGTATCAAGTTGAAAGATATGGAATGCAAACTATATTTTCACATATTAGCCATCATCACAATAATACTAATGTACTTTAACATTTAACTAACACTGTAAATGTGTTGTTCAGTAAATTGCTTAAATTTATTCTATGTTGGTAAAAGTACAATGTTTTAACTATCCATTTACAGATATGGGCAGACTGGCCGACCCTTTTAAAGTGAGTAATTGTAAAGCTAATTTAATATTTAACACAATTTTTTTTATTCACTCGAAAAGACCACCCACTATTAGGGCGCAGTGGGCGTCCACATTACAGTGCCCAGAGATCAGCTCCATTTCTAAGGCCGATGCTTTAATCACAGGAAAATGTAGGACTATTCCTAAAATGTTGCATGAATGTCCTTAGGGTGGGAGCAAACCTGCACGAACATGGGGAAAACATACATGCAAACACCACACATAAAAGCCTATGTAGCCATAATGGAGTTTAAACCCAAATTCTTCTTGCTTTGAGACTATAGAGCTGACTGCTGTGCTGCATTCCAGAGACTGATAATGTGGCCTCAGAAATTGTTTAACCAACTTGAAGACAATGAAAAAAGCTGAATTCATTCTAAAAAAATCTTGACCTTGGAAACAGCAGCTGATGATCTCAGAAAGTGCTCGGAAAAAAATGGAAATTGGACCATCCACAGTATATTTCCACACGGGCAACTCCATCTGCTGAGGAAGATTGTGTGATATGATGATTAGCTGCTGTTGTCAAGAATGATCTTTCAGCCTCGGTTTAGCCAACTTGACTTTGAACGTCAAGGAACGTCAGTATTTCCTTACTCATTAATGAAACATTAAAATCAGATTTTTTTAATTAATAAGAAATCAACTCCATTACAGTGACACCTCAAAGGGACTGAATGTGCATCCAAATTCCCTTGAGTAAAACATCATTTTAACTTGATTGAGTCTGACTTTTTCATTTGACTGGATGTGAACAAAACAGCACTGTTGGGTCATTAAACTCTGCCCTGCACAAGGTCATAAATATGGTTAGAGGTACCATAGGAATTTCTGTTTAAAATATCATTCATAGTTTAAAAGGAGCACTGTAGGCTGCAGAATTAGGAAGTAATAACTTACGGAACAAGCCGGAGTTAGGGCCAGGACCAAAGGAAAGCAATGACAGAAATACAGAATTATTGTGTTCCATTGCCTGAAGGACAACAGTGAGTTCACCAAGTGATAAAACTGTGGCCTTTGTAATTGGCTTGAGGGAGAAAAAGCATGAGGATAAGTCTGGAGTTTCCAAAAAGGCAAAATACTCTAAATGAGACAAAGGGTTCTGTCAAACAGTACTAAGACGCAGCATCCATCTTGCATCAGCTTTATACCTCCAAGTATAATGTTAGGACTCTTCTGCTGTGGGACTGAGCACTTGATGAATGGAGCCAAATACAGATAAATTCTTCAGTTGAACCTCCCTCATAGTGCCAACCATGTTAAACAGGGCTGATGTTATGTATATGATGTGTAACAATGACATTGAGCATCAGCTATGAAAGATATGAAAATCCACCTAAAACCTACTCTGCTGCACCATGAAATACAGAAAAAAATAGTTAAGCTGTTGCGATATTATAGTATATCCTATAATATTTCCCCAGGGTTTGTGAATTGTTCAGTGGAAACTGATAAATGATCCAATTTTCACAAAGTAAGAAAAATATAATCCATAATATATCCATTCTGTGGCTTTCAATGAGACAATTTATTATTGAGAGCTCAAATATAATTACATGAAGTAAATTGGATATTTAATTTTAGCCATCACAGAAGAATTGAAAACTTTGTTGGAGCCTTATTAAATTTTTTGTGTAACTTATTAAAGATAATTAAAGTTGGTCTGCAGAAAAACACTTGACAGTATATTTCCATATTTCAAGCCTAAGCACAGCAAATGTCGAACCTTTTTATAAAAGAATTAATGAGCTGAACAAAACAACACATGGAAACTTAAAATTAATTTTTTTTTAATTCTTGATACCCTTTGAACCCAGTAGATGGTGCTACAGTCCTTCCTGTGACTTTCTGTACTGTTCAGATAGAAGGCATTACTTGTGAGTTGTATTGCACACAAAGTCTAAAGTTTCTTTTGTTTCAGACTGGTGTGAAAAAATTAGGTTTGTGAAAGTGGAAGATTGTAGCAAAACTTAAAACAGAAAAATAATTGAACACAAAAATACTACAATCGAATCAACTTGAACAAACAATTGGTAGTTAGTTTGGTTGTTGAATGGCTTATAGTTAATATTTTTTAGGTGGTACCTTGGTTTTACTAATCGATACGTCGGGTGGCATTCAGTAAAGCATCAACATCAAAGGTAAAAAGGATTTCCTACAAACATTTTGACATGTGATATACAGCAAAGGTGTAATTAATTAACACTAACACTGACTTGGAACTGCACCTGATTGAACTTGACAGGTCAAAATGTCAACTGTGTCTCCTGTATTTTAAATATTAAAATGTCCATGTTCAAATCTACAAATGGTCTTTGTTAATTTTTTTAATCCTTTGTTCTTCGTTTAAATTGAGAAAGACAATTATTGTTCAAATTATTGTTCAATTCAAAATGATGTGCTGGTTGTAAGTAATATGTGTATGGCAATTGTTGTATATACAGTAAGTGCTAAGTCAAATATTAATACATGCACATGTTGTTGGTGACCATCAACTATAATTCCGGCCAACCACAAGACTGTCACAGACAGAAACAATGGATTTCTTTTGTGGAACAGCTTAGTTTGTGTCATTGCTTCTGGGATTAATGCTGTGAAATGGATTGAGACACAAATGCAAACAGCCATGTCTGTGAATGTCAGAACTCTCAGACTAAAAATCCATTTTACTACAGCTGCTTTTAGGGGTAGACATCTATGTCCTTGCCTTTTGTGTCGACGATATTTTTCACTCTTAATTTCAGATAATATTCAAATATCAGCACAAACACATGCCAGGGACATGCAAACACTTCAGGATTGTTAGAGCTCTATACTCACAGCGGTGAATGGGTCAGAAATCATTCATTAAGGAATTGGGACAGCAGGGGGAAAAATCCTCTTAGGAATACAAATTTAATTGACTCAACTCTCAGCATACAGAACATGACTTATTAACAACAACCATAACCTGGCTGAAGTATCCTCTCTGTTTCATCACACAGGTTTATCCAAGACAAGCCTATTATATATAACTGATGGAGGGGTTCATACATGGCAGAGAGGGTGTGTGGCCTCAGATATCATTGCAAATTTGCATACAGGACTCCCAAACTTACTTGCACTGATTGTGTGTTTAATATTCTGAACACACACTGTTTGAATATGCTGAGGTAGAGCAATGGTGGCTGTCCTGCGCGCCAAATTGTGTTGGGCTTGAGGGACTGTCTGAGTCATCAGTGACAAGCCCTGTGTCTGATTCCAGCTATGCTTACACTCTGGCGGGGCTCTACCTGGGGGCCTGATGGTATTAGCATGAGATTTGTTGGAGAAGAGAGTGCTCCCTGGGGAGAAGTTAAAGTGTTTTCTCTGTAATAAGCCAAAAGTGAGCCACAAAAGAGACCATACACTGAACATCCAATTTTGTGAGTCACAAAAGCAGTTTTGTATCATGAAAAATACTGTTTATCAGTGATCCAGATCTACGTGTATACTGTGTAGTTTAAGTGTATTTTTCTTTTTCTGATACACCTATAAGTGATGCAAATGTTTTTTTTCTTCCAACCACACTGTCTAGGTATGACAATGTCAGTGAGTTGGTCCACCACTTTGGTCCAGACTGAAATATCTTGATAGCTGTTGGATAGATTGGCTTGGTCCCCAAAGGTCGAATCCTACTGACTTGGTGATCTCCTGATGTTTCCTCTAGTGCCACCATGAGGTTGACATTTTTGTTTTTAACTGAAATATCTTGCCAACTATTTTTTGGATTGCCATGACACTGGTACATATATTCATGGTCCCCTGAAGATGAATAAAATTACTTTGGTGATCCCCTTACTTTTTGTCTGTTTGCCTTATAATGTTTATGGTCAAATAATTGCAAAAATAATGACATTCCCATATGTTTTTTTGTGCTAATTGGCAAGTGTTAGCATGCTAACACGCTAAACATGGTAAGCACTCTAATGCTGAACTTCAACATGTTGTCAAGCTTTTTAGCATGCTGTTAGCATTTAACTCAAAACACTGGCACAGACAAGTGATGTTGTCCTGCCAATGGGGCACATCAGATCAGAAAACACTTCTATGATCGTTATAGAGGGCATGTACAAATAACCTGTTTTGTTAGTTAATTTGTACCAGTTGAGTATGTAGTGTGTACAGTAGAGCAGACAGGAAATGGTGGGAAAAGGAGAGATGGGGAATGACATGCAACAAAGGTCCAGACTCAAACTGGGGATGGGAGTACATGCACAGCATCTTAAACCTCTTGTCCAGCAGGACATCCTTAAATGCTAGTTTTATCTCTAATTAAGATCACTTGTTTGCTGGATGCTCATAAGAGAACCCTCCCAATGGAGGAAAGTTTCATGTGCAGTGTACAGAGAGTCGGTGTCAGACATTTGAGTTGGATTGACACCAGCTGTCATCTACGACCTTGTTTGGGACAGTGTCCTTACCAATCAAGCCATCCTGCTTCCAGAAGGTGGCCAAATGCTCACTCCCAAAAATAGCATAGCCCACTAATCCAGGTGACAATGCACTAAATAAAGCCCTGAAGCGTCATTGTGGGACAGACAATTTCCTTGGGGCCAGAAATATAGAGGAGGTGCTTCTTCTCCTGTGAATGTAACGTTGCCTTGGGTGAAGTCTGCTGGCATCATTCTGTAAAGACAAAGAACTAATGTACTTGGCAGCACAAAAACATCTTCCCTCAACACCCAAACAAGTAATAAAGTCATTTATCAAAATCACTCCGTGGCAGCCGCGCTAAAGCCCAGTGCTCTAGTCCAAATAAAAGGCAGCCAGTAGAGGTTTATTAGCTTTTCAATGAGACCTTATTGCTGCTTTCATTTAAGGGCTCAACAAACTAACAAAGGACACAAATGGAGATCTACAATTAAGCACCTTTAAAAATACAGTATGTTTTCATATGATGACATAGTCGCAAATTTAATGTGGCTAATTATTTTTAGCAAAGTAATTATGCATGACTAGCCAGCCTTCAGGTCTTTATAAACATATTTAAGAGCTAGATGAATTACTGAGGCATTGTAACAAGAGTTATTATGTGCATATAATCATAGAATATCCAAAACATGTAAGCCTTTTTTTTTTGGCGCATTTCACATCTCAAAGTTCAACAGTGCTGTTGCTGGTCTGATGCTTTTTATATCCTCCTTTGTGATTTATTTCATAATTGCATTCAATGATAGATGATGGCTTTCTCATTCCATGTCTCTTTGCTGCTCAGTGCACTGTATGTCAGTATTTTGTACTTATTTAATTTATAAAGGAACAAGTTGGATTCCATAGGGTGTGCACAGCTGATAATAGTTCAAGAAATAATGTCATGTATTCAAAGCATGAAATAGTAATAAGAATGAATTCATTTTGCCATTACAAGGACTGTCGTACAGCAAAGGTCATATGTATCCTTGAAAAATGTCTATGAACTCAGAGCAGTGCCATCTCTCACTTGCATCTTTAAATACTCATGCTTGACTCTACAAAATAAATAAATATTTAAATAAAAGGACTTGAAGGGTTTTTACTTAGACAGCGAGGATGTTACCCTGTGGGGAGCAATCAGTTCATGCATCTACTAATGAGTAAATATGAAGAACATGGATAAGCTCATAGACTTTTTTTTTTAGTCTGTTATTTGACATTCATATTATGCTCATTCCACCTCTCTGCACCGCTCTTCTGTTTATCAGCAGATTTTAGAGAAATAAGTGAAAATAAACAGCTAAATACTGAATATGTGCAGTGTGCTGCTCTCAGGTGTCCACATTCATCCTCTGAGTAGTGAATCTGAAAAGATAGTGCAGGTGAGTGCAAATAGCACATGTAACGCTTTAATCATATAGATATTGATTATATGTATTGGCATTTCTTCTGCCTTGCAGAGGCAGGCTGTAGAAGCCACTCAGCATTTACTAATATGCAGGCAGAAATTTTTGAAAAAGCGCTGAGATTTCAGGCTGTTGAAAGGGTCTGACCATCACTCAACCAATCACTCCCCCATTGGAAGGTCTTTTTACCAAATTGCTGAATAAATACAGAGCACATCGGAGTCATCAATATTGCCGATGCTGGTTTATGGCAGCATGAAAGTAGTCCTGGATTTTGACATAACAAAATTTATGCTACGTTACACACCATTTCCCTCTCTGACCACTTTCGGAAAATTACAGAAATTGTCCAGGAGCTGTTGTGCTTTGTAATACTGTTTATAATACAGTGCATCAAGATAAATTTAAAGTATGTTAAACTGTATGAAGATATAGTTCATGTTCAAAGAACCTTAAACACATATAAGATTAAATATTTTGTTAAATATCTAAAATTATTTTATATAGGATTATAGGACTTCATGTTGTTTAAGTTCTTTTAGACTAAATTATCTAAGGAAATGTCTGACAGTTTTATTGTTCTCGAATGTCGCTCTCTCTTTCTTCCAATCACCCACCCCATTCCTCTGTGCAGGTTGAGATGTATTGGCACTGATAGCTTACTCCCACACGGTACAGGCTTTAGTTTTGTTCTTGGAGTGCGTTACACATGTTGACAGATGTCTCCCAGTATACACTCAGACAGAGATAGATCCCAGTAGAGCGGAGTGACAGGGTGAGGACTCAGCTGAGCAGCTGGGAGACAAACTCCATTCAGGCTGAGGTAATGTGACCGGGCCTGAGACCGTCTGCTCAGCACAGGGAGAGCTGAGCTGAGATCCTGTCTGCCTATCCATCTAACTATCTGTCTGTCTGTCCTAATACTCAGGAGTCCTGTCTGCAGTTTCAGTCTGTCAGCACAGATCAGAGTCATTGTAGGCATGGCTGAAATGTACCTGCAGCCTCAGTGAGTTACTGCACAAATCACCCTGAGAGCATCATCACAAGGGGGAATCTAAATTTGCTTTTTGTTTTACAGGTAGAAATACAGCAGTAGAGCAGCGGTTACCCAACTTTTTTGTCTGCCATTCCCTCACAGCCCGATCAGATGAGCTGAAAGACCCCCAACATTTACTCCAACTGTCATGTTCAAAATGGGTTCTTATTAATGGATCATGAACTGCATGTTATTTAACGGTACTGGTTATATAAAAGTGGATGTTGTTACAATATTGTTTCATGCAATTAACAGTGTTAGGGGTTGCTTAATTTTGTTAAGTTTGTATTTTCACTAGTACCATGCCAGACATTTCAACTGCTTTTTATTACTTTCAGCTTACTATAACTGTTTATCTATTACTTGTAACCAACTTCAACAGTTTTTTCATTATTCTAACTATCTGAACTTTTAGCTAACTGTTTTGACTATTACTTTTAGCTAAGTGCAAGTATGTATTCATTATGTTTAGCTATTTTAACTATTCATATGTTACTTTCAGCTAACTGGAAGTGTATGTTTAGTTTACATTTAACTGTAGGAATTAGCAATTAAGAACATCTTGTTTGGTGAGAGCTGCTGCACTTGTGTAGTTATAATGAGTGACAAACAATGTCAAGTGATGTTATGCAGTGTATGCATGAATAAAGAAGCTATGATGGTGTCACACAACATAGAGCATCTTTTAGATCAGGGCAGCTCTTGTGTGTTTGCTTCACAATGACACTATCGTGGAGGCAAGATTTTGTGTCACTTTCAATAGCTATCCCGTAAACGCTCCACTCTGCCTTACTCATCCTTTTGAGTACACACACTGTTTGACAGGATGTGAAGTTGTTCCCAGGCACTGTGTTGTGCCGTTGGTGTGGTATTGCACTGACTTGTCATACCACTTGTGGTCTGACTGTGTGGATGTTTTTTCGCCTGCAGACATCCACGCAGTGTAGCAGGAAGAAAAAGAAAGACTGCTCTCAGTATTTCTATTTTTATTTTTTACCAAACACTTTGAAAGGTGGGTGGGGAGGTGGTGTAAGAGGGAAAACAACTGTCGGTTGGAAGAATGCAACAGCAAATCCTGGGCCATAGACACTAAATGTTGCATGGATCTGTGATCAGTACAGACCATTGCCGTAGTGCTTGATACATACCCAAAATATTTAAGTGCCATAGCCAGAACTCTATGGGCCTAATGGAGTATCATGTTGCTGTTTAGAAAGAAAAATAGACACAAAGTTCCCCTTTGGATTTGCCAACACCCTGAAACTCAGAAGAAAATGTTCTTTTTTATTTGAACTTTTATTTGAACATCAGCTTTTCTTATCCTCAACAAACCCGCAAAAATTCAACAACCATCCTGCTAAGAATTGTCAGTGTAACCAAAGCATGATAAATCTTATTCCTCTGCGCCCTAAAACTCCCTTCTTTCTGAAAACTATTTTAAAACATTTGAGACACACCGTTTAGTGATTTCATGAGATTTATGTGCAATAACAAAAATATAGAAAATTTCCAGGCTTATCCTTTAACTAACTTGTGACACTGAGGCTGTCATACTGGGGACATAGTGACAATTGGGAATAGACAAATGGAAATCTAGACAGCAGCTTTATCTAACACCCCTCATGCACATGCTTTTCAATAGTGGCTTGTTTTTAGATAAAATACAATAAACTGTACAATCTAAGGACTGCCGACATACAAGCAACAAATCACGTTGCAGCTGAAAATCTAAGTGCATCTCTTAGGAAAATCTTGCTTTTTGTGATATTAAAAATAAACTCATATCTCACTAAACCCGCCTAACTCTGTTGTGCTGAAGCTCGTTCATCAGTAGGGGGGTAAATCTACTGGGACGTTTTGGCTCATGGATAATCAAACCCTTTTAACAGCACAGTGAAACTAATGTAACTCAAACAATAGAGTGCAAACATTTTGTTGCAGTTGCACAGTGTGTGAAAAATATCTCACATTTGGACACTACACCCACCTCTCTTGGTGAAGAATTGTGTGAAGAAATGACTTCTTTCTTTGTTTTTTTTACTAAACATGTCTGTAAGGCTTGATGCTAGCACTCCTGTCAGCTTTATTTCTTCTTAACACCCTCTTGCTGCTCTGTGATTTTCATTTGTTGTTGCGATGTGATTTTGTTTCTGAAGCTTTTACGGCAAAAGCAGCAGTTTCCAACATGAAGGTTCCAGGTGTTGGACATTTTGGCGACAGTATATTTGATATATGCATGTATTTCTAAATTGATTTTTCCCCCCTCCCTTTCAGGGTTCATGTGCACAACATAGCGCCTTCATTTTAATTGTGGACACAATATTGTTTTGTAACCATATAAAATTTTTAAATAGTAGAAGAAAATAGAAACTAGCTGGCTTGTGGACATTTCCATAACTTATATAATTTTGTTTTAAAGCTAAATTCTAACTTTTCATTTTTCACAAATGAAAGGTGACAATGTTATCTGAGTAATTAAGCCGGTCACTCCCCCTTTACTCCACCCTGTCCCAGAAGAAATCCTAATTACTTATTACTTCAGTAATATAATATATATATATATATTATATAATATTCAGTGAAATGTAGATACCAACACATATTCAGAAGAAAAAGTCCAATGAACCTAAATGTATTAGACACTGTTACAAATGCGTAATTATGAATGAACTTACTAAATGTACCTAGAAGCACTTACAAACACAGAAAAAAACAACATAAACCTTGTTTTGTCAGGAGGGATTAATGGTTCATTTGAGCACATGGCTTTAGGCACCCGTAGTGGTAGCAAATGAACAATCCTGCAGCATTACTAACAGGCTAACGTTTTCATTAAGGTAAGTTTCACTGTGCTGCTCCAATGACCTAATGTTTTGTGTTGACTTGGGTCAAAACCTGTGACCTAATCTGGAACTGCTTCAGCACATTCTTCTCATTTTGCTGTTGTGACTGAATCTGCCTCCTTCGATTAGGAGCTCACAAGTCTCCATGAGTCTGTTGTGCTCCATTGAATCGCTAATGAGCCTCTCCAGTTTGAATTAAGAATCCAATATAACTGTCAAAAACAGATGTTTATCTGCATGATACTGGAGGAAGAGAGTGGAAAAATGAGCTGATCCTTTCTCGCCAAAAGCAGCAATAGACAGTAACATAGAGTCAAAGTGGTGAGAATGAGATAAAAAACACATTATTACAGTGTTTCCTATTTTTATTTGCCTCAGAGTTAACGTGTTACCATGCTATTGTGGTTGGGCATGTTAGTGTAACGTGCTAATTATGGTGCCGGATTGTACAGCATTACCAACGTGGTGACTAAGAAGAACAAAGTGTTGTCTTGTTCATCACATATTATGTATTATTCTGGGAAAGAAATCCTCATCCATTTCAGTTTTAGTCTCACTTGACACTAAGTGAGTCCATGCTGCAAGGTTAAATTTATCTTTGTCCTACTGTGTAGCTTCTGTCTCAGTGGAGACAATTTCCAATCAGCCCATTCATGACACAAAGCTGCAAGAGTTTGCAGTCTTTAACAGATAATACAGACTGCATCTATCAGTACCCTACTACCTGACACTATGACAGCCACTGTTGTAATTCAGTTACCATATATTCAAAGTCATAAAGCACACAACCGTAATATATCATTGTTTCACTTATTACATTTAAAGGTAGTTCTGTTCTTGCACCTTTAAGTTATATTGCACACAAATGAATAATACTTAATTACCTATCATATTCTTTTTGTGTTAATTGTGTAAAGACTTATACTTTCGGTTATGGGGTTAATATATGGGGACCTCAGGTTTTTTCTTTTTTCTTGATGTTTAGGGATATAGGGTCTAGGCAGGGAAAGGTCCATTGGAGGGTCCGATGGGTTGACTAGCCTGAATTCGGACATTGTTTTGATTTTATTTAATTTCCTGAGGTTTGCACATGTATTGGCTAAACCATATCTCTGCACAGACTGATAAAGATGTCTTTTATTAATTAAACTGGAGTACCATGCGTGGCCGCCTAAGGCAGAGGGGCCGTGAGAAAATTTTCCTGTCTAGATTGTCTTGAAGGGCATTTTGGAATGAAGGCTGCCGGACAGGTTTTTCGTTCTCACACTCCATAAAGTTGATATATTGCTAACAATAATACTGCAAGAAGCATGTGTTGGAGAAATTGTTATCTTTTTGTTTTTCGAGACTCAATTAGTCTCACAGGATATGTAGTATCCAATACTTGGATACTTGGATGCATTTGACTCATAACAGTTCAAAATAGCACTGTAGCAGCAAGACAGAGGGTCAGTGACCTTCTACGGGGAGAGTAGTGATTGGTGGTTATGTAGGGACTGAACCCTTCTATAGAATTTGACCTCTAACCCCTTGTTTTGTTACTCAAATAGTACTGTACCCTTCTATGGGTTTGACCTTTTACTTTGCAGACTCAAACCCTTCTATGGTACCTAACAGATACCTAAACATATCCTATATAAGCTCTGTTTGATGAACAGAGAGACAGAGTGGCCATCGGGCTGGGTCACTCTCCAAGCTACTGCAGAGCTTGTAATTGATGCTGAACTTTTATGATCAAGAACAGTGTCAAGCGGGTTTCCTCTCAACACATCATTGCAGCATTATTGTTCGGACACCACAAAATCTATCTTTTGAATTTCAGATACTCACACCATCGAGCATGGGGTATCACAGGACAATAAGATAAGATAATAATAGTAAATTACATTTATGTACTACTAATTCATTTTTTCAGTTTTGAGGGGAAACGTCATTTTGTAATGCAGACAAGCTGTAGGGAGGTGGTTGTAATGGATGATAAACATTCATAGCACAGGACTTAATTGCCTTGTAGCTCTCAGTGATGCCTTAGGCAGTGCTGCACCACTGGAAATGCAGCAGGTCAAAGTGTTGATGTTTATTAAATATGCATGTATGTGTCCCCATTCCACTTAGCCTAATTGCTACTCTACACTTTATATTCTATGAATGCAATGTTAATAATCCCCAAATGGCATCTTTGGTTTGTGATTACTTTACATCCAGAGAATGGTGGCAAATGGACATAAAAGGTAGAATATCTGCAAACAGTGAGTGTCCATTGTTTTAGTTCTACTTAAAGCGCCTAAAAACTTGATTTCACAAAACATATTATTATTTAGAACTCAAAAACTCAGCTGATCTGCTTCATCAGGACTGTGTGGATTTGGTTTGATCACATTTGATTGAAAGTCACCTGGCAACATCAGCAAACAACCCCAATTCATTAAAGTATTGCTAAACTCTGATTGGTGTGAAGAAGTATATGACAGCAATTATTTTTCAACTGGGCCCTGTGCACTTTAAACCAGTAAAAAAGTACAGAGAATAAAAAATCTGAACAATATTAAGTAATCCCGAGATTACTTATCTCTCTCCAGAGAATCTGTGATTCTGAACATTGTTGGGCCAATCCTTGAAAAGATGTTTTACAGAGGTGACTGAAAATATGCATCCATCCATTTTCTCGCTATTTGTCCAGGTCAGGGAATGAGGAGAACTGAAAGGTATAATCCCTCTACCATGTCCTGACTGAATCTGCCCCATTGTCTCCTTCCACCAGGGGCTGTTCTAATTTGGAGCTTCAACCTCTTTGGCTGTCTTATCACAGAGTGGAGGAGCAGTGGCTGGATGCCAAGGTCCCCTGAAATTGCAAATTCCTCATTCTGTCACTCAGAGTATGACCAGTTCCCTTTCATAGGCATCTTATTTGAGGTGCTTATTTAGGTGATGGTCGTAACGAGGGTCTCTCAGTAAATCAAGTGCGTTGATTTGTGGTTTAGCTCTTTCTTCACTACCAAGGTCTGATACCAAGCTGTGTGGAGCTTGAGTTGCAAAACTGTCATACCCCACGGCTATCAATCACACAGTTCTTCTTGTCATTGTTCATGGACCTGGCTGACCCCTCTTACTGTGCCAAGAACAGCCCAATTGAGCAAACTTACCTGCAAGTCAAATAGTAGGGCTCAGATGCAGTGTTGATTGTGCAGAGGACAGTAGAAGTGAAACCACAGCCCTGCTCTCTGGAGTCACCGTGTCTCACACTGCAGTGTACACAATATTGACATCCATTGTGTGACAAATATTGCACCGTGAGCATTGTGCCTTTGTCTTTGCATGTTTGTTTTTGTGTGCGTGCAGCAGTTTGTGACCTAGTGTGCAGACTGTACATATGCTTGTGGGTGTTTATCGGTGTTCCCCTCTGTGTTTTTTGGTTCATTAGCATTTCAAACAGTTTCAGCATCTAAAAATCTGTCTCATCTCTTCTTTCAGGAAAACAAGATCAGAGTTGCTCACCCCTGTGTCTCATGCCGCTCAGGTCATTTGTTTTGATTGAGGATGGCAGAGTGAGAAGCATATTAAAGTAGTGATTGTTAACGGACTGCCCTCTGCTTTGCTTTGGCTGTTTTGAGTTCTCCCAAATGACTCTCTGGCCCTTGATGCGGCCAGAGAGTCATCCAAAGTGTCTAAATCTGCTTTTCTATGCACACCCCTAACTTTTGCACCAGGTATTTTGAAAATATCTTGTCTGCATTTCTGCATTGTAATTACATTTTCCTACAGTCTGTGTGCAGTTAAACAGATCGATAACTGGCATTGGTGATGCAATGTTTTTGTCAAATTAAAGGGTCTACCGTGTAGATTTCAGTGGCCACTAGCGGTTTTCAGATTGCAACCACTACCTTCCCAAGTGTGTGCTTGTACACATGCTCGAACTCATAAGTGAACAGATTCCAACACAAAGACAGCTTCATACAACATGCTAGAAACTCCCACTGCGCTGTTACATTAATATTTTTATCAGCTTGACATTGAACTAAGCCGTGCTCGTTATATTAATGTTAACATTCACATTTTGTGACTTTGTAAAGATGAGATACCACAGCAGGCAGAGACAGTTTTATTTGTATTTACACATTAATTAAAATAAAAATGGGATTCAGCCATAAAGGGATGTAAAAATACAATTACTTTTCACTTGAAGTCTTCAAGGCATTTAAGTCTTCAAAAATGGAGACTTAAAGGCCAGATTTCTGTACACAAAAGCCTCCTGTTCAATTTCTTGCTGCTGTTTGTGATTATATATAGTGTCTGCGTCACAAAAGCTGCAGCTAATTACACAATTAGTGTCTTAGACTCTCCTCTGCGAATAAAGGAAAGCTCAAAGGCACTTTTCAGTGGTGGATTTGTGTGAGGTCAGCAACTTCAGAAAATAAATCTAAATATAGGCTACTGATTATGAAACATAAATGAGAAACAACATTTAAACATTTACTAAGGCCGCAATTAATTCATCTGAACTTCTATAACTCATGAAATTATAACAATAACCTGCGGTTGTAAAACTAATGCTGTGGGAGTCACTGACCAAAGTTCAAAGGGAATGAAAAAGAGATTAATGACATAAAAAGGAAAGATTGCTTCACACCGAGCTTTGGGTGGCATCTGATCTAACCTGTCGACAAGAGATGATCTCTGTCTGAGCCCTGTGGCTGTTCATGCTAGACCGTCTTCCCTTTTTGTTTCAGAAACGTGTCCCATCACACTGATGTGCTGACAAACGTGTTCTTGACATATCTCCATTCACTTTCCAATTAGCGCAAAGTTTTTAGCTAGGCTGCATGTAAACATCTACTACATCTGACCTGACCTCCCTCTCACCCTGATTCCCCCCACTGAGAAACCTGTCACACTCTCACCTCCTCTCTGCTCCACACATTTAAGCGAATGGATCCTCACTTGTTACAGCTATTGACTTAGACCCATCAGCTGTCACCTGTAAGTCTTGCAAATTTTCAGTACAGCCAGTGGATGGTTAGTTTAGTTTAGCATTTGGGTTATGTGTTGGTCTATTTCTTGGTTCTGAGCAGATGCCAGGCAAACAGTAGTGACTCCATGGTGGTGCCTGCACATGCTGCAAGCCGCAAATAGCTGTTTCTACATACCTCCCCCTGCTGATTTTGACAGCAGGGGAGGTGTCATAAATTCAAAAAAACATTTAGGGCTCTGCTAGATTAATTATTCTTTAATTTCGAAACAGTAACCCTATGTTGTTGTTGTTATAACAGAGCGGGCAGAGTTGGGAAAACATCAAAAAATATCTTGCTCATCAAGTGTATCAGAATTCAATACAAAATATTCCTATGAGAAAATGTATTTAATTAAAATACTAATTTGAAAATATAAAAATACATTCTATACAAACTGACATTTTAGTCAGACATGGAACCTGGCACCTATTTCCAGGAAAAAACGCCTAAAATAACAAAAATAATAATAACAAAATAATACTCAAAATAAATCAGTAATATCTCCTCAACCATTAGGCCTAGATGTATATGGTGGTCTCCTTTGAAAGGTCAGAAGCTAAGGAATATAAATCCATTGTACATTAACATATTTATTTTACCATTACAGACTACATGGAGATGAAATACAGAAAAAATATTAAAAAAGCTATATTTTAATGCAATAAACCATCAAAACCATCATAAGGTAGATTATAATGCACCGTCTAATACAGCTGGAATACAACTGTAACTGTAAATGTGATGAAAAGATACTGATACACAACAGTTATTACACAATCTTTCATAAATATACCAGGCAAATGTCATGTTTTGGCCATATTTACTGTTTATATGTTCACTTTTATTGGGAGTTATCTTCAAAACATTATTTCTCTCCATACAACCATGTTCCAAATAACATAAAGCTTCCAAAACATTGAAATATTGATATAAACAGTCATATATATGACCAAAAGCACTCCCATGCTTTATAGGTGACAGCTTGAGAACAGAACATCCTACAGGGCTGCAAGGTCTCTTTGGGGTGAGATGGTCTCTTTCTCTTCGTATTGAAGAGATGAATCGATTGGTATCTATATAAGGATGTCTGTGTAGCTCCTACGGGTCGCCAGCAGGCCAATAAAGACCGCTTCTGCCAAAGCAATCTCTTATTCTCTACTTCTATCTGACGACAGAAATGAAACGTACCGACCAAGCCGACCTCACCAAGAT
Organism: Micropterus salmoides; assembly: GCF_014851395.1. NCBI lineage: Eukaryota > Metazoa > Chordata > Actinopteri > Centrarchiformes > Centrarchidae > Micropterus > Micropterus salmoides. Next base: position 19,432,678 of record NW_024044348.1, read on the forward strand.
GGCGCCCGCCAGACAGTCTCTGTTGACACAAATGACTGCTGTTTTTGGTAGTGATGTGCGATACCACTTAATTCCTATCCGATCCAATACTAAGTAATACCCAGGCTGGTATTGCTGATACCAATACCAATACTTTTTACATATTTTATTTCTAGTTTAATGTGACCTCCCCCCTCCCATTTCTAAGACTAGCCTAGGCTGTGGCCTTACCAACCAAAATAATAGCTGCATAATGATAAGACATATTCTTTAATTATAGCCTAATAAAAATATCCTGCTCAGAACTGCTGCTTCATAACATCATCTTATTATTTTGACTTAATCTCAGATGTTTAGCGAAGTTTGCGTTGTTGCCAAAGTATTTCACTGTCTTTGCTCACACATCACACACAGCATCATTATTACCTTCACAGCTAAAATACAGCCAGATGTGACTGTTTCTACAGTCAACCACAGTCAGTATTCAATCGTGGGAAATGTAAAGGGCTGCAGCGGCTCACTTCAAAGAAGCTCTGTCACATAGCCTTAGCGCAAGCATGACTTTGACAGGCGGGAGGAAAAGTAGTTCCTAAGTATAATTAGACCATCCTGGTGACAGTAACATACTACTACTTATAATAAAACACACACTCACTCCAAATGACTGAGTTTAGATATCGATCCTTTTATATGAGTATCGATCCTGGATACTTTCGGATCGATCCACACATCACTAATTTTTGGACAGAAAACAGCTAGAACAGCAAAAATCGATTAGGCCTATATTCCCCTGTATAGGGGAAGTCCCTTACCAGGCACAATGTGTAAGATTTGGCCAGAATTGTGTTTAAACACCAACATTATCAACAGAAATTGAAGAATTAACTGTTTTATGACATTATGACATTATAAGATGTCTATGTATTGTGTTGCTAAGATATTCACTGAAGTTAGCAAGAGGACCTTCGACTGTCCTGGTTTGTAGCCTAATAGGCCTACCACTTTGTACCTCAACAAGTAAAAAAAGTAAAAGAAAAGTGAAAAAAACGTTGCTCTGATGCTTAATGTCAGGCCGTTCTTTTATTTTTAATATAATTTTTCTTTTTTATATTTTCTAATAAATATAGCAACATCTGATCAACCCATAAAAATTTCAGGCTTCCGGTTTATTCCGCCCACATCCGGTTTAAGCCCTGCCCATTCTGAGGATGGATATGGATACAGATCAATTAGTTGATTGAACACATAGAAAAAGAGATAATGTTGTACTCACTCACCCATGTTCACTGATTGATATCAATCTTCTCATCTAATGCATGCTGCACATTAGAGGATAGTTGGGCCAATTTTAGGTGAGATTCGCCCCTCTTCACAGTTGTTCCTGAGCTGGTCAACAGATTATCGGCCTAAAATGATGGGCACCCCGATTGTATACTTGCTCGCACTATAAAATGTATAAACCGTGCTGCATACCACACACAAGTGCAACTAGTTGTCTGCCTCCATGTTTGTTTATGTCTGAAGTCAAGTTTGAGATCCCAAGTCGTCGGAACCGCTGCTCTGAAATTGTTTAGTAAAAATGACAAGTGTGTGGTCCTACATCTTGACTGAATCGTCTGGTGTGTAGGTTATAAATATTAAAAATCGGTTAATTCTGTTGTTATGGCTGTGGTGTCCCACATATTTAAAATCCTAAAAATCCTAGTGCACCAGGCATAGGCTAACTCTCATCAAGAAATCAAAGGAGCATATTTCCCCAAAATATCAAACTTTTCCTTTGTAACTGTGTACAGATCATACCACAGCTCCAGAAATATGTGTTCTTCATGGTTATGAATTATTTTGCTGAGAATGACTTCATCTGCAGTTTAAGAGCAATCTTTTTTTCCATCTCTCAAAACAAATGTAACCTCTGTTTTGACAGCGAATTCATGAAAAAGAAAATGAATTTTTTAAGTCTGTCTAATCCTTAGAAAACTGGTCAGGGGTTGTTGTTTCCGTAATTATAGTAGAGTGAAGTGAAAGGAGGTTCAAAAAATAAATATCACTAAATTGTTAGATAGAGGCCACTTTCTGAGTTTCAATATGGCAAGCAACCTGTTTTCCAAGGCTCATCTAATTGAGTTCTGTAAGGACATTCAGAAATAGGCTGTTGATGGATTTTCTCCTGCACTATATACTGAGGATTAGAGCTTATTGTGCTGTGTATACCCTTGATAAGTTCAGAGCCAGGTGGCCATAAAAATGAGCATCTCTCCTTCTAAAGCACATACCATTAGATCATTCCTCTCCATCTGCTTGACAGATGCTGTTTGCCAGAAATTATTAATTTTGCATCTAGGTCAGCATGTTTGTCCAGAGCTTTGCACATCAAACACACAATAACATGAAAATAATTTTAAAATCACATTCAAATGAAAGATACAAGGGATTTCTTCTCCCTTAATTGAGCTAATGTTTCACATCAAATCTCATTTTTTTCTGACTAATCTCATCTTGATGGATCCTTTTTTTCTACAACAGATATCAATGTGTTATGATACACCCATAATATCCTGAGATGTCACTAAACATGGTACACTGCATTCCCCATACCAGCAGATGTAGATGTGTAATTTCCTGTTCAACATTAATGTGCCAAATAATAAAACAGGTAGTGAAACTATTATGGCTGCAACTCATGATGATTTACAGTATCTATTATTTTCTTTCGAAAAATCTTGTAAATTCTTCGGTCTATAAAATGTCAGAAAAGAGTGAAAAAAGCCCGGGCCAGGTTCTAAGAGCCCAAGATGACATCAATCAATAACAATCCCAAAGATGTTTAATTTACAATGTTATAAAAGAAAAGCAGCAGATCCTCACATTTGGGAAACTGCAACCACGTAACATTTAGCATACTGAAGTTTTATTATGTATTATTTTGTTGATTCTGCAACAATGTGTAAGCAACATTTTATCGTTGTATAGTGGAGCTAGTTTTAACTTAGATATACAGTTAGGTAATATAGTCCAGTGGTTCCAAACCTAGGGTCCAAATGGTCACAAGATAAATCCAAGGGGTCATGAGATGATTAATGGGGTAGGAAAGAAGAATAAAGTTCTATTTCTCTTTTTAGTTTTTGTAAAACGTCCATTTCAAACCATGAAATTAAACCATTTGGTAAGTACATCTGGAAGAGTAAGGAGTTACAGTCCAAAAAGGTTGGAAACCACTGGTTTAATCTTTAACATTGCCTTGCATTTTTTGACACACTTGTATGTGTGTGTTTTAAAAAAAATCTAAAATAATAATCTGAAAAGTAACACGTAACTGTGGCTTTCAAATATTACAGTGAACAGTAGTACAATCTCCTTCTAAAATGTAGTGGATTAGAAGTAAAGTAGGAAAAAAAGGAAATACTCAAGTATGTAAACTTTAGTTAAGTACTTCAGTAAATGTTATTTTCCCCCACTGACAGAGAGACAGCTGGATTGACATATTGTGTGAGGCAGGTACAGAGAAGCAGTCATGTCCTCAATTTTATCTGCATTCGGGAGTACTATTTCAGAATAGCACACGCTTGAAGATGACATTAGTCGTGTGTTTTTTAGGATTCATGTGAATCTGAAAAAGTGATGACACGACAACTCTGATGTTTAAAATCTGCATGAAACCACACATATTTAATACTTATGTGCGCAGAGCTCTTTGAGTTTACTCTGACAAACTTAAATCTTTAAGAGAGATCTAAATCCAATGGAATAACAGAACCAGGATAATCTTTCGCTGCAGCCTTGATGATCAGTTCGTCTGTTCGGGAGGATCTTGGATCAAATGCGGCTTCATGCGCAGGAGACTAGAAATAGGTTTCCTCCTTTCTCAGCAGTGCTGCAGGAGCAGAGGGGCAGAGTCTAAATCCAGATTGCAGTGATTAGACGTTGATAGAGTGTGTATACAATGTGAGTTCCTGGACTTATGCCTTTTCTACTCATTTAGATGAAAGTGATTGTCAGAAATTTCTTAGGTCAGTGGTGTCAGGTGTGGGTTTTGTGAACAGTGAACAGTGAGAAGACAGACTATTGTTGTCACAGCAAAATGGACCATAAATATGTGTGTGTGATTTATCCTAATGTACTGTGTAACAAGCACAGATTGAATCGATTAAATTTTGATTAACTCTTGATCCTATGTTACTTGAAAAGCAGGCCAAGATGTTTTCATAACTGACCTTCAGAGTAGGTTATTTAATCTCTAATTAACGATAAAGGATCTACTTGCAAAACGGTAGTTTATTCATTGATTTTGGTTCAAATGCATTGAGATGAGAGAGAGAGAGAGAGAGAGAGAGAGAGATGGTCCCTTATGGTAAGCCTCCAGCTCTTTGTGGCCCCAGGGAAGAGCACCCCAGGCTTTAGAGGCCGCTGTAATGCTGACTAACAGAGGGATGAGAGGCTAGTACACAACATACACATCACTGTTTCGCCTCAAAAATAATACCCCACTATTTGTCATCATTCTTCTCGTGTTTTGGACCATACATTGTTGTTGATGTGAGAGGGGGGCAGTTCTTTCATTGCTGGTGTTTGTTTCTCAGTCATTGTTTTTGCAAAACGCCTCCTGAAGCCGCAAGCTGTAGATACTGAGCTTGACTGAGTGAGAGCATGCGCAGGGGAGGGGGGGCTGTGCAGCATGTGCAGGAGCAGTGATTGACACTACGTTAGTGACTACTCCTGGCTCAGATTTGTTGTTTTCATTCAGGTGCGGTGGATTCTTGCAAATGTGCAAGGAGTAGCCAGAGGAACATGATCTTTTCACAGATTCTGTCTCATGTACTACTGTCAGCATATAATGATGGTTTCATTTATTTATTTATTTTTTTTAAAAGTCATCTACTGAAACTTTAAATAGTTCTCCATAATCAAAGTTAAGGTTCAGAAAACCATCCTTGACTTCTTAAATCATTTGTTGTGAGTTTATCAGTCAAAAACTCTTCAGGTTACTGAAGTCATGAATATATAATAGCGTCACTCTGTCACTTACACAGCAAGTTTCAGGGACAGTGTTGCAATACCAGCAGAGGTTTTCATTCAGGATAATGTATTCAGCAGCTTTGACTCAGCTTTTATTTAAACTAAATCAAGATTATCATCAGTGATTGATTGAGTAGCAGCTGACGCCTGGGTCAAAAGAGAGGCAGACAAATTTAACTTCTGTGGGGCATTTCTAAAAGCTGAAAGCAAATAGACAGATAATACAGTCAGTCAATACTCAATTTCACTTTTTAATCTGATTTATATGGCTCCTCATCCATCACTGTCAAAAGCCAGTTAAATTGTAATGGATAAAATGTCATAATATGTACATCCTCTCACTTGTTAACACTTAGTGAATATATTAGTACATTAGTTCCAGTAAGGTGCAGTGAGATTTCTCAGGCAATGAGCTTCATGGCTTTTTTGTATTGATGATTCAGTTGACAGAAATCTGAAATAATGTAATATTTAGGCTCTTAGTTGTAACCGCTGAAAACATAGTGACTATTAATAACATGTGGTGAAATTGGGTAAAAGAAACATAAAATTCCTGACTGTGTCATACAAGTAAATCCCTGTGATGACACAAGGATGACAGCTAAATGTGCCTCATATAATGCTTGCCAAGCGGCTAGCCCGACACTTGCTCAAAAAAACACCAGTGGAAAAACACTGAGCTGCAGCACACACCTCTCCTCTCCCTTCCAAACACTAGCTACCCTCCAGGCAATCAATGGACATAAAGTTGTTACTGTGATGTAGAGACAGAGCTCAGTTAAAACTTTATGGATGAAAAATACTTTACAATAATCATTACAGATTAATAACTCACCACACTGAAACTCTTGCTCTAGTCTATGTTGCCAAGCTGGTTAGCAACATGTAGCCTACAGCTGAATCTGTTTACCGGCTTCTCATTTGACCCGCCCTTCTCTGCTTCTGATTGGCTATTACCGGCTTCTCGATGACCCACCCTTCTCTGCATCTGATTGACTGGTAGTCTTTTACTAGGAACTGCTATCTGCTACTCCCAGCAAAGATCATTTAGAGACAAGATGTGTCACTCCGTAGCTAAAACGAAGCCTTCAACACAGGGTAAAAGAGGAGCTTCAGCAATGTGCAGTACGAAAAAATATGGTGTTTTTTTGAAAATTCAGCCATGTAAACCTGTTCTGGTACAACCCCTAAATAGGATTTTGAACCTGAAAATGAGCATAATATGACCTCTTCAATATGCGGAACTGCTGGATGCGGGATTCGCTAACATCAAATGAATCTCTGTATTAACAACTTACAAAGTGATGAAGTCAATTTTGTTTTTACAATTTGTTCTGCCCCTGGTATGGTAGTTAAAGCAGCTTTAAAGTTAGAGTTGTAACTATTTATTATTCATCTGATTGATTCATTAATCATTAACATGTTTAGTGAGTTCATTTTCACACAGCATTTAATGTACATGGGAAAGTATAACATTGATTATTCTACAGAAGCCCTAAGCAGCCATCCATTCAAACATTTTTTTACTCCATTTTCCCGTGATAACGGGATAATTATTTCGTGATCTTGAGATAACAAAGCATAGCTGAATACAGGGGTTGGCTGGTGTGTTTCTTTAGGATTATTTCAAAGTATTTTTCAGTGTGACTAGTTAGCTCAGTTGGTAGAGCCCCGGACTTAAAATCCAAGGATTGTGTGTTCATCTCCTGTTCTCATTGACTTTCTTTTCTTCTTTTGTGTGTTTGTTTATTATCCTCTTCCACAAAGTTGTTAAGAAGAGATTCAGGAGATTCCAATCACACATTTCCCAAAGGCTATTTCAAAGGTTAATGCTGTCAGGAAATGTGTAACGTTACATGGATTACCCTGAATGAGAAGCCAGGAATTTCCTCTGGGTGGGAATGATGGGGAAATGAAAAGTCCATAGGTTGATGAATATGGACCAATCCCCGGGATGCACACAGTCCAGCACATGCTATTGTGAGCATGTGAAACAGTCTCTTCATAAGAACTTTATTGAAGAGGATTATGAAAAAGAAAAAAGAAAAGCTGGTTTTCTATGAGGACCAAAGCCACAACTCCAAGAGTATGAGTCCTGTGCTCTATCAACTGAGCTAACCAGTAAGACTAAAATTTATACTGAAATTACCATTAAATCACTGTGAAAATCTCCTGTAAGAGATGATTTGACTCTCATATTTAGCCTTTAATGATGTCATCAGGTCTCCACCTAATTTTTTCTCCTGTGGAGAACTTCATTTCCACTCCAGCAAACACTTTATTCACCATTACGCTCTCTTACTTCGCATAGAGCACGGACAGATATGCACAAAAACAAATACATTTGTCAGCCGGTTCATTTGCATAGGTCGCAGCATTCAAGCGTGACATAAAAAGATCAAGGATTAAAGTGACATTTGCGGGAAATTACATCCTGTCAGGTATTTTTAGTTAATATGCTCACCTATGGTCTGATGCCTGGGGATATCTGAGAATGTGCAGCTTAGGACTTGTAGCCATGGCAACGCAGTTACAACTCAGATTCATTCTCACAGAAAACAATTAACAGTGACATTTATCCAGATGTGAAGCATTTTGGCTGCGTGGTGAACACAAATTTCACACCCACGTGCATTGTTCTGGTAAATCTGTATTTCTGCTTAAACATCCCCTCTAATACTGTTGGCTTGCTGGAGACTGTAACTGAAGAGTCATTTTCTCTTTGGCAGGGTTTATGTTTATTTTCAACTGAGAAGTAACTGCTTAGACTATTCCCATTTTCTGTTTCTGTGCATGTGTTGTCCCATACGCCCTGCGGTAATGACAGCTTCCCCTCAGCTACCTGTGGCTCACCTGCAGGAGAGAGAAGAGAGAAAACCTATTCTCTGGATCCTACGGGGCGTTCAGATATTCTCACTTCTGACAAGCTGCTTCCTTTTGCCATATGGTGTTCAAAACTCAGCTAATTCCCCTGATCACACCATGAGTACTGCCAGGAATATATTCCTCAATGTTTTATGTCTCCATGTCGAGGGCAGAAAATAATGACAAGACATGATAGGTTGCCTCTCAGAGCCTTCTCCACAAGAGGCAAAGAGATTAATTAATGAGGAAGAGATAGATACAGATATACAGGGAGAGAGAGGTGGGGAGGGGCTTAGGCTTTATTTTAAGGAATAGTTTGACATTTTGGGAAATATGCTTAATTGATTTATTGTAAAGAGATTAGATGACAATATCTACAATATACCATTCTCATGTCTGTACTGTAAATAAGCCAGCACCAGTAACAAGTTAGGATATGGTTAGTTTAGCACAAATAGCCTAATTGAAATGTGGAAAACTGCTAGACTGTCTCTAAAGCTCACTAATTAACATGCTATATCTTGTTGGTTTAATCCATATAAAAACTAAAGCATAAAAACAACAATTTGCTTTTTTATGGAGGTGTTACAGTATGATACATAACAACCGCCCCACCCCCCCTCGTAAAACCATAAAATGTAATTTTTATACTTTAAACAAAGCAGATACAACGTGTTAATTAGTGAGCTTTAGAGGTCTGGCAGATGGATTTTATTACTTATGTACTAGATGGTTTCCCCTGCTTCCAGTCTTTATGCTAAGCTAAGCTAACCTGAGTGCAAGGTCGCCAGGCGGCTGGAGCTAGCCGACACTGAGCAAGAGGCGGGTACACCCTGGACAAGTCGCCAGTTCATCACAGGGCTGACACACAGACAAACAACCATTCACACACACATTCACACCTAACTGCAATTTAGAGTCGCCAGTTACCCTACACATGTCTTTGCATGTTCTCCCCGTGTCTGTGTGGCTTCTTACCAGGTGCTCCATCCAAACACCACACAGAAAGGCCTGCAACAACCAAGGTTCAACCCAGGATCTTCGTGCTGTGAGGCAGTAGTGCTGCACCACCGTGCTGCCCTACATATAAAATAATTAAACACACACACACACAGAGTACCAAAAGGCTTAGCTTATGTCCTTTTACTATAGTTATGTCATGAAAAGAAGCTATTCTACACGTGGTTTTGAGACAGATGTTACATTGAATCCCAAAACTACTACCCATTTTCCCTGTCTTTTTACTCAGTAACGATATTAATTATTAAATAGGTGCAGAGTAATTAAAAAAATATTAGCACTGAATCTCTTGTCTTTATCTCTTGTACTTACCCAGTAAGTATTTTACTAATACCCCAAATGTCCTAGTTATTTATACATTAATTTATATGTGCCGATCTAAAGCTTCACTTGAGCTACGTACAGCTTTTCTACATTATATCCAAATGTTTCAACAGCATATTTATGGTGTATCAAAAATGTTAAATCCCACCGATGGAGCTCTCTGCACTCAGTGTAGCAAAGCAAAAATAATTATAACAATTTAACAAGGACAACCACAAAACTGTTGGGAATAAAGGAGTACTTCCTTTCACCCAGCAATAACCATCATGTTTCCCATAAATAAAACATATTGCCCTTATGAATTTACTACAAATTTCTGTAATGTACGAGGCAAAATCAGATCTGTATATTTTTGGAAACTTTAAATTGAAGAAGCACTCTCCATTAAAAAGAACTGTCTCCTGTGACAAATTTCTCATATGAATACAATTTTCATGACAGTTGCTTCAGAAAGGCAGGAGATGAACCTGTTAAAATCAGCATTTAATTCCCATAGCAAGGCAAATGACTGTAATTTTGCAAATGCTAGATCTCAAAGGAAAGACATTATCACCCTGGCCTCATCAAAATCAGGCACTTTCTCAGACATTGTACGTGACTCATGCTCAGACAGAGACAGATCCATCTCTGTGGGACACAGTTGGATGTATCATTTACTCCAGATTTACAAGGAATATACATCTCTGCTGTGTACTTTGTGCCAACCTAAAAAAAACCTTTTCAAGTTATTTTGTGGCACTAGATGATGCGCTAAATCAACAGGGGTGATAAATGTATGTATGATGATAAAATATTAAACAAATGTACATACACAGATGCCTTATCTGGAGTCATTTTAAGGCTGTTTCGAAAGTGGACCAGAAGGCAGTCTGGATGAGAGGTCACCTACAAGAGGATGTAAATAATGTGCATGGGAATTGTGTTTTGTTAAATTGCTTTCATTCAAAAGTTTTAGCACGCAGATGCGCTCTTATTGCATATATTAGAACATTTTAGTGAGGGAGGTCCTTTTGATGTAAGTGGGTTTCCATGTATATTTAATGCCATGGTTTTCAGAGCACTGGTTGAATGTGGATGGTAATATGGACTAGCATGTTGAAAACAGGCTGTGCCACTCGTCTCCTCCCCAGGTGATAGTAACAGTCAGAGCAGAAAGCAGCCGTGGTTCTCAGCTTCCGCCCCTGCAAAGCGACGACATCACTTCCATGACTCTTTATTTCCTGACTGCTGTGTGTGTGCATGTACATTAGTCTGTATTGTTCAGTAAAAGGTCAAATCTATGGTTCATTCACATTGTGGTGTGTTTAAGAAAATACATGCAGATGGGCAAAGCACAAGCAAACATATTCACCTACTTGACAACACATATGCTTCTGCAGCATAACAAAATGTAGACGCTGAATATATAGAAAACAACAAAAATCAGGCAACAAAGAAGAACAGAAGCGGACTTAAGTTTGACCACCGTCAGTGATGTTGAGAAATGAGCTAACAAGTGAAGAATATTTTAGTTTTAACATTCTGATTGTATGAATCACATATTATTAAACAGCAAAATGTCTGTAGTGATTATAGTGAACAGGCTGAATAAACGTGTCACATTAACCACATATCTACACTATAGACTGTATATAAAGATGGATGACATGGCTTCCCCACTTCTTCCCACTCGTCATTTGGGGCCAGAGTCTGCGCAGTAGTGCTCGGGGTTGGAGCTGCAGTATTGAGGTCCCACATATAGCATGGCTCAGCTGTCACGACATGAACCCCCCTTTTTATAGCATCAAATAATATCAGCATAATAATTAAACCCAAACTTAGCAGAAAAATGAAAACTTGAACATACATCAGCGTGATAAGAACTAAAATGTCAAAAAAAAAAAAAAACTTGGAAAGTTTTTTTGTGTACTTTAATTTTTTTGTTTAGCCGATACCCTAACTACTAACATGGAGGCGGCAGGGTTTATAGACCTATACTGCAGCCACCAGGGAGGTGACACCTGGAACCTTATTTTGTTGTTTAACCCAGCTCTGTTATGTTCTCTGCAACTGGCAGCATTCCTGTACTTTTTGTACTGAGTTTGCAGTGCATTTTCTTATGCTGCATTTGTGTTTGTGTCCAATTTAAAAACAGTTGCTTGTGTTGTCTTTAATTGTAATAATAATAATAATAATAATAATCTTTATTTGTAGAGCACTTTTCAAAAACAAGTTACAAAGTGCTTTAACAAGTGTAAAGACAATAATACCCAAAAGACAATAATACAAAAACAATACAAGATAAAAGCAAGAAAACAGTTAGTACAATGTAAACAGTAGTGCAATGAACTGTGGAGGCCACTGTAACACACCAGACATCAGACAATCTGATCTATCAATACAAAAATGTAGGATTGATGGAAGATTCTATTCCTTTTAATTGCAATGGTAGCCTTTTTGTTGCCTTGAACAAAAAAAGACGCTTGCACTCAGTAGTTTACATGAGTTATTTTACTGTTACAAATATTCGAAATATTAACACTGAGAAAATAATCTATAATTTTCGGATTTATTCCAGTATTTTCCCACAGGTGTACAGCTGAATCGCATAATAAACCCACAAACCTGAGACACTAAAATAAAATAATTACAGCAGGGACAGGTTCAGAAAGCTTGCTACACAGTAGCAATTATGAACAGTACAAAAACATATTGGACCCAATACATCTTTTCAAGTCAACAAAATATACTAAATATACTACCTTGTCAAATCTGCAAAATATGCGCCAACTATGGCTGATCCTGTAGGCAAAATAAAATGTTTAACATTTACGATGTGATGTCGACTGCTCATCAGAGGACATCGTGGTGCTCAAAATGATTGTGTTCAACCATGCACACACACTCGCACATACACATGTGCACACACAAAAGAAACAACTCCATCCAGTCCGGTGTGCTATTCACTGAAGTGTTCCTTTCAGCAGCCGATCATAAAGAGCTGCTAAACAGCACGTTTGTGATGAACCATTTCTGTCCAGTGCATTTCTGCAGAGCCAGTTGGTAGCCAAATTCATTGTCACTGCTCGCTACAAGCTCTAGGCATCTCTTTGATTTCCTGTTCTGAATGGATCCTCCCTGAAAAGATAAAAGCAGACTGGTTAAAATTGTGCTGTGCACAATATAACTTGCCTCCTTTAAACCCACACTGCTGTGAATGGATATGCATGTGAGCTGCTGAAGTGCCCTGAGCTCTGGGCGTTTTGGCTCATTCACACTACCATCCTCATTGGGCCCACCAGATAGCATCAAACATGTTTCAAGGCAAAAAACAACAATGCAATAGCCTTTGCAGTCATTACCTTTGTTTTTAGAAATGCAAAGATTTTGACAGACTACACCAAATGAAAAGAATCAAAAGAGGACAACGAGACACAAAAACAAAACAGATAAAGACATCTAGCACTGAGGTGGAAGAGAATCTCTAACAAAGGACATAAAAGAATCCTATGATGTTTCAGAGTCATTACAATATTGTTTAAATCAACTATTTCATTTATTGGTAGAGAAAGAGCAAAAATATTTTCCAACATGTGACAGCTGTTCCCAGTCTGTACAGTGTGAGCACATCAGCTCAGCAAAAATATTTCAGCATGTCCTGATGAACGAGGCAGGATTTTCTCATTACAGTGTCACGGCTGACCAAGGGCAAGTGACTGAAGCGGAGGCCTTCACTAGTCAATACAGTGTGGTGAGAGCTGCGAGGAGTAAGCTCTCTCCAATGCTATGAGAGGAAGGCAGAGGGATGTGGGAGGAAAAATACTTAAGAAATAGACAGGTTGTACAGACTGTGAACTAAATTATACTTTCTGAATATAGTTTGGTCTGTTGGTAAGATCCAAGAGACACTTGTTTTTGTTTATAGATAACAGGTTGGTAATAACTGCTGAAAGTGGGCCTTGATGGACCTCTATATAGAGACATCACGAGCCAGCCAATAAAAGCATTGAATGGGGCAATCAAGGCATTTTTTAAAGCTACATAAAGCCAGATTTGTTTAAGATCCTATTGTGCACTGAATGCTCTGCGCAGACCAGCTTTACACTGAATTGTGAACATATGAACTGCAGATGTGATTACATACCCATCTCCATGACTGCTGAGCAAAGCCATAAGTTGTGGTCGAGAGCTTCCAAAGTAACAAGTTTTGTTAAACTGCTGTCAACAACGCACCTTGAAGTTCAATCACTGGACTGGGAAATGTGGACAGTGGCTGTATTTATTTTTATTTTTGCTGTTCAGGTTTTAAGTGTACCACAGACAACAGTACCCAAACTAGGAGATGCTTTAACTTGTGAATAAGATGAAAAAAATATTTATTTAGAAATATTTTCATGCAGACAAGAGCCCCTCAGCCCTTGATTTCCGCAGCTAGATCGGATCCTGGCAGTGACACCTTGTCACCCTGTCAACCTTCAGGAATGAATAAAAATATTTGTTTTAAGCATGACCAGGATGTTTTTTCATTAGTCTGTATGTAAGTATCGCATTAGAAAAGGTTGATGGAAATGCCAATATTCGAAAAAATAGCTTTTTGTGCTTTAATAGGTGATGGAAACACCTTTGCAGAATAAGTTCTGACGTAGTGAACGTTTACCTCACATGCCTGATCAGCCGTTTCAGAAACACATTTCTGCAGACCTATCTCCATTTTCTCAGATTCATAGTGTTTAGGTCCATACGACTGGTTTTGTTTCTTTTTTGCAACCTCTACTGTTGTGGTGGCTGCCCGGCTAACCGTGAGTGTCCTGGTTATTTCTCATTTTTTGTTTGTGATTCTGTTTTTCATGTACTCTGCCTGCCTCCCTGTGTCTCCTCCCCTGCATGTGCTCTCCCTCTCTCTCCCTCTGCTCCTGAGCCCAGCCAACGACCCGCACCTGCACCTCGTCAGCCACCTCCTCTGCCTGCCACACCTGCCAGCAATCAGCCTCATCTCCAACAGTACTTCTACCCCGGTTCTCTAGTCAATCCCTGCTTGATCGTCGTTGCTCCTTACCCGGTGCCACTTCACCATTCAAGCTCCCACGTAATTTGCATCTTTTCTGTTTCCCTGTGCTTTGTCTCCGCTGTGTCTGACCCTGTCTGTCTCCCCTCCAGGTCCACTCACCTCCATCCTCCGATCCGCCAGCTGGGCTCGGCACCCTGCCCTCGCCACCCTGCCCTCTCCCCTTGGACCTCTTCCACGGCGCCCTCCCGGCTCCTCCCCGTGCCTCCTTGCTTCCTCGGTCCCCAGTGCCCCCCGCTCCCTTGTCTCAGTCTCCTCGGTTCCCCGTGCCCGTGTTTCTCCGGCGTCCGCCTCTCCCTCACCTCCACTCCCTCAACCCCGTATCTCCTTCAATAAAGCCTGTACTTCCCCAGAGTTGCGTTTGGGTCCACTCTGTCCCCACACCACACCGGTCGGCTAGCCCCCAGTCCGGTCCTGATCCCCCAGCCCGCTAGCGCCGCTACCCTCCAGCCTGTCCCTCTTGATCCCCGGCCCCTTAGGGCCACTAGCCCCCATACCTTGTCGGAGGACTGACCGACGTCAGCCCCGTCAGTGGTCCGACCAACCCCTGCTCCTCGTGCCCTGTCGGTGGATCGACTGGCTTCAACCCCACTGGTGGTCCAGCCGACCCCTGCTCCCTGTGCCCTTTTGGTGGTCTGGCCAACGGCGGCCCCCCATACCTTGTCGGAGGACCGACCAACGTCAACTCCGCCTCTGGTCTGCCCGACCCCTGCTCCTCGTGCCCTGTTGGTGGATCGACCGGCTGCAGCCCCGTCCGTGGTCCGTCCAACCCCTGCTCCTTGCACCAAGGCCCTCAGCCCAACAGTACCATCACTGATTTCCCCCTGCTGCTGTCTTGCTGCCGGCCTTCAGCCCTGCTCCCCGGCCTCCGGAGGGGTCTCGCCCTCATCCCAGTCGCCCCTTAGCCCGACCTCCGGAGAGGTTATGCCTTACCCGCCAGCCTCCTGGGGACTCCGGTCCTTCCGTCGACCACATTCCCTCTCTGCCCTGCCCTCGGGACACCCCCCCAGAACTCCCTGGTCCCCCTGCTCTGCTCTCGGGACACCCCCCAGAACTCCCTGGTCCCTGCTCTGCCCTCCAGCACCCGTCTGGCCCTGTTCCCTCAGTTCTGCCCCGCCCGTTCACCTGACCCTTCCCAGCCCTGTCCCCCTCTCTGAAGCTTCTGTGTCTCTCGTTTGTTTTGGACCCTGGACCCCCACCAGCCGGATCCCAGTGCGACTGACGGACTTCTGCTAAGCCCTTCCCAGCCAACTAGGAGGTCCGCCCGGAGGCGTCCGTTGAGGAGGGGGCCCTGTTGTGGTGGCTGCCCGGTTGACTGTGTGTCCTGGTTTATGTCATTTTTTTTGTTTGTGATTCTGTTTTTCCTGTACTCTGCCTGCCTCCCTGCGTGTGCTCTCCCTCTCTCTCCCTCCGTTCCTGAGCCCAGCCAACGACCCGCACCTGCACCTCGTCAGCCACCTCCTCTGCCTGCCACACCTGCCAGCAATCAGCCTCATCTCCAACAGTACTTCTACCCCGGTTCTCCAGTCAACCCCTGCATGACGTAACTATGCTTTACGTAATCTGGTTCCAAACTAGTTGATGGAAATGTGCCTGATTCTTTGTCTTTTTTTTTCAATTCAAAAGTCCACATAAAATACGTGTGACAATTAGATGGAAACATGGTGACTGATGCTGTAACGGACTGCCACTGGGAATCCACTGATTCTGGCTATGGCACGTTACAGCTGCGCCACAGTTTTGATGCATCCAAATTCCCAAATTACATGTTTAGATTTTGTTGATTTGGTAATCAGTATTTGCATGATTAAGTAGGCTATGTAGTTACATTATTTCTTTTTGTGTCTGTCTTTACTGTGTTTTACGATCGGGATCTCCACAGGGTGTTTCTTTTGAAAACGGACCAGATTTTCTCTGCCGTTCTGTGTCTGACTTCCTGCCTGGTTCGATCTGCTCTGTGTTGCTTGACACAGCTTACGTCAAAAATAGACCTGCTACCTATTCTCTGCGGAGAGGAGAGCCGCTTCTGGAACGTGCTGCAGCCACGTCTGGACTCAAAAGCAAATAGCAGTGATTAGCTCCAGCAACCGTGGCGCAGTCAGTGGATTTTAGGGGTGAGTGACCCACAGCGTATTTTAAAGACAGAATTACTTAACAAAGCTCCTGCATGAGGAAAAGGGATAGGTGAGTACAGGTGTACCAAAAACAGGAAGTGGACTTTGATTTAGAGCACGGCTAGCCATAGGGATTAGACTGAATTGTCATTTTTTTCACTTTGTTAATTTATTAAGAAGCTTTGGTAGCAGTTGCTAAGAGCAGTTGACATTTGTTATCAGTTGTTTTTGTAAGTCAATTTACAACAACCTGTACACCGGTATTTTAATCCACAGATTACCTCCCTATTTTTAATCCTGCCTGGCCGATTGTTTCTTAAACCGGAGGAAAAAGCAGGCCATTAGGACAACACTAGACCCATTTGAATTGCTGAACAAATCAAAAGATGTGGGTGCTAATTCAGAGGCTTGGAACAAAGCCAAAGTCAAACCCAGAATCCATGAAAATCTGGAGCCTGAGCTGATAAACAGGAGCTACTCTAGGTTTTACTCAGTCAAGTTATCTATATAATGTCTCGGTACAGCTTCTTTAAACAGCCATGTGTGCATATAGCAGGTGTGAAGGTTATTTGATTTAGGATGCTATGGTTTGTTAGGGTTTACATTAAATTTACTATGCAATATAAAGAACAATAAGTATTTGTTACAGGAAAATAAAAACACCCACACATGCCCACAAAACACACAAGCTCAACAAACCATACAGTCTCTCCCACAGAACATATGTTTGCTGTTGTAATCAGCAAAAATCAGCACCTGCCAACAAAATAACTTATCTAAGCTATGACTTTCACAAATTAAGGCTTGTCTAAGTCACTTCTTCGTGGATAATTCGGTGTCTTTACAGTGATTATGAGAATCTTCTGTTTATCAGGTTTAGTGTAGTATGGTGCAACATTTGAATTCTTGCTCTCTAATTTGTACACTGTATACCCCCCAAAGTTGCTATGGTTGCATTTATTTCGGTTTGAGCTTGACACTTTGCACATGTGCAGTCAAAACTGTATCAATAATTGATGCCATATTTCAGAGATGTGATATGCTCCAGGCTTGCTGATAAGTCCCCACCCTACTTACTAAATTATACAAAGTTAACAAAAATAACCACTTAAAGTTCAGTGTGAGGATATGTGACATATGAGTTCAAGCACATAAAACCATTTCACACTTTGTGCACATTATGCTGTAAAACCAAACAGACACACCTGTTGCGGCAGCCCAGAGGCGACATGGTCAAAAGAATACTGTGCTCATTATAACAAGCGTCTAATATGAGGCACATTTGGGATGTTATGCATATTTGGCTCAAAGAGGAATAAGATCTATAATTAAAACTGCACTGACAGCATACCAGACAACAATATGAGGTCTTCTGAGCCCAAATCAAAGCATGCAGTAAATTCAATTCACCCACTGTCATGGGGCATTTTGTGAGGTGGCTGCTTGCTCTGTTAAAACACATTTTGCAAGCACAGAGCTGCTAATGGAGAAAGACAATCATTAAGTTTCAATGACTCTTCATGTCTGAATGAGTTGCAGGATTGAGGGGAACTCCGGTCAAACAGTAAATTAAACCACTTGCACGATTTAAAGCTACCGCCGCAGTTTGTTTTCCTGTCGCATTCAACAAATGACCTTCACTGGGGCTGAACATAAACTGTTAACTGAGTATTTTCTGACCATGTGTGGGGGCTGTGTCATGGGTTGTCACCTGAGTGAAGTGCCAGTGGAGCTTCATGCGTTTGGCTGCGGCATAGCTGCACTCAATGAGGCGCGGTCTGCTATTCACATCCACCAGGCACTTGTTGTCATCATCGTCAATGGTGGGACTCAGGAGCCCGATGTGGAGCTGCTGAGTACTGGTGTAGTACACATTCTGCAAGAAACACCACATCCTGCTATGAACAAGCTGTGTAGTGCAACTTGCTGGGGTTGACATTTAGATAATGGATCTTCCAGAGCTGTATGTGAACATACAGGTAATAAACTATGCAGCAAATGAGGCTTCCTCTTGGGTTGTCTTTGGGTTTGAAAGAGACATCTATGAGGTTGATTTACATACACTAAATATGCGCATTTATGCAGCTATCCTGACTGAATTGAGGACAAGTAAAGACAAGGCAAGGCAGACAAAATAAGCCCATTATTAATTCAGGAATGAGGAGACAACCTGAATACTTGTGCCCTCTCTGATGAATCCCTCCCAACTGCTTTTTTCAAGGACAGTTGTTTGCCCATGTGAAGTTGCCAAAAGCTGAAAATAATTTGCAAGAATAAAGAGAGAGCGAGATAATTTGTCGACTGTATTTACAGACAGCAGTGCTCAGAGTGGTTTAATACTGCCTTTAGTTTGGTGTAGCACACACAGTGATAAACAAGGATGTACTGTATAAGATGACATGAAATTGTATAATTTGTGCATCTTACAGAGATGGAAAGTAGCCAATTGAGGAGACATTAATTGGTTTGCAGAATCCAAACAATAAAGAGGCGTAACAAGAGTATGGGGGACAGGGACTCTGTCTGTAGAAGTCTATATTTCATTCAAGATTGTCTCTGACTCAGCCCCCATTAGCTGTCAAAGCTAGATATTTTCTTTTAGTATGAATAAAAAAAGCAGGTTTGCTTATTCTTCTGATTGTCTTACTTCACACTAGACATTAAACAGTCTGTTGAGTGTCATTTTTAAAATTTGTGCTGCTCATTTTCGTTGCTGGGCTTTAGTCGGTATGTTTTATTACTTGCGGGAGCCTAAGTGTTGTACAGTATGTTTGCTGACAACACGCTCTTCTTGTAAAGTCAGTCACGTGTTGGACTGTGAGCTCTGTAATGCCCTTCCTTTCATGTGTGCCTGTGCAATTTCCTTTAAGCACGTTAATGTACTGCTTTTACTGCAGCACCTCGGATACAAAGTCTAGCTCTCCCAAGGAAAATCAGTAAAAGTAGAGTTGGCACTTACAATGACACAATTTGACTGACTTCAGCAAACAGTTGCAACAGTCTATGAACATGTACCCTTATAGAGGCAATCCAGGGACTAATTCCTCTTGATGATGTAACACGGCAACATAAAAATAGAGCACACTAGATTTGCCTTGCAGAGGAGATCCCTAATCTCATTAGGAACACTGGTGCTATGCCAATCCTTTGTTTGAAATACCCGGATTTATGAGAGATTTATAACATATAATAGATTTATAATTAGCAAGTTTCAAAGTTATCTAGGTCTCAGAACAGGCGGCAGATGTTGACTTCTGAGTTTTTTAAGGAAAACATGTTACTAAGATTAAACAGACTTCTCCCAAATCAGTTTTAATTTGCACTGTGCTGTGAATATTAATACAGGCGTAATGGGTGTGAAACATCCTGATAGATTCATTTGAACTGAAAGGGATAATGTGAGATCAAGCCACACTCTATAAGACAAGTTTACGATTGCCACAGCAAGGTTAAACAATCTCTGAAAACAATCTGCTCAGACATAATGGGATAAAGGGATCGATAGAAGCTGGAAGAGACTCGAGAAAGTAAATGATCAAGCTGTGCTAACATGGGAAGACACATAAACTCCCTGTTATTTAGGCTGAGATATATCCTGAACAAGTGGTCCAGAGATAAGATCTTAAAGACATGATGAAAAACTGCATATAATAAGCCAGTGGTTGAAATAAACCTGAAATAAACAGTTTTACTTTTAATCTTTTAAATGTATGTGATAAATGTTCAGGTACAATATAACTTTGTGTTTCATCAATAATGTGACATTTTATTCTGAGCTAGACTCAGTTGGGACATGTCACCATAAATGGAGGTGTATGAAAAATGGCACTGAGTTTAATATGCATTTAAAAACATGGAGGACAGTTTCTATAAAGGGCCAGATAGAAAAGCCGATCCTGTTTTATGAGGCAAAAAGATACTAAGTTTGATCCAATCTCAAAGCAGAGGAAAGGAGAGGCATTTTTCGTCAAGGTGGAACAGGTTTTATTGAGTAAGAAGACCCAAGATGGAAATGAAATATAGAGGTGACGCTACATGCTGCATGAAATAGTGCTCTAACCTGAGGTGTCATCCCATGACAGAGATACAGGATGGGGACGTTGTCATTGTCAGGTCCCTGGTCCAAACACAGATCAATCTTCAGAGCGTTTTTCAGCTGATAGACAAAGAAAAACACATAGGTTTTTGGTGCTAATACATCACTGTAAAAATACCCATTCTTGTAATAGGTATGGTAAGTCCTTCATTTAAAGTATTGATCCTATTGATTTATAAGAAAACAATCATGATATGTAAAGTAACAGGTAACTAAAGATGTCAGATAAATGTAGTGGAGAAAAAAATCCATATTTCCCCCAGAAAGCAGAAGTAAAAGTGACTAACTAACTAACTATCTCAAATTGATACTTAAGTACAGTACTTGATAAATGTACTTAGTTACATTCCACCACTGGAATTGTCCAAGGTCATATTTGCATGCACAAACTAACCCAGATATTAGTCATGATCAGGTAAAAGTGTGAATTAGTGTGTTCACATAAACTTTTGATACTCGAGTATTTATGCTACTATGAGCAATGGTTTCTGATTTTGAGAACCAGCGAGCTTCAATTTACAATTTAAACATGTTCAACTCTTGCTCAAAGAAGTTCACTAAGAGGAAATAAAGGGAGGACTTCTTTCAAAAGGATTCCAACTCTGCTGGATTTTTATTTGTTCTCAAAACAGGATTTCTCGAGAACAATTAGTCATTTTCTTAAGGGATGGATGTGTTACAGTAAAAGCCCAGAAAATAAAAAGGTCCTACATGAACACACTATTTTCTGCCAAAGTTATAACAGTTTGGGTTATTTCATATAATACATTTCTGCATATGTGTTTTTTTTTCTCTGCTCGGCTCACTGGTTTGAAGCAGGTGGTGGTGAGTTGGGAAAAAACGTGATGTCAAATATTTCAATTCACCAATCAGGATTTAGACACATTTGAATCACAGGGTGCTCCTCAAGTCTCTTATTTGTCATTTCCTCGCTCCTCGGTTGAATCGGAAGTTTTTCCACTCCGCTGTCATGCAGACCGTCCCAAAGCTCTTATTTGCGCTCCGGGGAGCGAGGTTCGAGGGTCGAGGAGCGATCTCTGTGGAGCTATGAGGGAGGATACACCAGTGCATCCTTCGCGGAAGTCTTTTACTGCCCTTATTGGGTAGCCGTTATATTGATTGGACATGGCAGCTGATCGGACTGATCTGATACATCAGGACAGATAACTTTCTTCAGTTATTAGAAAGATTTTCTTCCTTTTATTTCTCCCTTCAACTTTTATAATGGAGACAATTAAAGTCAGAGAGAGTCAGAGAGTCTGTCAGCAAGAAACACGTTTTACTCATTTCCATTCAATCATATGAGAGGCTGATCATTCCTGTTGTAGTGAACAACGATGTGGATTTGTGCATTTTCATGGAATAAATGTGGAGCTACCCTAAATTCCTTTCTCCTCCCCAGAGAAGATGGGGAGGGGTCAAAGTTGCTTTCTCTAAGTGCTATCCCGACCATAAAACTGGCACCATTTTGATTCCGAAGCTGATAACGCGGGGCCTGACTGTTAAACTGACAAAGGGACACGAGCCAGCCATTGGCATCTCCCTGAACAGCCTATCAAAACTTACCCCACCACACACGTTTCCGTGGAAACTGACCTTATTCTTGGTTTTATTACCACATCAAAAGGATACTCCTTGTCTCACCTAAGTGTGACATGTTCCAGACACTGAACTTTGGATGACAAAGGACTGCATTCTCCAAAAGACTCAAAGCATCTAATTAAATTTAATTAAATCTTTAGTTACCTGAATACGTTTGCCTCTATTTGAGTAGTTATGTTAACTGTTGTTGCTATCTGTTGTTGATATTAGTGCTGAAAAGAAGTTACTTGTGCAATGTTTTTATTTTCAGCAAGACACTCCTTCATCTGATGTAATCAATGCTTGTTCATAATACTTTCTTACAAAATCCCTTTAGAAATGATGACAAAGAAATGTTTTACTATACTCTTAATCGCCAGCTTGAATTTAAGGATGAATCAACAAATTCCCCGGTTCCTAAGGAGAGACGATCTTTGATTTAATCCAAGCTGTCCTCATGTAACCTGAGCTCCCCCAAGTGGACGAAATAAGTATTACATGCCCTCGTCGGAAATGCGGTTAAATGTATAAAAATCCTGACCAATAATGTGACAATTTACCAAATGCTTAAACAGTACAACCGTTCAACCATTGAGGTTCGATTGTGGAAAATATTTGATTATAATACGTGCAAATAGATTTCTTTTCTTTAGACATTAAGTTTGGAAAGGCAGTCCCTGGGAAACCTGAGACGCCCCCTGGGGAACCACGCCCCAGGCAACAAAAGAGCGACACGCGACCTGCTCGCCAGTCTCTAGACTCTTCACTCTTAGTCTCTGCCCTCTGGATGCTTCGGCACGCGCGTAGCGTGCCTCGCCAGGCACACGCCCAGACTCGGCCAGCGAAACAAACAGGCCTTTGTTCGCTGAAGCTACACACCTGAAGTGCCGCGACATCGATCTGCCTTCAGTTTGTTTTATTTTCTTTATTTCTTTTGTTTGTTAAAGTTATGAGTCCGTTAAGTTACACTGGACTAATTCAGGAACGACCAAGTTCCATTTTAAGCCTTTTTCGTCGAGCCAACTTCACCGAGGTCAGACCAAGCCACGTGGTCTCGCCAGCTACAACCAAGGAAACCTGCAAACAGCCGAATTGCCAGACGGAGGAGGCTTTTCAATCAGACATGGAGAACCCCGGACAATCCCTAGCAAAAAGCCAGGATCGGCAGCTAGCGTGGGACCCGTGCAACAGGCCAAAAGCAGGCTGTCGACAAGCAGTAAGACTTAACACACGTCCTGTGATCAGATGTCCATTTTAACTCCTAAATATAGCATTAGTTTACTTTCATTAGCTCTTCTATGCCGTATGAGTCGAATGCTTCCCACAATCGAACCTCCAGGCTCATTGTTCAGCAAATGTTTATGTTCCCTGTATCCAACCATCTTTTATCACCTTAGTTAGAGAATAAATTCACTGTAATATAATCAAGAGCTGTGTGTGTTGCCTATTTATAGTTCCTGCCAAGAGAATTGACCCTTTAGATATGAGACTGACTGACTGATTTAAGAAAATTGAGCGATTATTAACTAACTGATCACTAGTAATAATTGTATAATTATTCAAAACTACCTAGAGGTCCGGAGACTCTAGGATTATAACAACTCCGGTGGTGCCCTTTACGAGGAAATTCTGATTTTATGAATAATAATTCATAATTGGGTATCAATTCTCATAAATTTATTAAAATGCATAACTAATAAATTTAGGTCCACTACATAATGGAGCCTTCCGTGTGAGGCCTTGTGACATACTATAATAATAGACTATACACACAGCCCTGATGCAGAGAAGTTATTGAGAAAAGTTATTGAGTCCCAGAAATTTTTCCCTCCAAAATTTTGCCACTGAAATTATCGCCCAGTAAGTCGCTCCATAGAAACTCTCCTGTCTTCCCTCTTAACTTAACGTTAGTTGAAAGTGTGTGTGAGTTTTGACCATGTTCTTTGTTGTGAAATGAAATGCTTTGTGCAACTTGTTTGGCCGCGGCCATCATTCTTTGTTGTTCAGTACAGAGCTGTAGTGAGCTGAGCTATGAGGACCGAGCTAATGTTAAACTGAATGCATTCCTGTAACGTTGCCATATGAGAAATCTGAGCTAAAGCTACATACAATCTCCGCTGACGAGTGGATGAAATGCCCTTTTGGTTGAGAGAAACTTAACCGATATTGATAATTTTAAGGCCTAATAAGAGGCAGACAGATTACAGTTGCGCTGTGCCAATGTGATTTGTTTGCGGCTATAAATAACAGTCTGACGCGCTGAGCCGTGGATTGTTATGTTATATGCAAAACTCCGGTATCCTGTTGAAATTAGCTACTTCAACAAATACAGCTGCCCGGCAGTGGAGTCACAGGCGTGAAGACGCCGAGTTTAGCCTGTAGCGTTGTACCTACCGAGCTAAGTTAACGCTAAATCGAAGCTTGAAAGCAAGCTGAGTCATTGAAACAAAGGAGCGAGTCCTTCCCCCATTTTGAGCGGGACTGTGTCCGTCAGTGTTCTGATTTACTGCCGTTGCTGCAACGACGGTTTGCTAACTGCGTTAGCCTGAAGCTAACAGCTGTTGGGTCCGAGGACCAGAGAGGAAGCCGCTTCTTCTTCTACATTGAGAAATAGGCCGCGCCCGAGGCGGAGCCACAGCTCCCCTACTGGCTGGCGGAATAAATTGCATGCTCTGCATTAAATCGACTTCAGCGTCATCAGTGACAGAGATGAGCGTTTGAATCGAGTGAATTAAACCAGACTTTGGTGATAGATCTTGTTAACTTGAGACACATAAACCATTGTGTCGACTCTCAGATTAAATTAATAAGGAGTGTTACTCCTTAAGTGTAGGATAGAGCACAGGCTCTCCTTTTTCCTTGAATAACTTTTAAAGATCTATTGGGTGTTTGCTTGTAACAAGGTACTGAGCCAATTTAGTACCCTAACCTAGGATTACACTGAGTAGTTCTGTTAATTTTGATGCAATCTTTTATTCAAAGATTCGCTTTTCTAATTTTGATCCAGCTGTATTTGAATAAAAAGCTTTATTCTCATTACTGCTGCAATATCCCTGATTTTGACTTTGTCATTTTGAAGCCTTTTCTGTAGTGCTATTTTTGATCCTTGCAGGAAATAAGATAAATGCAGAATAACATCTTGATTTGAATTTTTGTTAACCTTTTGTTGTTTGGACTGATTGGAATTCTGAAACCCACATTAAGCTTGATAAGTTGAATTGATAGCTTTCCAACTAGGCTTTCTTTAATCCTTGTTCATTATAAATGTAATCTGACTTTTATAGCAATTGGAATTTTGATAACTTGATAATTACCAAAGGGTAATTAAAACCTTCAGTTAATCAGCTTTGATTTTTTTTTTTTTTTAATCCACTTTAATCAGCCTGGGATTTTTGTTAATGTAACTTTGAACTTTGAGTTTATTCTCATTGCCTTTGAACTTTGATTTTAGAAATTTAATTTTAATCTCAAAATTTTAATTTTCCCGATTTTGAACTCTGATTCTAAAATTTAATTTTTCTCAAACAATTTTTCCAACTTTGACTTTGATCATTAAGGACTTTGAGCTTTGATTGTCAAGCTAGTTGTAACATGAACTTTGATTTGATCTATAGCATTTAACTTTAATCCCAAGTGTGATTTAATTTCATTTTCCTATTTTTGCCTTCACCCTAAATTTGAATTTTCAGTTTGGGCATTTAAGTCTGACTTGAAAGTCAGCTTTCTCCAACCTGACATCCCTTTTTCTCAACTAGTAAACACACTAGCTGAAACTGTTTAACTGACTGGCTCAGGTCTGCTGTACCAGCTAACACCTGTAGTCCACTTCTGATTTTGTTAAAGCAAATTGTATAACTGAGTCCATAGATTCATTTAGATCCTTTTCTTCAGATTCCAGCCTTCCAAATTAACTTAAAGGAACATCAACAGCTCCAGGAAGCTATAGAAGCAACACCCATTTATTTTTGTATTTTTATGCATATCCTCTGAGTTGACACACTGTTTGTTGTCTGATTTGGACTCACACCAAAGTCCTTAACCAAACCACTTGAGTACCTGCCTTGAACATGGCAGACCCACGCTTAGTGGCAGCCAGTGGGGGCGACCCACTGGAACACTTTGACTCCATCTTGGCCCACATGACCGAGACCATGGTACCTGGCTACTCAAGCCAAATACAAGGCACCGATGCGGTGAACCTTGAAACAATTTTTGCAGAGCTGGTAACAACTGCTCTAGCCACTTCCTCAAAGGACAAAGCCTTGTCCCAGATGCTAGGAAAACTAGCTATTGTAATGTCTGCCCAGTCTAAGCACACGCACCAGCTTGAACAGCAGCTGGAAAACACCAGGCAGTCACTAAGTGAAGCGGAAGAACGCATCACTGACCTACAGGCTCCTTGCCACCTCCCACAGGAGGGTGGAGTCGATGAGGAGAAAATTGAGCTGCAGGAAAAGACCAATCAGCTTGAACACTCACTCTTTCAGCAAGAACAGGAGTTAGAGTGGACCAAAAGTAAAGTTAAAGACACAACTGAATCTCTTGACCAATCAGAAACCCTCCTTAGACAAGCAGTGGGGGAAATTAAAGAGCTAAAATTACGAGTCAAGGTTTATAGCAAACTTAGAGAAGCTGACCAAAAACGCATGCAAGAAATGCGAAGACAGCTAGAGGACAGGGACAGAGTAACCCAATCCCCGCTACAGCAGGAAAACAAGGAGGAGTTGGCTGATACCAGAAGAGAGTTCCAGCTCTCATGTGAGACAGCCCAACACACTCCCTCCTACAAAACACTCCCACCAGAGAGAGACAAGGCTTGCTCCCCTTTGCCAGCCTCAGGAGGATGGTCTCCACGACCACTCCCACAACTGATCCCACAGGATCATATGACAGAGCGCCAGAGAAATAGCCCTCCACCTACTCAGGTGAAGACGGCTTACTCCCCTCGGCTGCATCCGCCGCCCACTGCTGACCATGACTTAAGCCCCTCTGACAGGGACTTAGACAAAATCGCTCGCCACATAACACGCTTCGAGCCTGAGTCTACAGGCTCAAATGAGACCAGTATCTATCTAAAAGATATTGAATACTACTTGCGGAAATTCCCTGCTGCCACCACTGACGACAAGATTTACCTGATCAAGGTGACATCTAGTCGAGAGGTCAGCAGCTTTATTGAACGCCAGCCCAGGTATGTCAGACAAGATTATGACTCGCTCTGCCAGGCACTGGTGGAGGAATATTCTGACTTGACAGCACAATCAGGTCTAACAGCTGCACTTGCTGTTAAGCAAGGGAGGCCAGAACCTCCTCAGCAGTACTACAACCGACTCAGACAAGCGTACTTTGGTACCAAAAATGAGCCCGATATGGAGGAAGAGTTAAACTTCAAATATCTTTTTATCCAAAACCTCCACCCCACTACCAGTCATCATCTGGGTGTGGCAGCCTGCCCACGCACCCAAACCAGTCGACAGCTACGCGAGTTAGCTACAAAAGGTTTTGAAAAGCAGAGACTCACTATGACGAGGCATCCTGAGCCCCATGGTGTCCTCACTCTCAGCATCAATTCCCTACAGGTGGAGCCAAAACGAGCTCCTGGTCTTGAAACACCTGCGTCAACCTGCATCACCTCCCAGAACTATAGACCAAGCCAGAAGCAGAGGTGCAGCCTGCCTCAGCAAAATGAGCATGGTCGACGTCACTCAGAGCCATCTTGGTCTGAGAAGAGCCAAAATCTGAGGCCTGAAACCCATCGGCCCAGGTACACGCCCAACCGCTGTGAAACCCACCTCTTTTCACGGAAGGGGGACACAAGCAGCACAAATCCCAAAACAATTGGGACAGGCGATCTCAGAGAGCTACACTCCAGAGATCCCACTATAGAGACACAAATACCGATAACACTGAAAGTGAGTCTGACACACCCACTTTTAGTAAGGAGGAAATTACAGCGCTTAAGCGCCTGCTCCAGACCCTGTCCAAACAGGAAGACAAGAAGGCAGAGCACTTGGCCGCAGCTGCTGCAAAGCCAAAGTCCCCTTCTCCTGACACTTTGTCAAAACGACTGACACGCTCACACAGATGGACTGAGAGAACCGCTCCCTCCAGGACACTCCTGGTGGTACAGTCCGACTCAAAGAGACTCCTCTCACAGAGTCCAAAGCCACTCAGGGCAGTCCGCCCTCCCAACACTTCTTGTGTCACCTGACTGAAAGGGGAGTTTCACGGAAATTCTACCTGCCTGTAACACTTGAAAACACTCTGGTGCAGGAAGCACTTCTTGATTCAGCCGCAGACATCACTATAATGTCATCAGCCCTCTTCAGGCAGCTACAGGCTATGACCCGCTCCCACACAGACCTGAAACTACAGACTTGTGACATTGAGGTCCAGCCACTCGGCCCTGAAAACCTCAATCTGACAGCCATGACATTAGTCCACATGTCTATCGGTCCCATGGACCTCATCCACCCGGTGTATGTCTCACCATTTGACGCCATTCCTCTACTCATTGGCAAAGACTTCCTTAACCGCTTTGAGCCACTGCTTGACTTTCAGAACTTGACGATCTGGGCACAGGTGAAACGACCCCTGCCTATCTCACTGTCTGAATACATCACAGAACGAGAAACCCGCCTCTGTGCTTTAGTTACCACCTCAAATGACGCACTGATCCCCAAAACCACTCCACTGGATTGGCCGATCAGCACCGACACTCATGACTGTGAGCTCAGGACTCCAGAGATGGGGCACATGCCTTCTTCCTTGCCTCCTAACCTCTCTATTAACGAAGTGATTCACACTGAGCCTTCAAAGGCTACTGTCAGCCTTTCCTCTTTTGCCTACCAGCGACTCTGTTCCCACAGGCAACATGACCAATGACAGACAGATGGGTGCACAAACTGTCACCGCCTTCTCTGTCAACACTTCACCAGAGCCATCCTCCATGACTTTACATAAAGGCATGAGAGGGGGGTCAGACACCACATATATCATCCTACAGCTGAACTTGACACCAAGTTTACAGCACTAGGCAAACAGGGTGCTGTTAAAGGCACACCCCAGCACTCCCAAGCGGATTTGCTCACCACCCATCCCGCCCTTATGACTTGCGATGCCACCAGAGCCCAGGCAGCAGGCTTGTCTGTGACAGCCGCCCCTGCGCCACAAATTTCAAGTCCCTGACTCTCTTAGTGACTCTGACTAATTCGGCTTCAAACTCTTGATCCCGCCATTAGCAAAATGCTCCTCTGCCTTTCTGACGCAGAGCCTGTCTCCAACACTGAGCTTGCTTCCATCCCTGGCTTGAAACACCTTTACCTGGTGCGCTCTTCTTTGCGTGTCGTCACGGGCATTCTCTCGTATGTCTCAGACGCCCGCACTTCACCTGCGTTCGTGGTGCCTCAGAGCCACAGGGGGGTGATGCTCATGCACGCCCATGACTCACCTTACAAAAGCCACAAAGGGTTCAGTGCAACCACAATGCACTAAAACAAGTAGCATATTGGCCAAACATGCAAAAAGATGTAGCAGACTACATCAAAATCTGTAAGGTTTGCTGCCAGTCTCAACCAGCAAAACCATCACACAGAGCCTCCTTACAACGGAGAGGCATTTCTTTTCCCTTGTCAAAGACACAATTTGACAGGAGGGAACCCCTAACTGAACCAGCCAGAGGAAATAAACATTTCCTCGCAGGCAAAATAATTTAGACAGCACACAAAGATGCAAAGTCTATAACGACCAAAATGCGTCTCACAACAAGCTCCGAAGGGGGGACAGAGTTTGTCATCACATCTCTGCTCCACTAAGGAAACAGGACGGCCAGAGAACAGGAAGACTTGCACACAAGTTCTCTCCCCACTGGACCGATCCTTCTGTGGTCACAGACAAACATTACCTGGTCTGGACCGAACTAAGCTTCAAAAAATCCCATGGGACTTGTCGGGACGATAACGTCCTAATAAATTAATAATTAACAGAAATCCTCAATTAGGGACGATAGCTGCTAGTGGTTAAAAGGTCATTAGAGTTCACGTGCGTGCCTTGTAAAACAGAACTTGGAAGCCAGGTATCTTTTACTTCGGTCCGCCACCCACAGCTCTAGCCACTATTCTGTGTCTCCCTGTTGCAATTTAAACCTCCCACTAAATTACCAGTGGAGGTCTTTAACCAATTAAATTAGAATTTCCAAAAATTTCCACCCACCAGGTGGAGCCGCTCTCAACCTGACCACTTAGTCACAAGTGGGGGTTACTGTCTAAATTTATTGCTCCTTTAACCAATTAAGAATATCTGCTCCAGAGCAGACATCTTCTTGCAGCAACTGCAGAAATAGAAACCACTCAGAACAGTTCCTCTCAGGACTAAAAGCCGCTTCTTTTATAAAATTTGTTTTGAAAGGGCTAAGACCCTCAGACTAGACTGTTAGCCTAAACCAGCTAAACAACCTCAAGCTCACTGCAGGTTATGGTTCTGAATATCAATGAATTTCTGAGAAAAATAATGTTGGTCATGCTCACACACGACTTGTCATTTGTTAAGATATTTGTTTTGCTTCCCAAATTAATTTTCCGCTTTACTTTGTTTCAGGTGATTAAGTAACACAGCAGGCACCTGCTACTTTAAGACTAGCTAATTGGGGTTACCCTAAGTGACTAGCAGAATTAGTAGCCTTAGAAGGACATCAACCTGATCACAGATGTTGTGTTTTGCCACCTGCTCTGCTTGACTCCTTCCACCTCACCAGCATCATCAGTACCTGACCAGCAGCTGACCAACACATCATCAGCTCCTGACAAAGTCGACCTGCACCTGACAAACCCACATGTTGTTTCTCATTGCGTCCAAAACGTTACCTATCGGAGGGAACATTTTGGCCGAAGGGGGGACTGTAGTGAACAACGATGTGGATTTGTGCATTTTATGAATAAATGTGGAGCTACCCTAAATTCCTTTCTCCTCCCCAGAGAAGATGGGGAGGGGTCAAAGTTGCTTTCTCTAAGTGCTAGCCCGACCATAAAACTGGCACCATTTTGATTCCGAAGCTGATAACGCGGGGCCTGACTGTTAAACTGACAAAGGGACACGAGCCAGCCATTGGCATCTCCCTGAACAGCCTATCAAAACTTACCCCACCACACACGTTTCCGTGGAAACTGACCTTATTCTTGTTTTATTACCACATCAAAAGGATACTCCTTGTCTCACCTAAGTGTGACATGTTCCAGACACTGAACTTTGGATGACAAAGGACTGCATTCTCCAAAAGACTCAACGCATCTAATTAAATTTAATTAAATCTTTAGTTACCTGAATACGTTTGCCTCTATTTGAGTAGTTATGTTAACTGTTGTTGCTATCTGTTGTTGATATTAGTGCTGAAAAGAAGTTACTTGTGCAATGTTTTTATTTTCAGCAAGACACTCCTTCATCTGATGTAATCAATGCTTGTTCATAATACTTTCTTACAAAATCCCTTTAGAAATGATGACAAAGAAATGTTTTACTATACTCTTAATCGCCAGCTTGAATTTAAGGATGAATCAACAAATTCCCCGGTTCCTAAGGAGAGACGATCTTTGATTTAATCCAAGCTTTCCTCATGTAACCTGAGCTCCCCCAAGTGGACGAAATAAGTATTACATGCCCTCGTCGGAAATGCGGTTAAATGTATAAAATCCTGACCAATAATGTGACAATTTACCAAATGCTTAAACAGTACAACCGTTCAACCATTGAGGTTCGATTGTGGAAAATATTTGATTATAATACGTGCAAATAGATTTCTTTTCTTTAGACATTAAGTTTGGAAAGGCAGTCCCTGGGGAAACCTGAGACGCCCCCTGGGGAACCACGCCCCAGGCAACAAAAGAGCGACACGCGACCTGCTCGCCAGTCTCTAGACTCTTCACTCTTAGTCTCTGCCCTCTGGATGCTTCGGCACGCGCGTAGCGTGCCTCGCCAGGCCACACGCCCAGACTCGGCCAGCGAAACAAACAGGCCTTTGTTCGCTTGAAGCTACACACCTGAAGTGCCGCGACATCGATCTGCCTTCAGTTTGTTTTATTTTCTTTATTTCTTTTGTTTGTTAAAGTTATGAGTCCGTTAAGTTACACTGGACTAATTCAGGAACGACCAAGTTCCATTTTAAGCCTTTTTCGTCGAGCCAACTTCACCGAGGTCAGACCAAGCCACGTGGTCTCGCCAGCTACAACCAAGGAAACCTGCAAACAGCCGAATTGCCAGACGGAGGAGGCATTTTCAATCAGACACGGAGAACCCCGGACAATCCCTAGCAAAAAGCCAGGATCGGCAGCTAGCGTGGGACCCGTGCAACAGGCCAAAAGCAGGCTGTCGACAAGCAGTAAGACTTAACACACGTCCTGTGATCAGATGTCCATTTTAACTCCTAAATTATAGCATTAGTTTACTTTCAGTAGCTCTTCTATGCCGTATGAGTCGAATGCTTCCCACAATCGAACCTCCAGGCTCATTGTTCAGCAAATGTTTATGTTCCCTGTATCCAACCATCTTTTATCACCTTAGTTAGAGAATAAATTCACTGTAATATAATCAAGAGCTGTGTGTGTTGCCTATTTATAGTTCCTGCCAAGAGAATTACCCTTTAGATATGAGACTGACTGACTGACTGATTTAAGAAATTGAGCGATTATTAACTAACTGATCACTAGTAATAATTGTATAATTATTCAAAACTACCTAGAGGTCCGGAGACTCTAGGATTATAACAACTCCGGTGGTGCCCTTTACGAGGAAATTCTGATTTTATGAATAATAATTCATAATTGGGTATCAATTCTCATAAATTTATTAAAATGCATAACTAATAAATTTAGGTCCACTACACTGTGTTTAGTCCAAATAGACGACAATAGAACATAGTAAACAAGTAGCCTAGCCTAAGGAGTCGGACAAGTCACTAAACTACACTAAAGACTCTAATGAGGCAAGCAAAGGAAAATAAAGCCCGCACATCCAGCCATCTCACCTACTGTGTCTGATGAAAGCAGCTGGCGGCTCCGTAAAATCAGCTGATGAAAGTATAAATAAAAGCTGCTACACTAAAAAAAAATGCGTTGGATTGATATAATGGAACGCAATGATCGATCGGTGATGAGGGATGTGACTTTGAAATAAAATGAATGCAGTAGTGTTAAAGATATCAGAAGAGGAAATAAACAGAAAGCCTAAAACTGAGCGTTGACTTTAATATGTGTTACATCATTTCAATTTCCCATAAACATTTAGTCTAATAAATCAAAAGACACTATCTTATTCTGGGTTATTCAATAATGAATTCACAATCAGAATCAATAAATATAAATGCAAATAATAGCCTATAAGTATTGTGCCAGTAGAAATGATCCTGTGCCTCTGAGCAAGACATACAGTAACCTATAATTATTCATGTGCAGGTGTTTGTTAAACAGAGAGAATCATGCTGCTATTAGTATCAACACAGTGGACATGTGTGCAGACACAAACTCCATCAAAAGTCTCTACAGCTGTTAGAGCCGACTGACAGCTGATCCCAGCTGGATCATCAGAAACGGACGTCGCTTCAAGTGATGCTTCGGGGAAAGGACGTCTCATGTCTCTAAAAACACGTTTCCTTGTTCCTTTCCTCGGCGGGACTAAGACGCAAGTGAGGTGGATGCAATTAAGAGACTTGAGAAGTACCCAGAATCTGATGACAGTTGGTGGGTTGCCAGGCGACTGTCAATCAAATCTGATCAAATCACACCTACACAGTTCTGACAAGGCAGATGTGCTCAGTTTTTGAGGGTAAAACTCTTAATAAATAATACCTAAATAACAGGCACCCAGTACAAGATCAATAGAGGCTGGGGTCTACCACACCAGGCAGGACCCCAGGTGCAGACTGTACAAGGATGCCCCTGAGAGAGTACAGCACATAAAAGCAGGGTGTAAGATGCAGGCAGTAAGTGCGTACATGGAACGCCATAACCAGGTAGCTGGCATAGTGTACAGGAACATCTGCCATGAGTATGGGCTGGAAGTCCCAAAGTCAAAATGGAAGACACCTCCTAAGGTAGTTGAGAATGACCGAGCTAAGATCCTGTGGGACTTCAAGATCCAGAATGATGGCTAACCAACCAGACATCGTGTTGATCAACAAACAGCAGAAGGCTGTAGCGATAGATGTGGCAATCCCAAGCGACAGCAACATCAAGAAGGAACACGAGAAGCTTGAGAAATACCAAGGGCTGAAAGAGGAGCTAGAAAAGATGTGGAGAGTAAAAGCAAAGTAGTGCCAGTGGTAATCAGAGCACTGGGGGCTGTGACCCCCAAACTGGGAAAGTGGCAACAGCAGATTCCAAGTAAAACATCAGAGGTCTCTGTCCAGAAGAGTGCAGACTAGGAACGGCTAAGATACTGCGCAGAATCCTCAAACTCCCAGGCCTCTGGTAGAGGACCTGAGCTTGAGGATGACACATACCACCATACAAGGCACGGCAAGGCAAGTTTATTTATATAGCACATTTCAACACCAAGGTAATTCAAAGTGCTTTACATAAAATATAAAAGCAACAGGGAAATATAAAAAAGTTTAAAATTTAAATGAAACAGTAACAGATCATTCCTTATAAATAATCTACTGCCAAAACATGGTAAGAGCGAGGAAGCTGCATCTACCACCTGCTCTCTTCAACTCTGCAGTACATTATTTCCTCCACGGGGGAAAGAAAGTATTATCCAAACATTAAGTACTGCTTGTTGCCTTGCTCTCTGTTAAAAAATGTATCCACAGGACTGTTGGACAGGAGTATTAAACTGAAAAGAGAAAGGAGAAAGATTTTTGTATACCACAATCACCATCTAATACCAGCATCAGCCCAGGATATTCTCTGCAATGCACATGAACAGAATATAAATATTAAAGGATATTTACAGAAATTACAGATGAATCTAGGCCTGAGTGGGTTGAAACATTTAAAAGGTGAATCATACATTTTTATAAAGCTATTAGCTTTATAAAAATGTAAATCAGAAGCGTTACACTTGATGAACATGACTCAGGCTATGAGGCCCACAGGGTTTTTCATGCGCATCATGACAAAGGTCTGCCTGATTGCGAGATGCAAACTGCACCGCGGGGGGCTCCAGGGACGGTGGTTTGTGTGGGGGGGTGAATTAGGTAAAAATGCGAGATCTGAAGAACACATTTAGGCATGATTCAGCTCCCCATTGGCTTAGGAGACTACTTCTATCTGATAATCAGTAAATCCACATGGTCCCATGCAACAGCTCAGGTCTAAACATTTCTAGTGCAAAAGAGTGAAAAAAATGTAAATTATGCAACAGTGACACCTGTGGGGACAACAATATGTTAAAGTCACTTACCTGGCACCTTGATGATATTTTACAGTATATTTGCTCTCTTCCCTACTTTGTTCTGCAGCTGCTGCACAACAATTTCCCTTGGGATGAATAAAGGCCTTGGGGTTTTGGACAGCCATCTGTTTCTTCTCTATATTTACATTGCATTTCATGTTTTTCTATCGTGCAGGTAAACCTTTCTCATAGAATTTTATTTGTTATTTAACATTTCTTGTTGCAAGCTAATTTTCAGAAAACTTTCAGCAAGTGCTTTCAAAAAGTGATGGGGACAAAATCAGCCATTTCAAAAAGTGGTGGGGACATGCCCCCAGCGTCCCCAGTGTAAATGACATCTATGCTTTAGACCTGCTACTCGTATCTGATTTTTTCTCGAATGTCTTAATTTGGTGGATATGCGTAGAAATGACCAAAAAGCTCCCGGCTCCTCATCCCTATCCTGTAACACGCTCTCACATTCTCAATGCTGGCTCTGCAGGTAGCACCTGCAGTTAAATTCACTGTTAAGTTCATTTACTGGCCGGTGCCTATCCATCCTTGACAAAAATTGCACGTTTACTAGGAAACAAAATCAAATAACCTCCCCTGGCTAAACGATCAGACTCCAGCCCTTAAAAGATTATCTATGTTGAGCCATCCAAAAAAATGCCTCTTTTACCCAGTTTCAACCCATAACAATTTCAGTGTTAGAGAGACAGAGAGAGTACAGACTTCCATATAAAATCTTCCTCCTGCATGCTAGAGATCATCCCCACTATGCTGCTCAAAGTGGTATTTCCCACTTTTAGACCTGTTATCTCACACATTTAAAAACAATTCTGGCCTCTGGTTCTTTTCCTGACAGCTTTAAGCACACTATTGTTCACCCATTGCTAAACCTAATCTGGACCCGCTGTCCTTAAGTAATTATAAACCAAACTCCAAATTGTCTTTTTTATCTAAGGCTCTGGAGAAAGTTATCAAATCTTAACTGATATTATCTTTTATTAATAACATAAAATAATGCTTTAAACTGTTTCCAGTCTGGGTCTAGAGCACTGCACGGTACAGAGACAGCTCTTGTTAAGATAACTAATTACCTACTGCTGTCTGCAGACAGAGGTGACTGTTCGATTGTAGTTCTTTTAGATTTGGGTGCCGCATTCAATGCAGTCAATTATGGTATCCTCTTAACTTGTTTAGAGACTTGGGTAGGAATCAAGACCCTGTCTCTTGATGACACTCAACCCACAGATCCTAGCTGCTTAAGTAGTCTCACAACCTGCCTCTCTGATTTTAAATCCTGGATGTCCCAAAATTTCCTTAAATTTAACGATGATGAGCCTGAGGTAATTCTGTTCGGTCCCCCAAATTCCATCAGCTCTTCTGGTGCTAATCTTCACGGTCTATCAAGTAATATTAAGCCAAGTCAAACGTGCTGTTCAGTCATGTTTCTTCCAGCTCAGGATAATCTTTAAAATTAGGTGATTTTTTTCAATTTGTGATTTACAAAGTTCTAGAGTTCTAATTACTGCAACACACTTTATTCAGTATTCAGTTTTAAAACGCAGACTTTCAGTAACAGTTTCCCCGTTGTCGGCCCATGCAAAAAAAATCTCTGGTGTGGTACTTTCTTCTTTCACCAAATCTTCTGCAGCTGCGGAGTAGACAATCTGCTTCCTGTTTACGCCTGCACATGCATGCCATGTGTACGTGAACGGCCACTAGATGTGCATTTTCAGCCGTTTTAACATAGACGGAGATCAACTCTGATACGTAGCTACAATGCTTTTAAACAAAAAGGTAGAAGTGTAGATGTAGCCTAAGTCTCTAGCTTCGGTTAAATCTCTACTTTTTCTCTTTGTGAAAGAAGAGGAAGAAGAAGAATCATCATCATCATCATTATAATAATAAGAATCATCATCATTATTATTATTATTTTATTTTTGAGGATGAGGGAGCAATTAATAAATTTGACCTCAAACACATTCTTTGGAAATGTGTAGTAAAAAAAACAAAAACTAAAATAATCTTTATCCATGCTACAGTAGTGGCATAGCATATTATGACTCCTCAAACCACAGAGAC
Organism: Micropterus salmoides; assembly: GCF_014851395.1. Classification (NCBI taxonomy): domain Eukaryota; kingdom Metazoa; phylum Chordata; class Actinopteri; order Centrarchiformes; family Centrarchidae; genus Micropterus; species Micropterus salmoides. The sequence goes on from NW_024044348.1 coordinate 19,470,167, forward strand.
TGACTAGCTCATCAAATGCATGTGGCAAATATAGAATAATGAGGTCAGCTAACTCGAAGAAATGAATGTAATGAGGCTGGCCTATTTCCTCGCTACATCCATCCACCATTTGAGTGTGTACAAGAAAAAAAAAAACATTCTTACAACATAGAAAGCAGTGCCATAATATTGCGGCCTGTGTGTCACTGTGTATTAGGGTGCTTCACAGTGATGTGAGGTAGGAGGACCGTGGAAGTAAAGCAGTTTGAGAACAACTAAGAATGGGCAAACAGAAACACTGCCAGCATGCCCTGTTGGCTGTCAGTTTCTCTGGCTTCTCTGACTAATAAAATTCAGCTGCAAAGCCCTCTAGTGGGATCTACTACATCTATATTTATGAGCTTCAGTTAATCTACATGCTTATCTACAGTATGTAGCCTATGTATCTAAGTTTATCACATTAATCCAACAGAAAATAATTTTTCAGTAACTTCTGAAGTGAGAAGGAAAGAGTCTAAGTCTCTGCAGAAAACCTCCTCTTTGTGAACTGTTTGTGCTCCTGACAGCAGCCATCCGGATCCCAACACAAGGGATTAAAATGATTTGCTCAGGCACGGTTTAGCCTTGTTTTGGCTTTTGCAGACACGGAGTTGAATTTGGGATAAAGAGGGAGGGGGGTCGGCTTACTACTCCATATGCGATGGTGTCGCTGTACATCCTCATCTCAGGGTAGATGTTCACCAGGTACCATCGGAAGGTTTTACACTGCAGCCTCTTCCTCAGAGCCTTCCTCTCAGAAATATCGCCAATATCTATCCCTGAGTCCTGGGTTAAAGCAAACAGCCAGACACAGAGAGAGAGAGAGAGAGAGAAACACACAGATGCACACAAAGCATAAAATTGATTAACTGTGGCTTGTGGAGAAGCAAATCAGATAATGGGCCATTGAGGAGCATTGTGAAGTCATTTGTTGTGTATTTGAATAGCTTCTATAGGGTTTGATTTTTTTCCTGTTCTGCCTTGAAAACCATCTACTGTACTATTCCAGCTGCCACATTACATAACCACACTCACAGTCAGTCTCATGTTACCACTGATGGAAGGTAGATTTATTCAAGAACTGTACTTTTAGGTACCATTTTATGCTACTCAGAACCCCATTTTACTACATTTCAGAGGCAAATGTTGTACTTTTTACACCACTACATTGATCTGGTGACTGTAATTACACATAGAAAAACACAATAAGCTTATAAAATACAATACATTGTTAAGATTAAACCAGTAGCTTCCAACATATATTGTCTTAAATTTGAAAGGCAATGTTTTTGCGACTTGTTATGTATAAAGTTGTAGTCGGTAAGAATTGAACGTACACTGCATAACACTGTATTAGAGACTGCTCCTTGCTCTGATTGGTTGTTTTGTTCAGGGAGTGGTGGATTCTTGCAAATGACATTAGGAGCAGTAGGAGAAGCCAGAGGAACCTGATTAAAAAACTTTTTAAATTTTTTTCTTTTCTTTTTTTCTCATGTACTACTGTCAAGATTTAGTGACAGTTTTAGCAAATATGACAAAATGCTATTCTTAAAATAATTCCTTACTGCAGCTTTAAAATGTCAAAAATGTTGAGTTGTTAGCAGTTCCACAAAATAGACATTTCCCTCTAAACTGATCACATTGCTACATATAAATAACAGTTTGAGGCCCTTTGTGACCCTTTGGAGGGGACCAACCCTGTTGGAAACCAGTGGACTAAACTACCAAACTGTATATAAACTGTAACTCCACCAGGGCCAGCTGGTATCAGTAAAATGCTGCTTACACGTTGATGTCTCAGTAACAATGTAATCATGTCATATGATACATAGAGGCAGATTCTATGAATGAACACTTTTACTTTACCTTACCTTAAGTACATTTAGCTGCTGATAATTCTGTACTTTTACTTAAGTGTGAATTTAAATACAGTATTTTTTTTTACAGTGTGTTGTTGGCACTTTTACTTAAGTAAAGGGTCTGAGTACTTCTTACAATCTGCCCCATGTTTAGCACTGGATTTCACCTTACGTCACTGATGCCTCCCTTTTATAACTCAAAAATGTTCTCTAGCACTCAAAAACATCAACAAGTGGACTCAGACGGGTGCAGACGTAATATGAACATTGGCACCATGTTGATTTTTACACTCTCAGAGGTAAATTAACACTGACAGTTTTGCTGTGTAGTTAATTCATGGGGCTAAAGCTGGGGCTAAATTTCATGCTTCTTGAGTACAGACTCTGTTAAATGGCTCATTATTGACTGAATGAATTGCCTGCAGATGTTCATCTATTCATAATGTGGATTTACATATTCAAACAGATTATGCGGGAGGAGAAAAAAGCTTCAGTGAACAAACATTTGACTTCGCCTTTGAGGGATGCTACATTTAACATAAGTTGACAGTGCAATAATTTATTTAAATTTACTGAATCCAGTTCAAGATCGAATAAAAATATTTACATTCTAAAAACACTGAAATATAACACTACAATCCCAAAAACACAAGACAACATGTAGCATATATGGTTTGTATCAGGTAGATTCATGATGATTGTGCAAACTGTGAGACATTTTGTAAAAATATTGAGTTGATGACACTGCAAATGTCTTATATCAAATAATACATTAAAGTCTCAAATAAAAACATTAAAAAGAATAAAAATACACATTGGAATAAAATAAATTATGTATATCTATATCTTTGTACTTATTTTTTCTCTTTGTATTATATTATTATTATTATCATCATTATTTTCCTCTAAAGTCAAAGCTGTAATCCAGATATTTTCTTTAACTCATCAATGTTATTGTTGTTGTTTGCACTGAATTTTCTTGATGCTAATGTCTCAGTTTAGACCATTTTATTTAATCACATTAAGTATTTATTTATTCTGTTGCACGTATTTAATTCAGGACATTCTGTATGTGACAAGAAATAATCTAATCTGAGCACTCTGCAGGTGTCAGGGGCCTGAGTCAACTAAACATCTGTGATGGGAGGAGAACAGCTGATAACAGATGACATTCAACACTGCACATTTTCTTCTGTGTTTGTGCATCTGACTTCTGTATGAATGCTCCCTTTGAATTTTGACAACATCAAATCCTGCATACAGGTAATATTAAAACTGCAAATCAAACAATGCCTGGTACTCTTTTTGTTGTTTCTACATCTATACTGCAACATGTTATAAATACAATAACACTTATATACTGTAAAATGCTCACTGGTGATTACTGATGCAGAGGTGTTTTCTTCCTTTTCTGCACACATATGATGTCTAAATGGCTCTGCTATCTGTCAGTTAGGTCTACAGCCAGTTCTATAGCTGACATCTGACAACTAAAAATTAGGACACGTGTACATCCTGAGGATTGTGTTAAAATCATCCACTGTTTCATCTCAGCTGTCTTTAGAGCTGCTAAACTGACTCTGCTTTAAGAAAAAGTGTTTCAGGGGTATATTTTCCTCTTCAGTTACTCAGATTAAGGCTTGTGGTTTCTGTTTTTTCCACTTGTCAACAAAAAATAATCACATATTGGTTTAATGTAATATACTGATTTTTACCCAGATTATATGTCAATAATCTCAATAATCGCAATATGACTTTTTCTCCAAATCGTGCAGCCCTAGTTCAGAGCAGTAAAAAAAGCACAGCATAGAATCCTCTTCAATTCAAACAGAGTCAAGATAAAAATGGCAAATGCTGTGGGAATCTTAGTAGCATAGTGGTTAAGACGCATGACATACAACTTAAACCTCTCATTCCATTTCCTGTTTGCATATCAACTGTAACCCATTAAGTAAAGGCAAAATGCCAAAAACAAAGTCTGTTATGTAACAAATTGGCGAATCCAAATGAGCTTTGAGTCCCTCAAAGTGATAATAAAACAGCTGAACTGCTAAGTGGTTGTGTTGCAATGTATTTTTAAAACATGATTTTCACACAACTTTTGTTATTGAAAATTGGATAATATGTGGTTTTGTTCAGTATTCAAAATAAACACACATACAGTCTCAGAAAATATTGTGATCTGCGAATTTCACAAAAAAAACATGACTGACATGATCACTCACCTCCATGGGAATGTTCCATGCCATGTAGACATGGCTTTTAAACTCGTCCATCCAAACTTCTGCAACTCTGAGGGCGTTTCGCCGCACGTGAGACGTCAGATCCTCAGTGTAGGGTTTGTGAGCACGCTCTATATGGGCGATGCGAGCGCAGGGCAGAACCTCAACACTGCCGCCACACTGCCACACCTGGTTTTAAACATTGCAAACGCAAAGAAAAGAGAAAATGTGTAATTCACCTACACAACAATAGCCTTGCAATGAGTCTGCTTTCCTTGTTAAAGTTCAGTTAAAAATGTTCAGTTGTGGCCTCAAAGTAAAAAAAAGTTACAATACACACACGCACAGACTTCAATACTTGAAACCACAGCTGTCCCAAAGGCTGCACCGATATAGCTTTGACATCATGCACCTGATGTCCATGTTAGCTACAAGTTAGTCCTTCTTTGGAGCAGTGAAATAATGTATGAGGTTGACTTTATAAACACAAAACCCAATTCCTCGTGCTGCCAGGAAACTCAAATCTTATGACAAACACATTTTCACCACTGACTTACTAACTTGATGAAAAATGACAAAAAAAATTTCTGTGTTAAGAACATTTTCCACTGTTCTATTTATATCATATGTCAATCTATTAATTTACTTTAGACACCCTTGTTTCTGTACTCCTTTAGTATCTCTGGTCTGATGCGGCATCAGACTTAAAAATGGGCTGTTACTCAGGCTGGAGAACATTTGGGGGATCACTATGCATCAGGCCACGATGGCATCATTTCTATGCTGCTAAAAGCCCAATTTGGCCAACAAGCAGAGGCCCTTTATCACCTCTCCAGCCTACTGTATCTTTCACTGTGAAGAGTCGTCCCCATGGTGGAAAATGTTAATGTCCGAGTGCCCAAGAGGAGAAGCCTGAGTCCTTGATGACTCAAAACCAGTGGCACTAACTGCTCACATAATGAAGACCTCTGGGAGCCCCAAGACCCTGGTGCAGGGATCTCTGGTGTGGTGCTTACATCCAGCAAATGAGGACTGGCAGTGATAACGGATTCCTTCATGAAGACTAAATATTTTGTTAAATATATCTTGTGTACATGTAATGGCACTTTCTGTAATAGTTTTGCAGCATCATATGCATTTGTCAGTTTTTAGATTGTTCAACATTATGTTATCAGATTATTCAGATCTCTGTATACACTGCATGCAGCAAAAAACAAAGAAACCAAATGCAGTTCCTACACACAGTATATTTCTAATCAAACATGCAATCAAGCACTGAAATGGTTGGTTTTGGTAATTTATGTAAACCCACTCAATTTATATTCTTATTTACATTATTTCTTGTATTCATTAACAGCCCTAATTACCCATTAGTTATTAACATTTCAATTTATTTAGTATTTTTTTAATTAACATTAATACATCAAAAAGGATATGAATTTCTGAGTTACAAAAACTGGAAAAGATCTACATGAGAATTAAAGTTTGGAGGGAAATGAATTAGACCGTACAATGCTGCTGATTAGTATCGAATGGTATTTCAAAGCAATTCAAAGACTTCACCAAAGCATTGAAGATGTGCTCTTCTGTTTACATGCTCACATTTGTATGGAGGCCTAACTACCACAGCCTGTGGAGGATGCTCGGAATTCACTTCAATGTGCTGAGCTTCACATTATTCCAGGACACCCGGTGTTTCAGTATGAATATGGTTGAAATAAGGTTGACATCCTCACGCTGTGCTGTTACGTGAGAACCAAATAGCACAGCTGACATGCTTCTAGTGTTAAAGTTAAATGTGTAATTTCCATAAAAATACCACTGCCAAAGAACACACACTGTTTGGTGCAGATGAGCATCCTTGAGGAAGAGCAACAAACATCAGATGTGACAAAAATTGTGATTGGGACTTATGATAGGAGGAGAAGAGCTGTTTTTTGTATTTCTTTTGCAGCAGTCAACACTGAACCTGTTGGAGGTCCCACAATTAGAATATACAGCTGGCAATTAGCTGAGCTTTATTATACATACTGATCAGACACTGTATGGATTTATACACACAATTATGCAAGGGGCTGTGTTGTTAACAGGCAGCAGGACAATTTTTCTAATCAGAGATTTCTCTGGGAGGCAGTTGACCAAATATCAATTTAACAGTTCAATCTATGAAGGAGGAACATCTTGTATAATATTTTCCCCCCAGTTTTAAGATGGACATAGAATTGAGCTTGTTATCTCAGTCTGTGTAAATATTTTACAAGTAACACTGAATTAAAAGCTCATGTGGTATTTAAATAAGATGCTTCAAAAGAAACTGGTTAGTTGTGGCAGCTGCAGTGGTGTTGTGGTATCACACTAAAAACTTCAGACTTCTTATTCATGTTACAGATGTAACCTAGTCCAGTCACATCCAGCCATACTTACAGTACATAACATACAGATCAACATGCTGATTCAACTAAATAATCCCTCATAACAAACCCTGGTTGCCAGTTGATGTCAAGAGTACCAAGCTGCAGATCAACAAAAACTATTTGGTTATGTTGTCTGCCTATTTATAAAAAGTCACCCAAAGTTCCAGTTTGATTCTTTCTTGTGTTTTGTAACCTGTCTGTGTTCAGTCTGTCAATCACCCTGCTTGTCTATGTCTGTCTGCTGCCCTAATTTGTGCTCCCGCCCTTCTGGTTAGCCAGTGTTTAAATGCTGATCATTCCTGAGGCCTTTCTCATTTGTCAGTTTGTACCTCCTCAACTCCCCGCTCCTCGACTCCTCGCTTCGCATCTTAGTCCCTCCCACCCGGAGGAGTTGAGGAGGAGACGTGAGGAGAGAGGAATCGAGGAAACAGGTTTTTAAGAAATGAGATGTCCTTGCCCCGGAGCTGTCATTTTAAAGCGACGTCAGTTAAATATGACATGTTGCACAGCTGCATTATCTGTCTATGTTTTGAGCCTTCTGCTTTGATATCCGTTAAAGGAGCAGACCAGCTGTCAACACTAATACATAAAGGCTACAGACAATAATCTTCACAATCCAGAAACATGTCTGTCAACATTATGGTATGTAGAAACATCTCAAGGTTGCAATTAACACTATATTGTATGTTGAAAACAGTCACAGATTACAGTAGCCTAATCACACACTACACAGAAATCGAACAACTTTTTTTTGGCGGTGCAGCTTTTGCCTGAAAATGGGAGATAATTTCAGCCCTCAGCTTGATGAGGTGAGCGTTTCATCATCAGTCCCTTTAAGAAATGACACAGTAACATATAGCACGAGTTACAACTGTCATCACACGACTCTACTGTAGGAATGAGATGCGTAGACAACATACTGGCCACTATTATTACAACATGAAACAAAGCAGATCAGTGCTGAATGCTCTGGTTGATATTACAGACTATTAATTTGACGTCAGCAGCTGTTTGCACTGTTTTGTCACGATTATAGCAGCTGAATTGATGTGATGTGTGAATACGCTTCGACATTATCTGAATCCTCATGTGCGCATAAATCATCTACCTGTCCCCCACCAAACAAATTATTTTCTCAGATTTAGAGACCAGCACCCGCAAGGACATTTTAACCCACTTCTAGCTGTCACTGTAGCTTTCCAGGTGATTTCTTTATTGTGTGGTTGGTATGACTCTTTTCTTTAACAATTTACTTTGACGATTAGAGAGGCTGCTGTCATTTAAACGTTTCCATGCGCAGTAATGTCAAAGCAAATATTGTTGGACAAAACAAAAAAACTGCAGTAATAAACTTGACAGGACAGGCAGAGGAAACTCTCCAGAGGAAGCGGAATAAAAGTTTTAGCTTCTATAATCCATTTTTAGATGCGCTGATGGAGCTCAGGATTGATCAGGAGGATGGCTGTTTTACTTCAAACAGTTTCACTGTATGAACCTGGACTGTGTGTGAGACCTTTTTGGATGTGTAGAAGAACATATATATTAACATTAGATCCTGACTGATCCTGTTGATGTGTCGGGAGATTTAAATATGAAGTTATGTTGCTGTGCCTCGTGCGTAAATGCACACAGTGTCTCTCTTAATGGGGAGATGCTTCACCCTATTTCACCTAGCCACTATTCACAGTGTTCATTTTAAAGATCCTGCCTGCCAATCCACACATCACATTCAACAATAACAACATCAGTAATATGAAGGTGAAATGTCATTAAGGAATGTGGTTAGAACAGCACTTTATGACGTGCTACACAAACAGTGAGAGGTAAAGGTACTTTATTTGTCACATACACATATATGTAGCGAGATTCATCCTCTGCATTTAACCCATCCCTGAAGGGAGCAGTGGGCAGCGCCTGTTTCCCAACTCTCTCCTGGAGGCACCCTAGTCCTGCATGTTTTAGATCTCTCTCTGCTCCCACACAGCTGATTTAGCATTTAGCTTCAGCAGTTCATAACGAGTTGATCATTTGAATCAGCTGGGAAACACTTGCTGTAGGCCACTGTGCTGCAAAGGCAGAGAGTTTGATTTTAATAACTCCTGTATTTGAGCAAGTTTTCTGCTCATGTTCAAAACTTTCTGCTCATTCAAAATCTATCCCACATATCTGTGTTCTCTGACATGTTGAGAAAAGAGACGTAACATTATGAAAGGAACGTCATCATTTAATGGGAATTCATATTATTCTTTAAAGGTCTACCTGCCCTATACTTTACTGTGCAATAGCCTGTGTTATTGCTCTGCTGATGTGGTTGTATCCCTTTCAGACTGTCTGAAAGACATCAGAACCATTTGGGATTGTACTGGATGAGACAAGAAAGTGGAAAACCCAAACTAACTGAAAACACTTCTGATCAGGCAAAAATCTCACCCCAAATCCACTAAAATGTTAACTTCAGCACCTCTGATAAAGTGCAGCCCACAGCCACTTCAGTAGGAAGAATCCTGGAGTGGCGAGACAGCCAAAACAGAGCAAGTTCCTCAGTTTTTAAATTGTTATATTGCAAAACTTTACCAGATCCGTTACCACTCTTTCACAAACTTACTAAGATTCACAGTGCGAAAGTGGGTCCACTTGATTACTATTACGGCATACGTCACTGACGCATCAGTGGAGCAGAGTTTATTCGCGCCGCGAGTCGATGTTATCAGTTTATACATTCTCAGTTGTCTTTCACTGTGTGAGAATATTAATGTGTGGCCAAGCAAAAGCCTCCGGGTCTCAAAAGTGAAGCCCATGCGGAAATGTGAAATGGCCAAGAAGGTGAAATTCCACTCATTGCAAAAAGAAGCCAGATTGCATTGTATTCATGGCAAAATTTCCTTGCTTATCACTTGATTTATCAGTAACCTCAGTAAATACTTTCCTAATGAGTTTATGGTCTCAATCGTTAGTTAGTAAGTCTTCTCATTTTGTACATTATGGTCTCATTTTGAGTAAAATAGACTATAAAGCAGGGTATACTGAGGGAGTGGCTATGCTGTGACTGACAGGTAGCATAAATGGCGACCTGTCAATCAGGATGGAGGCAACTTGTATCCTTGTATCCACTGCACTGGGTACATTTGACCAGTGCCGTTGAAAAAGCTTATTAGGAGTTGGCCGCGTAGAATAAGTACATTTTGCTTTAAGCCTGTTTTTAGCTAGCCAAAATTAGAATCCCATTAATAATTATATATATTAATATCATTAGAATCCCATTAATAATTAATATCACAGTTAACATGCACCTTGCTAACCAAGCTAGCTAGCGCCACCCTCTCGTCCAAAAATGGTCACTTCCAGTCATATCTGCTTCCATAAAATCTCCTCCTCCCTGCTGTCCAATGCTGCTGTGCTAGCAACACCAACACTCCCCCGTTGGTCTGTGAGGCTGTACAGGATTGCTTTGACCTAATTGCTAATGTAGACATGCTCCCAATTACAATGCTAACATGCAGGTATAATGGTTACCATGTTCACCAACTTAGTTTAGAGTGTTAGCATGCTACTTACTTTTGCAGGTCAGAAACAACAAATTCAAATTCTGAACAGACAATTGATCCTATGGGGGATCATGAATGTCTGCAGGGGCGGCTTGTTCATTAGGGCGACCAGGCGACGCACCGTCAAGCCGGGAAAAGCAGGGGATATTTTTCTCACACTTTCTACCACACTGTTAGTGAGCGGTGACTGTTTTTGACAGACAGTTTGTCTTTGAATATCGCTGTCCAATCAATATCAAGTCGTGTTCCGTGGAGTCCCGCCTCTTTTGGGGCGAATTCAGTCTGGTTGTAAATCACCCAGATCTCTCTCATTGACTTTCATGTAAAGGCAGTTTTTTTCGAGCTGCGGCCACTGCAATGCAATCTCTATGGGTTCCGGGAGGGCTCGCACTTACGTGTTTACGTCATGCGCCCAGCAGTAGAGCTATGATTCTGCCACCTGAAAACGACTCGGCAGTCCTCCAGCTTGTTGCTCTCACTACAACCAGCAGCTGTAGAAAATGTACGTTCAGGCTGAAAATTCAATCGTGGTGTTGTGTCGGGAGATGCAGTGACTTTACCAGCGGTGAGTAAGACACAGTATAATAATACATACAAGCTATGAGGAGAGCAAAAGTCCGCTAGCCACTAGGCTAATTTATGCTCTGTAAAATGCCAGAGGCTTAGCTAATAACTGTGACTGTAAAAAATATTGATAGTTATTATTAATTGCCCCCCCCTGAGAGATTTGGCAGGAGCCGCCACTGAATGTCTGAACCACATTTCATGGCTATCAAGGTAGTTTATTTATCAAAATACAACACAAGGTTGTATAACAAAAAGAAAGTTTGTAGTCCCTTAATGCTACACACAGGTAACATATAAAATAAATAAAATAAAACAATATATACAAATATTTATACATACATATAGGCCTACACATACACAGACACACCCAGAAAATTCTGCAGTGCATTATTTGAATTTGCGTTTGGGGTTAATGTAAACAGCAACAACAAATTGATAATATGGTTTTCATCTTCACATAAGAAGTCTGACATTTGGGAAACTGTCCATTCAGTAGTTCAATCCATTCAATAGCTTTACTCAAAATCACAAATGTCAACCTCATGGTGGCGCAAGAGGGAAAGTCACAGTATCACCAAAGTCACTTGGATTTATCCTCTTGGCATTATAAATATCTGTGCCACATTTCATAGCAATCCATCCAACTGTTGTTGAAAAGTCTGGACCAGAGTGGTGGACCGACACTGCCAATGCTAGAGCGATGCTGCTAGATTGGATAAAAATATGAACAGATTAATAGACAACTAAAATAATTAGTTGCAGTCTTCCTCCAACCCACCCCAAAAAACACGATTTAGGAGATAATTTGTTCATGCTGAAAATGGTGCAGTAAAATATTGGTATAATTGTGCCAGCACAAAACATAATCAATTACACCTTGTATTCTCCCTCCATTCTTCTGTGTCAACTTTCCTTTCAGACAATGAAACAAATGCCTCAAAATGTTTGCCTGCTGCGTGATACCCCCTGCAGTTAATCACTAATTGTCTGCTACCCTTTTCCAAATGAATCCCTAGAAATGGGTCATTACTGTCACGACAGAAGTCGGAGTCTCCCATTACTATGGAGGATGTATTGTTATTCTATTCAAAATTCAACAATTCTATACAGTCGGATACAGTTCCTAATGGTGCCCTCCCCTTGAATGATCAAACCCACCATCTAATTTGCATGGTGACTCATAAAATCTGTTTTCCAGTGCGTTGCTGAAGAGGAAAGCTCGGCTCAACAACACTGCAACTAACAATTACACAACACTTTACTCCAAGATGGTGGCAATATCTTGGATGAAAGACTCCACCTTCATGCTGTCTAAAAGTTTTAAAATAGCAGTTAGGTTTCACAAAACTTTTGACACTTGGTCCGTGTCATTTAGGCGTGGTATCGTATGTCACCCACGCTGCGGTACAAACAAATCAAATCACCACTTTTAGTCCATGTTTAAGTCTTCTTTGTGTTTTTAAAAGCCAGGCTCTTCACTCCACCCAGTCTCCCTGACTCCACAGCGATGGAACAATCTCAGTCAAGACTCCACAACCACTCCCTTCCCTAAAAAACTCATCTCCTCAAGAAATACCTCACGTCCCTTGCTCCCACTTGTATCACATCCCTTTCTGCCACATCCTCCTGCAAATATGCTCCTGTCTAAATCTGATCTTCCTCTCTATCTAGCTGTTCCTCTAATTTCTTTTTGTAGAACTTTTCTGGCAGAGAAGCTGTCTCACATTACAGCAGTGTTTGGTTAGATTTATCATCAGGGCACCATCAGCCTAAGCCTAAACTAATTTTACTGCTGCCCTCATCATAATTTGCTTTGGATAACAGAACAAGCTAAATACCTTTAATGCAAATGTAATGTGAGTAGAAGTGCTTTATTCATTTTTCTGTCTACAGTGATGCCAGTCACCAAGCAGTGTCTAGTGGCCTAAAGTGGATTTTGATGGGAGTACTCACAAGGTTATTTCAAAAATCTTTGAGGATATGAAGCATACTAATGATGCAGTTTTATGGTGCAGGAATTTGTCAAATCAAATCAAAGAAAATCTAATCTTAAACTGAGTGATTTGATTGTAAAACTACTTACTAATTTCATGGACTTTTTGCAACCTCTGGTTTGTGTATGGTTCACTGCATTAAAGTATTCCACCTAAAATCTATCTTTAGAGTGTCAAGCACTCACCCCCTGTAGGCTTGAAAGAGCGGCTGTAAAATGTTTGTGTTTTCTTCTTCACTAAAAACAGCAGCAGCTTGAAGTTGTATCAGTTACAATGGATACCAAAAGTTTCACAAAGGATCAAAACGTGCATAAAATGTCTCAAAAATGCTCCTGCAGCACAAAGCATTTCTCTGCTGCTCATCATATGCTCAATATTGTTCCACTAGCTTAATACAAAGCTTATCTGGTTTTCTATTTCCGTAATCAAAGTTTTGTTTCATATTTATTGTCATTATTACTTAACCAAGATCTTCCTGTGTTTTGGTTCATGGGAAACCGGGGGACAATATAATTAAATCTTAAGTAAAGAGGTAAACATGAAACAGCAAATTATGCTTTACATTTTTAATTACTTTCATCATTTCAAAGTTCTCCAACAGACGCAGTGTATTTGTACATTTTACACTATTATTACCCAATTATTACTATGCTCGATTATTATGGGGAGACTATGATTGCCAAATCCTAGCTTAGCAACTGTAACTATGCACAGCAGGTCTGTGCAGCTTTTGATTTCTCTGCATGTTGAAGAAGTGTGCATAGGGCATAAGCTCTTCAACCAAAAACACAATAGCCAAACTGTGAGAAATGTATTGTGTTACCTGCAAACGTTGGCATGCTGGCTGTCTTACTACTTACAGTAACCTTGTGTTACTTTAGTTAGCTACATTTTATGGGGTCACAGGCTGCGTTATGGGGAATGGGGATTCAGGACCAGGCTCTTTTTGGTTAATACCACGGCCAGCTGGCTAGCTTGCAATACAAGAATAATGTGTTGACATTTGACCTGGCAGATGCAGCTTTAGCTTCAGTCTTCTAGCGTGATGTCAGTATGTAGGATCAAGACATTTTTAAGGCCTTTTTAAAATGAGTCAAATGCTGAAGTTTTAGCAGGAGACAGAATTTTCAACCAACCAACAAAATAACATTAATTAGCTAGCTGGCTAGACCTGATACAATTCACCCAAAAATGTTAAGCTTGACAGGTGTCAGAAATTAATGGAGGTAGAGCTTGTTGAACAATTATTGTTATTTTAATTATTGTTATTATTGAGTGAAACACAACTATTTATTATGTTTGATAAATGCAGATGGGCCATGGTGTTAATAAACTGTAGCTCGGAAAGATGACTGCGTTGCGCGTGGAAATACATTCATATGCGTGTGCGAGAAATTAAACTCACGCATTTGAGCAAGAAACATCTGTGGGACCAGTCCAGAGACAGGATGTGAGGGAACTCCTCATACTGTACATCATTTTAAAACAAGACAGTGAAGTTTTGTTACAACTCTGGACTAATGAAAGATAGGAAGCAGTGGATTCACATTGAATATTAAAATGTTGATTAGCTGGACAGAATAAACATCACATATTCAGCCCAGTCATTTTATAAATAATATTTTATATTTGAAAAATTCAAACTGGCTCATCCAGGTTCATCCAGGCTCATATATAGAAAATATGTATAATTTACAGGGTCTATGCTTAAGTTTGTCAGTAGAGTAGATGCTGATTCATCAACCAGTACAAGAACAGACTCCAGTCAGTCAGCCAGTACAAGCACAGCTGATCCACATCCAGCCTCAGCCAGTACGAGCACAGCCAGAGATATACAGCCACCATCAGATACAAGTAGCTCTGACCCTAATGGAACAGTTGCTGCTCCATCACATGACCCAGCAGATTGGCCCCCAGTCTTAACAGACTTTATAAGGACTGAGTTAGTGCACAGAGGTGTGTTCAAATCAGCACTGGACTTTTCTAGAAGAGGTTTATATTCAGGATTCTTAGAGAGGGAGGATTGTAATGAGAGCTTTGTGGTGTCAGGTGTGACTGCAGCAACTCTGTTTTTGCACTGTGAGTTACAGCCAGTTTGTGACCGAGTGGTAACATAGCTGGTAATGTTTTGCAATATAAACATCTAAAAACTGAAGCCAATTTTGCTCTGTTTGGGACTGTAAGATGCACTTTATGAGAGGTGCTGAAGTTAACATGTATGGATTTTTGGTGAGATTGTGAACTGAGAAGTGTTACAGTTAGTTCTGGTTTCTGCCTCCTTGTCTCATCTTCGCATGATCCTCTTGTGACTCAGTTTTCCTTATTTTGATTCACTATAACTTATAATGCTGTTTTCAAACCTGTCTTGAGTGAATTTAAAAAGGTAGATTGCATTTTGTAAGATCAATAGATTTTAATGTGTTGTACTTTTACTTTTTATTACTTAAGTATTTTTAAAACCAGGTACTCTGGACTAATAAAAGATAGGAAGCAGTGGATTCACATTGAATATTAAAAAAAATGTTTTGACTTTTACTTGAGTAGGTTTATACTGGATGCCTTTTACTTGAGTAACATTTTTTATGTGGTATCTGTACTGTTTTTACAGGTGTCATGTTTTTACTTTGACTTTCCTTTTACTTAAGTATGAAAATTGAGTACTTCTTCCACCACTGAAGATACGCCATGGAGTACCTAGGGGGTATTTTGTCCATTATCACCCTATTACAAAAATTAAACTTATCATCATCATTAAATTATCATATTCACATCCTCCATATTTGCCACAATTTTGCCCAATTATCATGGTAAATGGACTTAAACAGCGGTGCTCTGGTCTACTGACCACTAAAATGCTTAATAACACACGTCAAAATCACCCATTCACACACATATATTCATACACTGAGGGACTGCTGGGAAGCAAAACAGAGACCCGGTATTGTTTGGTCATTACAGCGGACATCATACCATTATTAACTCACCAAGCTCTTAAGTACCACTCTTTATGTTTTATCATTGAGTGGTGGAATAAAATTATGAATGCATTCCTGAAAAGTATTTTACAGTCCCTATTTACAATGAATTGTAAGAGACATATGCACTGGTTTCCAGTCATTCTCTGGTGGAGCACATTGGGATATTGTGTCTCAATCAGGCTGGTGAACGTACTCGAGTAGAGAATTTAAGATTATATAGTCTTGTTTCAAGCTAGTTGGACAGAGGTCTGGAGAACATTGAGTTCATGCATCAGTCATGCCACACTGCAAAAACTGAGCTCTCAAAAACAAGAAAAAAAGCATTAAAATTGGCAAAATATTACTTAAAATAAGCAAAATTATCTGCTAACAGAACAAGAATATTTCACTTGCTACTTATGGCCAAAAAAACTTGAAACAAGTGAAATTCTCTTTACATAAATTCACCTGGTAAGAAGAAATATCTTGTCAGACAAAAAACAAGTATATTTTGCCTTCAATTAAGATAATTAATCTTACTAAAGATTTTAGTTTTTGCAGTACATGAGTCATCGCTGCAAGCTGGAGGTAGGGGTACGATGAGGTAGGTTGCATTTTCATGGTAAATATCATGCCCCTTAATAAAAGCTGACAGACATCTGAATACCACAAGATATAAAGGTATGATAGAGGCACAGCAGCTTTCTATAAATAGATTTATTTTACAGGATACCATAAAGAAAAGAAAGCAATCTGCTCAGTCACTACATCTAAAACCAGGTCAGGATCTTTGGGATGAGACAATGTAAAATAACCAGATAATGTTTTTCATTTGCACTCAAAGCTAATGAAAGATAGCTTGCAAACTGGAGTCTAAAAAGCTTTTGCATATGACCAAAACCTCATTTGTTAATTTAGAAACATGTGTAGCAATGATGTTACAAGCATCCTTATAGTTTCTGATATAAAAATGGTCATATCTTCTCAATGATATCCGTCAAACTTGAAAAAAAATGCAAAAGTAAAGGAAACAAATTTTTTCAGCCTCCTGAGAAGAAGAGCATGAACCTCGGGAACTTTTCGACCATATGTTCCTGTGATTTACTATGCTGCTTTAGGAATTTTCTCTTTTCATTTTATACTTGTCTGTGTATCCCAAGCTATCTGCTTTCATCTCCCTGCACCACATATACTGTTCCCCCAAGAAACCATAACTGGCACCCTAATATTTCCCACTGCATTCATTTCACATTTCCTCTGTATTTTGTGATAATAAACCCTTCACATCAAAGCACAGACTTACTTTTAAGGTAAAGCTGAGCCCCCTCTTTTGCTGCCCAGAGCACATAGTTGAAGCAGTGCAGACA
Organism: Micropterus salmoides; assembly: GCF_014851395.1. NCBI lineage: Eukaryota > Metazoa > Chordata > Actinopteri > Centrarchiformes > Centrarchidae > Micropterus > Micropterus salmoides. Next base: position 19,487,110 of record NW_024044348.1, read on the forward strand.
ATTAGCATAGAGCTTCCACTGTGTGTGTATCAACTCGCGCTGTCTGCAAAGGGAGTATATTTCCTATCTTCTCCCCAGTAACACTGAACCATTTACAGACAATCCTAAGTAAACATGTTATATCTCCACCTCTGTCCTTCAGCCTCCATAAGGATGGTACCGAGTTACACAAGTGATGTATTTCTAACATAAAGGGTGTGTTCATTTGTGACCTAATCTAGATCAGATAGATAAAGACAGCAGTGTTACGCTAGAATCCACTGATTCCGGCTACGGGACGTTACGGCTGCGCCACGGTTTTGATGCGTCCATATCCCAGCGTCAAAGTCGACTGGAAGTGTCTCAGAAGCATTTCAGCAGCGGAGCATGCAGCCTGCCCCACGTTATTGACTTGTTATTAATTTGTCATTTTCATGCTTCTACTGCCTTCTGCACAGCTCTATGTGACCCCGTTTCATTCTGTAAACTTCAGGCTGCATTTCCCACAAGGAGCATTTCAGAGTCAGAGCGTTTTGCCTGCCTGATTTTGCTGACATGTTTAGATTTTGTTGGTTGGACAAAACAAAAAGTCTGAAGATGCCACTTAACTGAGACAAGATGAGTGCATAATGAAAATAATCATTTTCATCAGCACTACAATAAACCTATTTAGAAATGCTAGTCCATTCTTTCCTCCTTACTCCAGTGGAAAACAGCATGGCAATCAGTCAGTCTGCCATTACATTTGGTGCAGATAATCATGGTCCCCATATCACATTGTTTCTGAATATAGAGTTTCTTAAAATAACTGTTTCAATCCTGTGAGCACCAGAAACTAATTTCATTCATCTCCCTTGTGTTTGGGTGGAGACAGAAGTCTCTGAGAAAGATATCTCAAAACCTGGATCAATTAAACCAAAACTATTTGCATGGCTAGACACCTCTGGGAATAAGTGAGAACATTTTCTTTTGTAATTTGGTTAACTCACCCTCTAAATCATAAAAATTCCAATGCTGATTGTTAAATGGACGTGGAAAATGAAGCCAGACTGCCAGTGTTGAAGGTAAACGTTTTACATGCCCATCCACCATCCGTTTTATTTTCGCTGACCCTCACTTGGCTCCGAACGTTGGCCTTGAACATAAATCACTAATGAAGAATAAATGCATATAAATGTAATTTGTAGGAGACAGGACTGCAGTATATCCATGCAGATAGCCATGTGCAGAGTTGTAGTCTTGCATTATTAATGTACCACTTATCATCACATTTTTGTTGTCTTATTTTTACATCATATCTTTGGAAATCTGACTCCTGCTGCACTACTTTATAAAGTCAAAGGCATTCTTCCTTTTACAAGCTGGGATTGATGTCATTCAGAATTTACACAATATCTATTAAATGAAGAATAAATTCTCTGTGATTAAATTTAAAGATGGGATAGTTTACATTTATGTCCACTACCGAATATAGCCTAAAATTCCTCAAAAGAGCATGGTGTTTTCAAGCAACACTATTAACAATTAAATGCAGCAGTCTTAATGACAAGTATCTCTTGACACAAATGTACTGGTGAAAGCAGACCGTTTGCAACCACTTGAGTGGGGCTTATTGCAGTCTGAACACTGACAAAGACAGTTTTGCTGTGTCAACATGAAATTTAACCCACTGAGAACAAAAACATCTTTTTGACTAGGGACTTTATTTTTTAGTCGAAACAGTTTGCTTTCTCCTTACAATTGTCAGTGCAAAAAAAGTGTGAATCTAAGAGAAGATAAACATTCAAACGTGTTCACATATTATAAAGAAATTCCTGCACGCAGAATAACACATTCACTCCATCATCAAGTTTTGGTCTACACAACATATAGTTTTCAATGCATTTACAAAAACACTATTTTTTGTTCATGACACCAGAATTCAATTTTGAACAAAATTTTCATACTTGAACTTAAATATTCTAGTTACCCCCGGAGCTGTGTGAGTTTTGCAGAGTATGTGGCCTTGATGTTTGTTTGAGGTGATGAATATGTAAATTGAGGCATATCCACTTTCACATCACAATACACCATAAATGAAACCATGAATAATAGCTCAGGAAGAAGTGCAACAAAAAGAAATAGGGGTTAGAATCGCACAAAGACCATACTGCCACCAAACCTGATCCAGCGAGCTCGCCATCTACCAGATGTGTCAAATCTGATCCATTCTCTCCATGGGGATCCATGTTCAGGCTTTAGTATTCACTCTGTGCTATCTCCCATCCAGAGGGTGTGTTGAAAAACTTGTGCACTCTGCTGCAGCCACACTGTGTTCACTCCCCAAATCCTCCTACATATATAGTACTCCCCGTCTGCCCATGGCAACAAGACAGTAGAGGAAAACAGCAACCCATCAAAACAAAGAAAGGATAGGTACAAACATAATTTAGATCATATGGGTACTATGATTTTGAAGTTCAACAATGTACTATGGAGCTCCTCCTTTCATTGTGATTAAAATAAAATAAAATACATTGAAATTAATCACTTTTTATTGCCTGTGTGTGAAGGGTTGTAACCTCACATAAAAACCTCACTTGCTGGGTCTTTCCTCTGACAGTCAGTATGCCTAATCCTATGTGAAGTCAGATTTTCCTGATTCTGTACCGCGCACAAGACATGGAGTCCGCCAAAACCAAAAAACGACCGGCTCCCAGCACAACACAGATTCACAGAAAGTCTTTAGTCATGGAGAGACCTCTGCTTTTTTTGCTGTATGGCTTGCCACATTACTTCACCAGCTAACGTGACCCATACTACTATCCTGTGTATCAGTATTGTGTATAAGTGTTGATTTTAGCCTGCGAGGAAGGATGTAATGTTACAAAGCAAATGTGGAGTGTTTTGTTTACACTAGCCTAAACTGATGCAAGGCAGGGGCTACCAGCTAACGTTAGCATGGTTGTGCCGCTGTTTGCTTTGTAGCTTTCAATTTATATTAATTGTCACTTTACCAATACTCAGATACACAGCTTCTCCACCTGTCTCAGTTGCTGTAACTGACATGACCCACATAATAATAATGCAACATAACGGCGCAGGATAACTACAGTGGAAGACCCATTCACTACAGTAAAGTTACTTACTGCGGTTTAACTGTTATAAAGTGTGGCAACAATCTCATTTATAATAATCAGTGGAGCTCACTAACTGTTTCGTTATCATCCAATACATTTAACTGTGCTGACATTGCTGAGACTCCGGTGAAACATAAAAAAATTGCTATTGTAAAGCGGCAGGGAGCTGAAGGCAGACTCATGAGTTTGAGCACGTGCACACACACCTGGTTGCAATATAAAAAACGCACTGCTAGTGGCCGCTGAAAACTATATAATACCCCTTTAAAATCTATAACAAATGAGCCAGTTCATCAGAGTTACAGTATGTCGGATGAGTCTGGCAGTTAATAGCTGTAATGTGACTGTTAGTATGTGTCTGTTCTTAAAAACTATAAAGAAACACTGTAGTAATAAGTGTCCTTTACTTTTTACATTTTTTTGGATGGTTTAAGTAACAGTACTAGAGTCATCTATGCAGATTGTATCATGCATGAGTGTAAGTAAGCATGAGTAAGCTGTGGTATTTCTTATGGTGCTAAATTACTATTCACATTACCCCTGACAGACAAAAGACTTTCTCATTGATTGTCCTGTTGGTGTGAGATTACGTAGTGGGGTTCAATGGATTTTCAGCAGCACAGGGGTCATGAAACTCAATCAGTGCTGTTCTACAATTACAGACTGAGTCATTATGGTGCAACCTGAAGCATTCATCCTATATTAATACACATAACTCTATGTCTTTGTACCTTTCAAATGATGGAGATACAGCAATACAGCATACAGCAATGTGATGAAAAGTGAATTACTGACACATTTTAATGCAGCTGTCCTGTTCATGTACAGTGGGTACGGAAAGTATTCAGATCAGAAGAAATGTACAGCATGTGAGTTAAATATGAGTGTCACAGCAAAGGGTCTGAATACTTATGACCATGTGATATTTCAGTTTTTCTTTTTTAATAAATTTGCAAAGATTTCTACATTTCTGTTTTTTCTGTCAAGATGGGGTGCTGAGTGTACATTAATGAGAAATAAAATGAACTTTTTTTTGATTTTTGGAAAATGGCTGCAATGAAACAAAGAGTGAAAAATTTAAAGGGGTCTGAATACTTTCCGTACCCACTGTACATCTCAGATCATCAATAAGCAGCTGAGGTCATCAGTCATTTATTCTCAGCTACTGTTAATGTCATCTCTTTTGGTTTCATTCACTAAAGTGTGCTTTAATATGGTTATATAGTTAAAAAAAGATTAGGCTAAAGTTACAGTTTTTCTCAGTCGCTTTGGTGCATTTCTTGAATCATCCTTAACATTTGCAAAACAGTAAGTGCATTTCTCAAAACAGGTAGTACAAACGGCACAACACAGTGGATTACCTGCAAAAGCCCATAACTTGCTCAAAATCCTTAGTCTATCTCTCAAAAGCAAATCTTTATGTGATTAAACTTGTCAGTGCCATCAGAACAACAAGTCCTTGTGTCTTTATGAACAAGCAAGTCAAAATGTTTAGCCGTCTTGTCAATATAACAGTGTACTCTGTAAGTATTTTCTGATGTATATTTAGGCTAAGATTTTGATGACAATGATTGAAAATGCACAAGGCTGCACTTTTTGTATGGCATATATCACTTTCACCAGTACAAAGTCATACATTGCAGGAGAGAGGACAGGAATCACAGCAATGCTTTTACTGTTCGTACTGTAATTTGTTGACAGAGCATGTCATTGTAAGAAGAAAAGAAAGAGACAGGACTGTTGCATGGGATACACCCCTTTGGCTGACGTTCCGGTCTGTTGTATCACAGATTCTCTTCCACATCACAACCGATATCTTCATCAATTCAGGACACATTTACAAAAAAATTCTAATAGACATGTATAGAATGTCTATCTATATATTCATATATATATTCACAGAACCCTAATCAAATATTTTTTTACTCATCATTTTCTCGTGATTTTGAGATAACCATAAACCATAAAAGTTCTTATGAAATGTTTCACAAGCTCACATTACTGTAAAGCATGTGCTGGACTCATTCTTGGTCCATATCTATCAACCGATGGACTCATTTCCCCATCATTCCCAGGCAGAGACAGAAATTCCTTCTCATTCAGGGGAATCCATGTAACGTTACACATTTCCTGATGGCTTTCGGAACCTTTGAAATAGCCGTCGGGAAATGTGCGATTGGATTCCCCTCAATCTCTTCATAACAATTTTGCTGAAGAAGATAATACACACAAAAGAAGAAAAAGAAAGTCAACAAGAACAGGAATCAAACTAATCAGACTGAGCCCTGTGCTCTACCAACTGAACTAACCAGTGACACTGGTAATTGCTTTGAAAAGAAACGCACCTGCCAGCGCCTGTATTCAGCTATGGTTTGTTATCTCGTGATCACGAGAAAATTAATTATCCTGTTCTCAGGGGAAAACACCATTTGTTTTATATATATATATATATATATATATATATATATATATATTACTGCTCACTGTATTGTTACTGTTTCCTGGTATTGAGTATTGGTATGAGTGTTGCTATTGTGATGTTGTTGGGGTCTATTCTTTGTTTATGGTCCTTAAGAAACAACATTTCGTTTAGCTATATACTTGTAGGCAAAGGATATGAATAAAGTATTTTAACTTTGATTTTTGATAACATGTTCAACCATTTTGCATGTAGTGACTAATGCAATGAATTTATGCCTAGATGTTTTGGGGGGTAAGATTATTCAACAGCGACATAATTCATTGTGATCAGCAGGACATAAGCAATTGATAATGTAGGAAACAGCAGACAATTGTACATAATCATTTGCATCACAGTGTCATTGGTGCTCTAGTGAGCATTTGCAATTTGTTCAAAACAATGAGAAAGTGCTTTTATGATGTGCACAAGTGACGAGATGATGTGGAGGTTGAACAATTAGTTTTGAGAATTTCAATTCTGATCTGAGAAATGCACCAAAGCGACTGAGAAAAACTGTAAGTGAACCTGCTTTAACAGGCTAACATGGACATATTTAGCATATCTAGACTTTTAACTGTATTACATCATGTTGTGATGTATTTTATGTTGAATCTGGGCTAATAAAAATCTTTAGCTTTCGATCATACTTTTATGCCTACTTCATACAAATATGCCACTTTGTATTAAAATTTAAAAAGTGCAGCAGTTACCATTTACCTTTAAATATGTGGATGAATTGTTTTTAAATTTGGTAGTTGATCACAATGTGCAAGCTGCCAAGGTCAAATCAAAATGTAAAGTGTTTTGAAATGAATTTTGAATATGAGGACATGGTCTTTATTTTGCATTTCTCAAGAGTTTTAATTATTCCATATGCTCTCTGTACTTTTCTGCTAATTAAAATACTGTGAAAGATAATATTAAACGTTGTTTGTATTGAATACAAATTGCATGCCAAATACTTTGGTCAACTGCGATGGACTGGCGATCTGTCCAAGGTGTACCCCGCCTTTCGACCGATGTCAGCTGGGATTGGCTCCAGGATCACTTCACAAAAACTATATCTTAGGTTTGCACCATATCCATCTCAGTTTTTCAAAAAACAAATCAACACTCTGTGACGTGAAGCTCAAAATGACAGCCAGTGCTGTCAGACAACTCTGCGTTTTGTTTTATACTGGACTACAACAAGGACTACGGTTCCCAGGTTTATCTTTCAGCAATTTATTGCCACATATGGTGCCCCGAGGTCACTTTTGGAGACCTTTTTGGTGTAAAGCCAGTCCAAATGGAACACATACAGTTAGTAAAATAAGCAGTCACTAACTTCCTGCTAAAACTCTCTATAGACGAATCCATCTGCTGCTTTATGTGTTGTGCTCACTGTGCTGCTGGTGTTACTGCGGTGGCAGAATCACTGTCAGTGAAGCCATGGATATTTGAATTGATCATGGTTAACAAGTGCCCTCTTCCGACAGATGTAAATGTGGGAGTTGTTCAGTCTCAGATGACTAGTTTGAAAATGACAGGAAAAAAACATTAGCTAACACTTTTGTCTGCCTTCCACAAGCGTAAAGTTAACAGAAAGTAGAAAAATAATAAAATTGTACAGTAATAACACTTTATGCAGTATAGGAAAAACAGGAAAAATAACACTGGATGTGTTGATGTGTATACTTCAGAATAAAAGTCTACTTAATTCACATAGGAGCACAACAACACACACATACCACAACAGTTGCACATAAGGATGTTTTGTGACACAAAAATAACACATAACATTTATTTGAAACAAACATTTTTGTCATTATGTAGACATATACAACTTTCACTTTGTGACCAAACATGAACAGAGAGCAGCGGTTCATTTCACCCTCACACTACCGAGGACATCCCTTTCAAGCCTAAGCCAAAGCCTGTAGCTGTTGACCTGGTTTGAGTGTGTCTCTGAGGATCCATCAGCAGCCAGTCTGTGTGCTGGCAGGTGGTCTGGAGGCATGACCAATACGCTGCAGACAGGCAGACAGACAGGCAGTACCTGCTGGGGCTCTATGGGACTGCTAATCTGGGGCCAAGCCAGGGTCCTCCAGTCTGGTAGCTCTCAGCTCAATGTGTCACCCTCTGTTTCAAAAGCATTACTGAACTCTAAACTACATTAACCTCTAGGCAAGGGCACGTTCCTTCAGTCCAACATAACCAAGCAAATAAACAACATGGAGTGCAACACTGAACTCAAGATACAGAGCAATGAACCAAAATGATTTATCAAACTGTTTATACATGGGGCTAGGACCCTGGTTTATAATATGTGATATGTGATAAAATCATCAATGTGTCCAGCTATAAAGCAATCAGTGGGTCTATTATCAGGCCCAGGAATTCTAAAAGCATGTAATTTCTGGAGGAAAATGACTTATGGGACTAATCTCCCTTCTTTACTGATGATTGCATCTATGTCATTAGTGTGGATGGATATTTCCACATTCAGCACCGTGTTGCAAGCTTGTCTCCATTTTCTTCTCACAGTGAAATCTAGTCAGAGTGAACCTGAGGAGGACTTGTCCCACGCTTCTTGCTGTTATTAAACAGGCTGATAGCTGCATTAATGACTTTGTACAGTAGATGTGTACTGTCATTAGCTATCCCTATGGGGGACTGTTCTTTCTCCAGCCCATCTGCTTGTGGTACTGTTGAACTGAAGGCACACCGAAACGATTTTCATCCAACTCAGAGCTGGCGATGGTGTACAATTTAAGTACAACACTTGAGAAGAATGCAACACAACTACCAGACACAGTGCGTCTTTCTGCTCTGAGCAATGCCGACGTTCTCTTCACACATCACTGCCAACGGTAACAATGACTTTGAGACCTACAACTCTCACATGTGCTTCAGTGGAATCAACAGGGGATGAAGGTGATCATTCAGACTTCAGAATAAATTAGCAGTGATTAGTTACTATTGCCAAAACTGACAACAAAAAGACACACTGGGTACACTAAATGATCCTCTACTGTGTTCACCTGCTCCTGTCAAAGCATGTAAGTATTGCCATTACTATAGTTGTTTTAAGGCGTTTCAAGAATCTGGTTGGTGATATTCTATATCTTTTTTTATATTATTCTACTCTGCGCAAACGACATTGTTAAAATTGGTGACGCAGATTGTTAACATAGTTGGTATTTCATAAGTTCATACAAGTATTTCAAGATTCAGCATATTGGAATTTCACTATATTTTTGGTCAACAAAGAAAAGAAAAAAAAAAAATATATATATATAAGGATTTTTTTCCTCGCAGTGTGGAGAGGGCTTTGACACTGTATTTTGAGCTTCATGTTGGAACCTCAGTATTTCTGACCCAGGGTACTTTAATTTATTATACTTATCCATCCCATGCAAAACACTGTCCTGCTGCTTTAAATGCTCACTAGAGCACCAAATGTGTATAAATCCAAGGCTGAAAACAGTCCAAAACAAATGCACTATTTACTGCTGTTTGAGTAACATTTGTAAAAACTGCATTCCCCAGCTGTTTTAAGAAATCACATAACCCTTTTTAAGAATTAAGTAATGCTGATGAGGATCTTGTGATATGATCAAAAGCGTCAGAAGAGGTGCTAAATAGACCGTGAGGTTAGATTGTTTTGTCTTCAGTAAAATCCAATGGGCTGAGTGTCACAAACAGGGGAGAGTCGAGAGAGACAGACATATGCATTGTGGTTTTGGTCTTTTTTATGGAATTTTTCCACAACAAATAATATAGAATAACATGGGATAAATTGCATTAGATTAAAATAACATATTATCAAAAGCATCATTCTGACAGTTTGCAGAACACTGACCTTTCATGAAAATAAATGCATGCGTTGGCCTACATTGGCCAAAGCTCTGATTTTCCTCTCCTTGCTAACTGCCACTCCACTTATACACAATTTTTAAATGCACAGTCCACATCGCTTGCAGCCAAATGACACTTTTCCAATGAGTTAAGTATTTAACATAAAAGGAACACTACAAGGCCCTCTGTGACCTTGTTCCTAACAGCCATTTAATGTCATTATCATAGTTAATTTTCCACACATTACCTGGATGAACAATGGCCCATGGCCACGGGGGTGACATTATTACTCACCCTGATGCCCAGCTCCACATTTTCTCCCCGTACACCTCCATTCCCTCATCCAGCAAGCCAATCTCCTCAAAGTACAGCCTATCCACCACGAAGCAGCCAATCAGGGCCGGGCTCCTGGGGGGATTAAAGATGATGAAGATCAGTTTTGTTTGTCTGTTGCTGTCCTCTGCACAGGTAATGTTAGCTTGGCACAGTTGCTATGGTGATAGCAAGGACAAGAACAAAAATCTGATACACAACATATAATTTGTTCATGAATACTGCATGAATGATCCTTTTAGCAGGGTTACTTCAATTCACATAAAAAATATATTATTTTATTCTGGCTATCAAGACATTATTGCATTCACTTACTGGATTGGTGCACTCTTGTTGCCCTTGTGCCACCAGGACTTGGGTGGGTTGAGGTAGCGACACCACAGCTCCCAGTCAAAGCCCTGGGCAGACAGCGGGTACTCTTCAATCTCAAACGTGTCATACTTGATGTTGTCAAATGATGGGGAGATTATGCGGGTTCTGTCTTCTTTAATTCTCTGCAGAATGGGTTCAGCCCTTCAAATATGGAAAGAGAAAGTAATTTTACTGTGAGCGTTTGTTTTGACAGGCTTTCTCCATTACCTTTGTGATCATGCCTGTCATGTAAGGAGCACTTTTTAAAAAACAATTTCACAAATTCAATCCAATTTACTAGTTTAACAATGTGATGGAATTTTATTAATCAAAATATGAAGTGATAAAATAAGTTTATTCTCTTGCAAACTCCCCAATGAGGGGATTCAAAAACTATACAATACATTTACAAGGTCATTTAATGTGCATGTGTGCCCTTTACTGTTGAACATGTCTCAAAAGGGGTCAAAGTTATTTACACTCCAATTCTAAATAAATGACAAAAAGACGATAAGAAGGTGTAAGAAGGTGTGCGATTTGCCACTAGGGAATTAATAAATACAATTAAAAAAAAAAGACTTATATAAAGATTTAAAAGAATAGTTCTACATTTTGGAATTTGCTTTCTTGTTGAGGATTAGATGAGAAGAAAGTTGTCATCTAGCTTTTGGCAAGAAAGCCAATTCCCAAAATTTCAGATTATTGCAGTAATAAGTTCATGTCTGGATCAAGAAAACAGATACAGTTCGCACATTTAGATTTTTGTACAATGAGTATTTAAAACCACATCAAATCAATTATTATAAAAGTTTGGAATGTTCAGATTCTCATGACAGATTTGGGACATAGTGCACAGTTATTCGGTGGCGCTGGCAGATGTGTGATTGTTGTGATCTCATGCAGAGTGTACTCTGTGTATATCGTATGAATGTTTCTGTCACAGACACAGAATACAGTCACTAGAAAAAGAGCTAACCTGCATTTTTTGTTTTAAAATTAAATGATTTTCTGTAAATCCCACACAGAGGCATATGACTCAAGAACCAGTGCTCCTGTTGTGCTGTGCTAGCCTCATGACACAGTCGTTGTGAGTGACTCACCAGCCAACGTTGAACTCGACGTGGGCATCAAACAGGGCAACAACTGGGGCAGTGGCAGCTCTCCACCCACTCACTCTAGACCGGATCAGACCCTCCTGCTTGGCGTGCCGCACCATCTTTATGAATCCTGGACGTTGGCTGTTAGTCTCAGACACAAAATCTTCCAGCTTCTCCTTTAGGTCATCTACAAAACGCACAGAAATTTTACATCAATACCTGAAGAGTTTTTGAAGATCCCGGCTAAGATAGGTGAGGACAGTGAGAGCTGTTTGTGAGCAAACTTCCACCCACAAGACGTCGTCATGTCCTCCTCCAGTGGGCAGTATTTTATTGGTAGGAGGCCAAAAGTACTCATGCTTCACTGCTTTGATCACTGGACCAAAGAGGCAGCAGCTTGAGCCAGCACTGCAGACCTCCACCGGGCTTACTAGTCATAACGGGATATTGCAATATTGAGGACTCAGCCTGCAATTCTTTTCAAAACACGATGGGAGGAGATCGAGGAAGTCCATCCATTTTACTGTTTGGCTTCAAACTTTACCTCCATTATTACCTGAGCTATATACTGTGTGATGAGTCATAGCCTGCAGGATAAAAGAGTCTGTGCTATTTATATGAAAACAAATTGTAGTTCTCCTGACAAGTTGGTTGCAATGTTTGTGCTGATTTTCTCTAACATACAAGAAATTACGGACACAGTGCTGTAATAGAAGTTCCTCTTGTGGTTCGGCTGGAAAAATTACAGGCGAAGTGCAAAAAACTTGGGTGACCAAGTGTTTTGGAGTCTGTTTTGAAATGTGTGAAAAAACACAATTATATCACTACTATTCTGTACTATCAACCATATAAGGCAGGAAAAAATACAACTGTCATCAGCACTGTTTCATCATACCTTGTATAAATCACCTTTGGCTGTGTTCTCACTATTCTCTTAACAGCCAGCACCATTTAAGGGAATTGGGGAGCAGTTGCAAGCAGGCAGAAAGCGTCCGCTGTGAAATCATGCTGTGTCTGGCTTCTTCAGAGGCAGGGTGAGGCATTTTATAAAGTCCAAAAAAACAACAAAAAAATCATTGATTTTCCAAAATCAGAAAAAAGTTTGGTTAGAGAAGTAGTTAATCTGATTATGAAGTCTGTGAAGTCACTGACTACATTATGGAAGTTTATATCTGTTATTAAAACAAAGTGCACGACATGAGACTCAGCTTTGATCAAATGCACAGAATACGATTAAAGCGGCACATTTTCCCATCACACACTTGGCACAGTGACACATGAACCTGCTTCAGCACTGAGTTATTTGAATGTGATCCATCATTTATAAATATTTTTCAGCAGCCTTATTTTCTCCCGCTGTGCAAACAACAAATATAGGCTGTTTGGCATGATAGTTAATGGCGGCACCTGAAAAGAAGTAGAAACAACTCTCACAGCATATCAATCAGTGATTCTACAACAGTGAATGTAAAATGCAAGAATATATAATGGGAATGATTTCACCTCGTATCTTGTCATCAGCAGTCCCTTCTGAGGTTAGGAAAGAAGCAATTATCTTCACCCATAAGGATGTTCGACAGCTCAGTTTTTTCTTAGAGGAGACATACTCTACTTTGGGTCAAATGTATATATACACAAGTTAAGTCTCAACTGTGGCTATGTTGTCTTTTCCAGTTACGAATGAGTCATGAGTCAATACATTATGTGTTCTGAGTTATCTTACTAACAGAGTTATGTTTAAATTCTCTGTTTATCAAGAAAGTGCATTGTGTGTATCCTTTAGGCCTAACAAATGTGATTCACATGTGAATCCATTTCCTTCCTCGTAATTCTTGCACCCATGTTTGCTAGCTTGCAGCTTCACTGCCTTTGTTAGTTCACTGCTACGCTTCTTTTCACTTTACGGCCACCAGATGTTGATCAATGGAATAAAACTGGCAACAGGAATATGTATCTTGCTGCCTGCATGCTAACACATGTGCAAGTGCTTTGTTAATGTGCACAATACAAACAAGATGGAGACCCAACGGGTGTCTGTAAGGGTATGTATATTCATACCTAATCCAAAACACTGAGGCCACAACAACTTAATTTGCTCGATTTCTTAAATTGTTGTCTAAAATTTAATTACAGTGTATCAGAGTCAGAGATTCAGTGTTTCACTTTTTGTCCCAGTGGACGCTGTTGGTCCTTGAAACTCAGAGAACTGTTGCTATTTTTCACCAAGACTATAAAAACGTCTGAAGCAGAATAACACTCACACAATACTATACATGGCATGCAACATTCAATTCTATAGTGGTTTGTTTTTTTTGTATTTTTCCCCTTTAATTGCAATCTTCAGACACCCCAGGTGTAAATTTGCCTTGATTAGTTATCCAGACCTTAAAGCAGAGGGACTTTGGATCAGGAAAAGCCTGGGCTGAGAAACACAGCACACTGTATGTAGTAGGAAAATGTCTTCACTTTGGACTCTGACTCACTCTTGATTCTGGCTAAAGAAAAGCTACTGTAGTTAATCATGCGAGCAGCTGCTAGTGACGTTCCACCAGATTATAATAGTTTTTAATCAATCAATAATTAAGACATTCTGATGTGTGTAGGATTGAAAAATTATTTGTTTTGCCTTATAACAAATCATAATAAAGCACAGCTCATTACACTAGGAATGGCTGATGGCCACCAGTCATCAATCTTTTAGGACTGATATCCCGCTGAAGCTCTGCTGGAAAGCAATGGGCTTTTGGATGGAGTTTGACTGGAACAACACACAAACAGGTTTCTAACATTGCTGTAAATCCAGTAACATATTCAAAATGAAACAAGAAAACAGCTTTTTCTCAGAAGGTAAAAAACTAACGGGGAATTTGTCACTTCCATTCTATCCTCAGTCTGATATAACAAGATAAGATTGTAAGAAACAGTGTATAACTACCTGAACATGGATACTGTTTTATTCTGAATCAACACTGAAAGCTTTCTGTATTCAAAACCAAACATGTCTTCTATTCCAACATGGCTTTAAACCTCTCTTTTTCAACTTTCTATAGGCTGCTTCATAACTGCATGTTAATGTGCAGTGTGTCTGAACTGTGCTTGTCTGTCTAAGCTTCGAACATGGTATGTTCTCTTCATGCATGTTCAAACTAAAGACCATTTATCATCACACAGGCGTTACTGCTTGCACCGCAGATGGCAAATCGGCATGGATACAGGTCTCACAGTTGCTGTGTAGTTTCGCTACACCATTTGGCAATCTCTGACTACACAACTCCGCAGGTGTGAAATTCTCTGTTTAAAATATCCAACTGATAATCGCTCTCCCTCCACAATTTCACCAGTCTCGTATCCAAATTCTGGGTCCAGGGTTTGGAACCAAGACTCGCAGTTTGTTAAAAACATTTTGAAAACATGTTGCTGAAGTTCCAGTACAAATGTGCATTGCTTGTGTGTTATAGTTGGCAGGACATACTGTAAACTCAGCTTTGTTGGTTTTTGCTGATATCTTTTGTGTACCCTCCAGCCTTTTTTTTGGCCAGACTTACAGCGACCATTTGCTGGATATCCATCTGGTTTCAAACAGTTGCTGGAACTTCTATGGGCACCTCAGTTGTTGACTAAATCCACATTACGTCGCTTGGGGATGAATTATAACCAACTAAGATGTTCAGATCTCTCCAATGGCCACCTAAAGGGCTCCATCACAGGTGAGCTCAGTCAGACTCAGAAAGTCCCTGACAACCAGCGATCAGGCAGAGAAGCCATGGGAAACAGGTTTCTGTCTGTCTTCATGTTGCTTGAAATTAGCTGCTCATCACAAAAATTTATCACCCTCACATATATATAAGACTCCTTGGTATTAGTTAAAGTATGGAATCATAAGTCTTCTGACAGCCTGACTAATAAGGGAGCACTTCTCACAACCCCACTCTTACAAAGACAAGCCTTTCTCGGGCCACAGCTTGGGACATTATCCAATTAAGGAGGAATCAGCTAGGTCAATTTGTCCTTCTCTCCCTTGATAGCTCCACGTTCTCCTGCATGCTAATGCCTCTCGGAGGTGAGCTGTGACAGTGGTGGATGACTAATGTAAAGCTGTGGATGCCTGGAAGGTTAGGTGTGGACAATGACCCCTTCCACAATCTCAGCGGCATCACGGGTCAACAGGCTAACAACATTTAGCCAAGATAAGATTCACAGTTATGGCGATAATGATAACACCAGACCTATCAGAGGAAGCGTGACAGAGTGTTCAGGCAAACAGGGTGAAATGCCATCAGCAAAATGTCAATGCGTGACTTGGGTCCCTGAAAGAGCTAAAGGCGACTGCTCCCTTGCTCTCAATTATGTGATGAAATATGAATGTTTGTGGGGTCTGATGTGATAATTCAATAATGTGCTAAAAGGAGTGCGAGTAAACTTTTGGATTTTCATCTTTACATTTATTAACGGGTAACTCTGGATATATATTCAACTTTCTGGTCAATAACAGCCTGAGGAAGAGTGATCATTCTTATCCCACCGTGTTGAGATGTTACCAAGAAATACCATAGTGATCTATATATTCTCTTCCAGCAGGCTACAGGCCATGCTACATGTTTTGCATTATTGACTTTGGTAAACATATTCTTCCCTGTGCCAGTATTTCCCATGTTGATTGCCCTTAATGGCTGTCTTATTCCTTGTTACAAGCAGCACAGCCGATTTAAATGTTTATTGCCTATAAATTACCTTTTTATAGCCTGCTTTCAGCCTTTGTAATGTAGTTAAGTCTTACACTGTAAATTATAGGTCCACTTTTCACAGGTGACTTCAAGTCTATTTCTTATGCCTTGCATGGCAGACTAAAGTCACCTATCAGTGATCACACACATCATCTTAGAAATAACAAGTGATGAAAGCTCAGCAGCTAAACATTGTCAGCGTATACTGGATATCTTTTCAATCCAACACTGTTTACACTACATCCAATGCATGCCGATGTAAGAAATAGGGTTGCAAATGCACACAAGATATGTACAAACACTTCATCACCTTGCTGGATTGTTATCTGCCTCGGGGCAAATTTCCTCACTTTGCAGCTAATTAGTGTAATTCATCTATCGGTTAAATCCAGTGAACACAGCCCCCAATTAAAAACATTAAAGGAGTCTGGAGGCCGTCAGAGGAGCAGTAAATATCACAGTTTTCTCCACATATGCGGGGCAATGATATGTAAACTACAGGTCTCTTTTAAAGCTACATTCCAAAATGGTTGTTAACATGTTACTAAGCTCTTCCCCCCTTAGTTACTGCCATGCCTGTCAAGCATTCTCACATAGCACATAATACAGTTTAAAATGAAAGTGGTGGAACATTTACTACTGAAATAATAAAAGCAATTAATAACAACAATAACAATAATAACAATAATAATAATTGATCCTTTACTTCTGACAGAGGTAGACAAAGCAGATTTCTTACACACCACTTCAACATGTTTAAATCCAAAGCATGACAGGCCTGCCATGCCTGGTCATGGTTGTAAAGCAATGATTGTTACATTGCTGTATTATAAATTTATGCTGCTTACCGTTATTGCTGTTGTCGTCCACCAGGATTATCTCTTTGAGAAGGTGGGAGGGCGTCCTGCTGATGGCAGAGTGAATGGACCGCAGGATGACGGACAAAGCTTCATTCACAAAAATGAACACAATGCTCACTTGAGGGAGGTTTAAAGGATACGTTATGTTTCTGCACCTGTGGAGGACAAATAAAAAAACCCATGTTGAGGTGATGTTTAGATATGCACCAGTCTGTCTAAAGGATTAACAGATAAATTTGACATTGATTCCTAAAGAGCAGGGTAATGTCAGATTTCATGCCAAATAAGCTACTTGGCAGACTATATTAGGATCCTGTTTTCATGAATCAAGGTTTAAATGTAGTCACTGGCACCAGTTCATGGCCAGCAGAATTTTGGAAATGATGATTAGAGTGCTACTATAGCAGTGCACCTGAAATGCAGTTATAAAAGTGATCCGCTTAGGGGGAATAAATAATTGGTCATGTGCTACGGTCTGACATCAATCAAGCTCCTCTCTTTCCCTTTTAGGAGTATTGTTTTCTGCCACCACATGCTGACATTTTCATTGTGAATAAGGCATCCAGCCTCCTCTCCCAAGATAAAACTGATGCCTGTTTCCAGGAAATGCAGAGAGAAAGCTGTTTAAAAAAAAAAAAAAGATTATAAGGCTGCAGATATTGTCCCTTTTAGTTTTAATAATGATTTTTTAAATTGAAATCCCGATCATAATGTTTTCTGTATGTAATGACACAAATGCGTCAGATGGCAATCATCCCCTCATTATTATATGTGGATTGTGGTCACAAAATCTGTGGCAAACTCCCCATAATAATCCTCTTGACATGACCATTTAATTTAATTGTAGAGAGGGAATTGTGTTAGGTTTGTGATATCTTACCTGCTTTCGGTCCAGCCTGTCAAGTTTAACAGCATCACATCGCTGTAACCACATCATGCTGTTCATTACGGCCCAAAATCCTGTTGTATTTACATAATGACATGGCTCCGGCATTACTTTTGGGAAATGTGTGCAAAATGTGTGTGATTAATGTATCCCCCAGAATGGTTTTGGATGAGTGTACAAAGCCAGTATTAGTGTGAAGGGATAGTCTGAAGGGAGTCTAGTGTTGTACAGTTGAGAAAATGCCCTGAAGATCTTCGAGCTGTGTAAACTTTTACACCAGGATGTCACTTTGTGCACTCTGGTGATGTGAACATAAAAGTTGTGCTGAAAAGTCACAGCCAACCAATGTCGTGTGAACAATTCCCCGTAAAGATGTTAGTGTATTGACTTTCCAGGACTGATGCTTTTTGTCCAGGTCTTAATCAAAGTGCCCGCAGTGCACAAATAACTTCACAAGGCTTTGGAAATTAATGTGTGCCTTATTTATATGCTGCAGATTAAAATGGTTGAATGGGTTTGTGACAGATATTGTAAGAATCAGGCTTACAAACAAACAAGAGTTTGCCTTTGCCTACTTAATATAATTAACTCAGCAACAGGTAGTTGTGCTGAATGCTGTAGGCGGAAGTAAATTCTTCATTGGTTTTCAATTAGAGGCACTCTGTGTTTGAGAGGGAACAGCAATGGGGTTTTCTGCTTGGTGAGTTCCTTTTTTTATTATTGAAAAGCGAATGATTCTCATAACTGACAGCAATTATCAATTAATCGTTTGACAGAAAATTGTTTCATTTTTCAAGCAAAACCAAAGCCAGACATGTATTTCTGTCTATATAATAGTAAATATGTTTTAATATTTTATCTTTTATCTAATCTTTTATATTTTGTATTTGATATTTTATAGTAAAATTGATTAACAGTAGATTAATTTATAACTAAAATAAATTGTTAGTTGCTGCACAGACTCAATGTAAATTTGCTGTTAGAGATTTTATACTGTGGTGGTTACGTTATAGGTTACCACTTTAATATACAGTGAGGAAAATAAGTATTTGAACACCCTGCTATTTTGCAAGTTCTCCCACTTAGAAATCATGGAGGGATCTGAAATTGTCATCGTAGGTGCATGTCCACTGTGAGAGACATAATCTAAAAAAGAAAAATCCAGAAATCACAATGTATGATTTTTTAACTATTTATTTGTATGATACAGCTGCAAATAAGTATTTGAACACCTGAGAAATCAATGTTAATATTTGGTACAGTAGCCTTTGTTTACAATTACAGAGGTCAAACATTTCCTGTAGTTTTTCACCAGGTTTGCACACACTGCAGGAGGGATTTTGGCCCACTCCTCCACACAGATCTTCTGTAGATCTCAGGTTTCTGGGCTGTCGCTGAGAAACACGGAGTTTGAGCTCCCTCCAAAGATTCTCTATTGGGTTTAGGTCTGGAGACTGGCTAGGCCACGCCAGAACCTTGATATGCTTCTTACAGAGCCACTCCTTGGTTATCCTGGCTGTGTGCTTCGGGTCATTGTCATGTTTGAAGACCCAGCCTCGACCCATCTTCAATGCTCTAACTGAGGGAAGGAGGTTGTTCCCCAAAATCTCGCAATACATGGCCCCGGTCATCCTCTCCTTAATACAGTGCAGTCGCCCTGTCCCATGTGCAGAAAAACACCCCCAAAGCATGATGCTACCACCCCCATGCTTCACAGTAGGGATGTTCTTGGGATGGTACTCATCATTCTTCTTCCTCCAAACACGGTTAGTGGAATTATGACCAAAAAGTCTGACAACATGACTTTCTCCCATGACTCCTCTGGATCATCCAAATGGTCATTGGCAAACTGAAGACGGGCCTTGACATGTGCTGGTTTAAGTAGGGGAACCTTCCGTGCCATGCATGATTTCAAACCATGACGTCTTAGTGTATTACCAACAGTAACCTTGGAAACGGTGGTCCCAGCTCTTTTCAGGTCATTGACCAGCTCCTCCCGTGTAGTTCTGGGCTGATTCTCACTTTCTTAGGATCATTGAGACCCCACGAGGTGAGATCTTGCATGGAGCCCCAGTCCGAGGGAGATTGACAGTCATGTTTAGCTTCTTCCATTTTCTAATGATTGCTCCAACAGTGGACCTTTTTTCACCAAGCTGCTTGGCAATTTCCCCGTAGCCCTTTCCAGCCTTGTGGAGGTGTACAATTTTGTCTCTAGTGTCTTTGGACAGCTCTTTGGTCTTGGCCATGTTAGTAGTTGGATTCTTACTGATTGTATGGGGTGGACAGGTGTCTTTATGCAGCTAACGACCTCAAACAGGTGCATCTAATTTAGGATAATAAATGGAGTGGAGGACATTTTGAAGGCAGACTAACAGGTCTTTGAGAGTCAGAATTCTAGCTGATAGACAGGTGTTCAAATACTTATTTGCAGCTGTATCATACAAATAAATAGTTAAAAAAATCATACATTGTGATTTCTGGATTTTTTTTTTTAGATTATGTCTCTCACAGTGGACATGAACCTACGATGACAATTTCAGACCCCTCCATGATTTCTAAGTGGGAGAACTTGCAAAATAGCAGGGTGTTCAAATACTTATTTTCCTCACTGTATATGGGTGTCTTAAGCCATTATGAGCAAACTAATCACATCCCCATTGATCTCAGCTGTACTTATTTTTTAATGCTAATTATCAGATGTTACAATACCAACATGCTAAACTGAGGTGGTGAACATGGTTTAAACCTTATACCTGCTTAACTTCAGTATCTTAACAATTGTCACTGTGAGCATGTTAGCCTGCTGATGTTAGGGTTTAGCTCAAAGCACAGCCTTGTTTTGATACTGTTATATACTGTAATACTCTAGCTATCTCAGTGCAAGTGAAAAAGCTGCAAGTGAGGAGGAAAATCAAAAACTGACACTTTTGCAGAACAAAATTTGGGCACATGACTCTCATGTCTCAAGATGTACTGTAATTCAGATGTGTCAGGAAACAACAGAAATAAATAGTTCCTCAAACATAAGTTACTTTATAGATATATACTCTATCAAAACCAAGCATCTAGTGAAGGTTGACAGTGTTTGAGCACCATTCTACCTGCATTCTTACCCATCAGGCCTGAGGTCTGGTATTGGCCTGTCTAGAGAGAGACGCTCACTGAGGTAGCCGTTATATCCATAGTACTGGAACATCTTCAGTGCCACCCGGCGGTTGTCTGGACTGAGCTCCTGACCCCAGTGAGCGAACAGCGACGAGTCAGAGAATGATGTGTCCGCCTGACCGTCCTCTCCCCTCGCTGGAGTCTCTAGGAGGCACAGGAAGACAAATAGCATGAATATTTGTCTAGGCCACAGCCTCTCAACCTACCGGCAAGGTTGTGCGTAAGGTGACATTTAAGGAACGTGGATAAATGATAGCGCTAATATAATCATTGTGATAAATGCTGTTTTCCTTGTGCTGTAATGTATGTTAGGAGGTGAAGGGTGGCCTGTTATTTAAAGAGACTGATTGGCTGTTCTTCAACAGAAACACATACACATGATGAGAAGCTCTGGTGTCCTTGAAGAAAAGATTCATCCCCTTTGTTCTGTATCTGACATTGCTCTTTGACCTACGCAGAGAGGAGAAAGTGAAAGTAATTTCCCTAAAGGTATCGCTAGAGTAACACACACAAGCTTCCTTTAATAATTAATGAAGTGGTAATGTGTGATCATTTATGGAGTAAGTGAACCTTTTTCTATGAGTGTCCTCACACTACAGAATATTGTAAAAGGAAACTGAATGGTTCAGAATGAGTGCAGTCCTGACTCATTTCATAGCTGAGCTGACAGCACTGAGAACTCACATTTAGTGTGACAAACAGTACATTACTGCTTGTGGTCCTTGTTGATAGACTCAGTTCATGTCCAGAGTCCATAAAACATCGGTGGCTGTCCTGCTTCCAGTAGGATTAAATGCGCTTTAGAGGCAAACATCTGAGTGTGTGTAACAGTAACAGGAAGCTTTACCAACACTAGTTTAAATTTTTACAGAATATAGGGAGGGAGATCAATTTTACATGATTACAGGTCTGTAGCTCTAAAATCTTGATTCGTGATTTTGTCTTCTGCAGATTGATTTTTTTGCACCATAAATAAAGACTAGTTCCCAGGTTTCTCGTTTAATACAGCCCTTTTATTGAATCCTAGTACCTTTTGGGACATTATACACGGGTTGAATAGTGTGCTACAGGCTGGTCTGAATATTTCAGAGCTTTATGTTTAGTGTTGAAAAGCACAGTGATATTTATGATCTGTGAAAACATGGGGTTGCAGGTTAGAGGTCGGCGGTGGTAACCCAGTGAAGATGAGAATGCCATTTCATGTACACTGAGAGTGACAAAGTGACAAAGACTGTACACTGTATGATGCGTTATCTCAGTATAGTATATAGAAACAATAACTTCAATTTATACACCCTATACTTCTAAACAAACAGCTTTCTAAGCAGTAGAACAAAGCCCAGAAAATAATTTGCTTCATAATAATTTACCTCACTGAAAAGGACTGAGTACAATTGAATTCCGTCATGGATAATAATTGCATATTGTTAATTAAAGTGTCCTAATCAGCAGGAAATTGAATAATGAAAATTGGTGCTGGTATCATTTGTTAATAATTTAATTAAAAGAGAAGGCATCAGTCTCCTGCAGCATATTGAGGCTATATACAATATAAAAGAGACCAACAGCATTATAAAGCTTCACTATTTGAGGTTACTGCTGACAGGCTATCGGGAATGATTCTCAACCAAACAGACATAATAAACAGTTCTGTTTTCTTTTTCAGAGTAAAATGAAACGCAAGCTAGGAGAAGAGTGATAAAGAATGATTTCTTCTTTTAATGAATCTTATTTGTCATGGTGATGTTTTCTGCTGTTTCAAATGTGTCTCAAGTTTCAGAAGGAGATAAAAATGAATGAACAGTTTAGCCTAACAAATGAAGACTGAGATAATTTTTTAAAATCTCCTCAAAGACCCACACAAGAGAGAAAAGGCTTTGAGCCCTCTGTGACACTGCAAGCAGAAGACAAGGTTAAGTGTGTGTGTGTGTGTGTGTGTGTGTGTGTGTGTGTGTGTGTGTGTGTGTGTGTGTGTGTGTGTGTGTGTGTGTGTGTGTGTGTGTGTGTGTGTGTGTGTGGTGGTGGGGGGGGGGGGGGTATATTGGGCAAGGTTAATATTTATGAGCAGATTGTTTTAACATACAGTGACAAACAGTCAGCCAGAGCTAAGACGACAACAATATGGAAGAATGAATGGATTACATTAAGAACCTGAACAAAAAGAACTGCTTCTGAAAAAAGGTAGGAGCTTACCGTAAATGTCTTTGCAAGGTGAACAAAACTATTGTACCTGTAAAATTCAAACATGCAGTACAGTCTTCTGGTTATTAAGAGACATGTTTATATTTACTTCAACAACGAGTCTGACCTTTACACAGTTACTGGAAGAAGCTTTCAATGGCCTCTAGACATTTGGTGGTACCAACTTTCATTAAATACATCTGCTAAATATTCTTTAAAACAAAGTCCAAAGCTCTAAAAACCCACTGTACACTACCTGCTCAGCACCAAACAGCAGACAGACACAGTTAGAGACTAGCTGTTGAACATAGTGGAGCATCGAGCAGCTAAAGAGACCGATATTTCCAGAGAGCTAAAAGATTGAGTGAGTATTGGATTGCATTAACCTGGTGGACAGAAACACGACTGTAAATTAATGAACATGTTGTTATTCGTTTATCATTTTAAGGATGCAGGATGCAGGTATCTTTGCTGTAATGAAAGCCAGAGGAGAATGTATCTCGGCAAGTATGCCTGTAGGCTCATTCATTCAACTGCTTGAGGTGGTGATTAATTAAGCCTACAGAGGCAGTTTCCCCAGCGGTGAATCCCTAAAGCAGCAGTTAGGTCAGGTTGGTGTTTGGACAAGGTAACCTTGGTAACTTGGTCCATTTAGTGTGTTGTTTTACTGGTGCACATACAGTAGATGATTGACAAAAACACGCAGAACAAAACTATTTCACAGTCACATGACATGATGGTTTTTCATCGAGCAGGTCATGTGACTTACTGGAACCTTGTTTGGAGAGTGGTTTCCTCTTGAGTACACATTCAGTCAAGTAACCTTGGTGCTAACTCAAGTAAAGCACAGCCAAGTACCTGAGGCTAAAAAACTGCTGTGTGTGTGTGTGTGTGTATGTTTGTAGGCAGGTAAGTATTCCCTAAGCTTCCCAGCAGCACTCCAGGCATGTGTGAAGTGCTGCACTTAGTGTGCTTCCATTGCGTGCACAGCAAGGCAACTGTGTTATAGCTGTCTGCTCCCATGGTCACAGGTCAGAGAGGCAGGAGGAAAGATATGCACATACAACATGTACGCACTGTCGTTAACATAACTATAGAAACAAAATCGCTGGAGAACAAAATTCTCTCTTAACAAAGAAGTCACTGAAAGAGAACAATAAACCCTCAGGTCCTACATGAACTTTTTAGAGGCACAGTAGCGCATGCTGAATTATTAAATTTGATCCCATAAAAGATAGTTCACAATGATGAAACTGCCCCACACCCGACTTTATCAAATTATATTTATTCACCCGCCTGTGGAGAGGAAGATGTTTAGAATTTCCAATGCAAATCAATATAATTTTTGATACCTCAGAAAAAACGCTCTTCTATGCAGCGCTAACTCAAGGTGGTACAGATGTAGACTTTTGATAAAACTGCTGTAGGCCTGAATTTTTTTACCTGCCTCTCAATATTCTGTTTTACACTGGGAGGAAAGAGGGAAGCATTTGGCCATCGTAACAATTTTAGTGAAAATCAATAAAAGGGTAAAACCTCAGTTGATAGATCTTTAGTGTATACCAGATGCTGCACACCGTCAAAAGGACAGCTGGAGTCAGTTTACTAGAAATCATTAACCCTTAAAGGCATACCTCATTCATCTACAGTGTTGAAAATCTTTGTTTTCTATATATTTTATAGGATTTATAGAGAGATATGTAAGTGTATTCTTTTTCACATTCACAGTTACAGCAACATGATGGTGTTTAGTTATATTGCAGAGCAGTACTTCCTTTGATACTAGAGGGTTTTGATGACAGTTAATGAAAATAAAGGCATGTCTGAAGCAGCTGATTCTGTAGATTATAATATATAATATGCGCCAAGTGATCAGTCAAGTGTGCCTTCTATCAGGTATGTTAATCACAGTTTTACACACAGGAACATGAATTATAAAGGGCAGCAAGCAAGTATACTGTTTACTGCACACTAAGTTTTGTTTTCATAGAGAACAATTCCAAGTATAAAACATTTCTTTGTATCGTTTACTACAGTCATGCTTTGAAGTGTATAAATTTTGATCTAAAGCATGGCTTACAAACAGTCAAACGTAAGGAAGAAAGTATATTCAGCATGATCTTAAGCACCGTGGACAGCAGATGTTAAGAAGCTCTTAACGGCGTGTGCATGCACTCGTCCTTAAGTGCTGCTTTGGGACACGTGTGTAGAAAATGAATGGGGGCCATTTTCAGTAACCTATAACACTATACAATACATTTGTAAAAATAAACAAGAAATTGCTCCAGTGAAAGGCATCACTACACAAATATGTTTTTGGCAGATTATCATTGTTAGTACTTAAGTTTCCTTTTATTTTGTAACTCATTCTGTGTTAAGTTACTAATGCGTCTCTAAAGACCTGAGGTATTTAGGAATGTCAAAAAACAAACAAACACGAATTTAAGGGTATATAAACAGTCACATCATTTCTGAACAGCCTTAAATTGGGCTTGCATGTTGCCATACTCCCGAGTAAGCCAAATGCACTTCATATCTGTGTTTTGCCTCAATAATTCAGAGACTACTTGCATCCTGACTGAACTCTATGATACAGAACAACACAATCCTCACCATTACATGCAGAGATAGAGTTACTTTGGGCAGCTCCTGCAGCTAATTGTAAAACTGACAAGTGAATATTGTTTTAATCAGATCGATTAAAAGATCCCTGCTTGACCTTGACACCAGACAACCATTTAAAAAGGAGTCTGTAGTTCGCTGTCTGTTCCACAGATTTCACTGTAAATACCCTTGAATTACAGGAGACAGTTTGCAATTTATCCTCAGTAATTTTACATCTAAAATAATGAGAGCGGAGCATGAAGCCACAACATCAAAAGCTGTGGTGCTGTCAAAAAATTCATTGTATATTCATTCTGACACTGACTGAGAGGCAGGAGACCTTGACGTAGACTTCGGTCTGTAAAAAACAACAAAAGAGTCTCATCATCCACATGAAAATTTCAGGACACACTGGTGTTTCTACAACTCGATATCAAAGAAGCTGTCAGCTAAAAGAGATCTAGTATTTTAAAAACTTTTCACATTTAAGGCAGTTTTGACAATATTGCAGAAAATCCCCTGCAAGCTGCCACATTTACCAGTTTTCCAAATGCATTTCCAGCAGAGCAGCTCAGGAATACACATCTTAACAGCTTCAGCTGTCAATCTTTGAGCTTCTTTTCCGGTCTTGCTATTTTAGAGAAACTTATATTCAATAATTTATTGTCTTACTTGAATAATAATATAATTATGATGTTGCTAAATATTTTGAGTGTTCCAATACAACTATACCCTCAAACAACCTAGATATTTTTTAAAAAAGTAGATCGCTCTGGTTTAGTTCTCCACTTTTGCAGGTCACACTTTGACAGCTATCAAGGTCTAGGGGTATCCATGATGTAACATAAATGTGTGGCTTCCCACTCTTCCCATTCCCAAGCAATGCCAGAACAAATTAAATACAATTTAGCAGTTTTTATTAGCTTCAGAGATGAGCAGTGCCCAAAACAGCTGCTGTTATCCAGGTGACCAATCAGGAGGTAGCAATCAGCTCTGCAGGACCAATCCAGTGTACCCACCTGTTCTCCATTACCTGCATACACACACACTCTAAGGGAGGAGACAGCTGACAGTGCAGGGTGAGATAACAAGTAACAAAATATGACCCCAGGGTCATAACATAGCAAAGATCACATTAGGTGACAATTCAATAATATTGTTTATCTACTGTCAGTGGAATCGTTATATGAACATATTGTCTTAAAATATGTCTTACAAACACAGATTGTTTTACAAAATCCTGTTGTTGTCCAATTTAATTTCTAATTATACCATATCAAGCAGCCCTAATTACTTCTTTATGCTCTACAGCACATATTACATGTGTTTTTCTCTGAGGTTCTATCATCTGTACAATACTTTTCAGTCTGTGTATTGTTCCCCCTGGTCACAAAATTTAGAAATAAAGTTCACAAATTACATTTACTGTAGTAGTCAACAAAGAGATGTCTCAAATGGTATTACAGTAATATATTTGCAAGCTAAAATGGTTTATTTGGTCTTCTAAACACTATTAGTTCACTCAAAAACTAAATGACAAAATAAGTCTGTAAATATTAAAATGGTAAAGAATTATGTAGTTGCCTGTATGTCAGATAGCAGCAGTAAATCAAAGGCAACAGGACTTTCTGGTATGTTTTGAAGTTGTTTCACTTATTCAAAAGCCACCGGAATTACTGAATGGAACAAAAAAAAAATCCCAGACATGCAAGGTTGAATGACTAGGAACATAGATATCTGCCACCATAACTCACTTCAAACCAACGCCCCAGAACCTTAAAGTGGTCATAGTAAGCTCATTTTTAGGTTCATCATTTTATTTAGGGGTTGTACCAGAACAGGTTTACATGGTTTCATTTTCAAAAAACACCATATTTTTTGTCATACTGCACATTGCTGCAGCTCCTCTTTCCACCGTGTGTGTTGAACACTTCATTTTAGCTATGGAATGATGCATCTAACCTCTACAAGATCTTTGTTGGGAGTTGCACATGCGCAGTACCTAGTTAAAGACAACTAACCAATTTGAAGCAGAGTAGGGCGGGTCCTGAAAAGAGTTTCAGAGTGGTGAGTTATTAATCTGTAACACATGTATCTTTCATCCATAACTTTATAACTGAGCTCTGTCTCTACATCACAATAACAACTTTATGTCCATTGACTGCCTGGAGGGTAGCTAGTGTTTGGAAGGGAGAGGAGAGGCAGCAGGCGGACGTCGTGTCACTGTGTGCTGCAGCTCAGTGTGTTTTTCCACCGGTGTTTTTGAGGGCTTGTCGGACTAGCCGCTTGGCAAGCATTATGACGCGCGTTTTCTTGTGATAAGAAAAGCATGACATAGTTTCCTTCCCATAGGCTCCCTTCCCACATCTATACTCTTGCCTATATGTGCAGCATGTTATGGTTTTTTTTTTAACTTCACGTGTTAGCAGGTGAAAAGACAGATGCTATTGTGTTTCAGTTCAGACGCACTGACTGCTCTTATCTTACAGCAACATGAAGAAGGTCAGTCATGGTTTCATCTCTTTATGATTGATCTTGTTCTGTTCCTGCTTTTACCATTTTAGTTGCAGGTTGTAAGAAATATTGCTGGTTGGCTCCTAACAGAAGCTAAATGACACAATCACATTACTCCTGTTTTATCATCTTTGCACTGGCAGCCTCTAAGGTTTTAAATCAATTTAAAGATTTAATTGATCACGGCATCGCCTTGTCCCAAATCATCTCAGGTCGTCCCAAGAGTCAGGCCGCGAGAGTCTCAGATCTTCAGGAAACAACCTCCCAGCTCATTCACAGTCTAGACAAAGAAACTGAGGGGAACTGGGGCTTCAGTGCATAAGCTCTTTTTCATATCTGTGTATGCTGCCACTATTTACTATATTGTTATTGCACTCTCTAGAAATGGAAAATTAAACTAAAAAACAAAACATGTTGTTGATGTGTGAGCATACTTGAATGTAAATATTCTTCAAACCAGACAAAATGAGGATAAACAAAAAGAACAGACAGCCAATCCCTCAGTTATGGATTCAGCACCACTGTACAGGATTTAGTATTTACTGCAATTATGAATAGAGCAGTATCCATTACACACATTACTATTGGTTTTATGACAGGAACTTTCTGTAGTACTTTCTGAGTTTTGTAACTACAGCAATAGTTGTTGTTTTGGAGATAATTACTACATGAACCTATATATTCTATATTGTGCCAAGGCCTGAAATCTGTAAAGCATTTGCTTAAGAGAACATACTGAAATACAGGGTATTAATAAGGCTTCACACATTTTTCACAAGTTTCGGTTTTATAAGATGACACCTGTGCTTGTGACAAGATGTGTTTAATTGCTACTCAAATCACATTAACTTTAAAGCTACAATTTTCGTTTATATTAATATACAGTGGGTCAAAAGAATATGTGTAATGTGAAAATTGTTGCTTATGGTGACACACCTGCAGATAATTGTCACCTGACTCTACCTCTGTGGAACATTTTAGAGTTTTTCAGTTCATTGCTTCCTCATGTTTCCTTCCCACAAGTTTACTATTTTGTTTCACTCTCACCGCTCTCATCATCCGCTTCTCCTGCAGCAAATCCACTGTACACCACCTGGCCAGCACACTAAGTTAGTGGCTAGCTGTTAAACATTGTGGAACATCTCTCTCAGGAGTTGGTGGAGAACAAAACATAGCTAAAAGTGAGTGATCATGAGTGAGCACTCATCGAGTGGCTCAAAAAGCGGCTCCAAATAAATGCTTATACGTTGCTTTTTGTCTGCTGGATTTGTAAGTAGGTGTACATCCAGGACAACTTTATAAGACAATAGCATGTCACTGTTGTGTTTAAATCCTGTTACAATGACCCTAACTTGCCCTCAAAAAAGCAGGTTTAATAAACTGCCTGCTTAAAATTGCTTGTCAATAGTGTAAAAAAATACAAAACAGGATAATAAACTGTGAGTGAGCTGTATTGTAGAAGTATGTATTTGTTACTTATAAAATGACTCAACCCAATTTTCCTACGCACTGATGTAAAAGTGTATTATGAAGAAGACACTTGTGTTTGCAGAACAACGCAGCTGTTACACACTGACCGTGATCAGCTGTGCATACTTATACAGCACAGATTATACTATGTTATTCCTCCTCTCTCTCTAGAAGTCCTCTCTTTCCTGACAGTAAATACAGCTAATAACCAATTAGTCTGTTTACTAGGTCCACTGTATAGGTGCTGTATGGGCCCCAGAGGAGGGGGAAATTCTCTCATTAGGACGCATCAGTAGCTGGCACGTCACACTGACATTTCCTCTTGAAAGTAGAGAGGGGTGTGTGGCTTTGTCTTTGTTTTTTCCCCAAGAGGGGATACATGCAGTGGCAGGATTTAGGAGGAGGGTCATGTTTACTTGAAACGGCCTTTGTCATTGCTACCCCTTTTGTTCATTTCTCCTCATTAAAGCGTTGAAATCACCCGTGCCCTTCAGAAGGGTACAAAGGCTTTCTTTGTGCTTTTTCATCCTTTAGGAGAGAGATTCTCCTCTAGAAATTCAGTGTCATTAATGCTGACAAATTCTGAGCAACTAGCTGCAATATTTTACTTCATATGAACAACAGCAGATATTATGAGACAGTGCCGACATTATTGAATTTCAAGCTCTGGACATTTTGCTCCCGTGCCATATTTCTCATTCCCACTGTTCAACTTGAAACGCTGGATCCAACTTGAAACGCTGGATTTGTTATTCCATTAAATTCAGTCATCTGAGATGCCATTTCTATAACCCCCTATCAGATCTGACTTCCTCAGCACTAAGTCTGTGAAAATGCTTCTTCACTGTATCTTTTCACTGTTTCATCAAGTTTTATCTGTGCCCTGAGTTTAACATCATTTGTCCTTTACAGGGGGCTGTTTTCTTTATAAACTGGAGTCTGGGGTATATCCCTGTCTCAGAAAAGCACTCATCAGTGTACAATATAAATCAAAAATATTTCAGAGCATTCACCTGTGAGCAGAAAATTAAACTGATGTGGCCTAAGGCATAGAAAGATACAGGGTGAAGAATGCCATTAATCTATCACTTAGGACATTGATTTTTCTGAGCCTGTATCAGTTATTTACTAGCAATGATGTTTTAAAGAATAACCCCATGAATTCTTCAACCAAGACCTATTTTTCCTAAAATTTTCAATCAGAACAATTTGCTGCTTTTGGAGCCGAGTTTCAGGGCACTCAGTAACACAGTAGAAATAGAAGAGAGCTGCACACCCTGGCAAGCTAGAGTACAATTAAGAAGAAATTGATGAAATTTTGTGCTGACTGAAAAATGAACAATGTTGAAATCACTGTTGAGATTTTCAAATAGTTGAAAAAAGAAGTCACAAAACAAAAAGAACATCCTGAAAAAAATACAAGTAGAAGAAGAACAGAGGTCTTAAAATATTTCAGCATCCCTTATGAACTAAATATACAGAACAAAATTATAAACACAACACTTTTGTTTTTGCCCCCATTCATCATGAGCTGAACTCAAAGATCTAAGACTTTCTCTATGTACACAGGCCTATTTCTTTCAAATATTGTTCACAAATCTGTCAAAATCTGTGTTAATGAGCACTTCTACTTTGCAGAGATAATCCATCAAACTCATGCATGTCTGCATAACATTTTCTGCCAATCCATCTAATTAGTTAACATATTTCAGTCTGGAATAAAATGGTGGACGAACCGACCACCTGACATAACCATCTATAGAGTCATCCATGCAAATGTGGTTAAAAACCAAAATGTTTGTGTTTGCATGTGCTTGTGTGACACCAAGTGAAAACCACAGAAATGACACCTTTTGTATCTTTTGGCTTTTTTCAGGATGGCGATCAGATTTAAATTCAGGAGGAAACAGTTCCCCCTCCTGATCCATCAGATTAAACTACAGGCTTTAGCAAATACACACTTGGCTAAGGAACAGTACATGAATCAAAATCAAAGCAGCCAATTCATTTAATTAAAAATATATGTTCTAAAGAGCAACACGTCAAGGTATGTGAATGATCATAATTTACCTCACCTTTGGTTTTACAGAAGGGCTAAATGTGTACCACAGAGGGCCAATATAGTTCTCAGAGAATTTCTTTTCTTCAATATTTTACTATTTGATGCCTTTCTAGCAATGTTAATCATTCAAGCCAAGCTGTACAATAATGTTAACTTACAATGGCACACTCCAAGAAGAGATTTCTTTTAATGAATAGGAAAAGATCTTAAGATGTGCAAAGGTTTCTGACATACAGTGTTTAACATTTCACTGAAAAGTAGTAACAGAAACAAAACACTGTGCAGTTTGTCCTTTTCTTCCCCGCTTCACGTAGAAAGTATTAATGAAGTCTACATGGATTTGGATGGCAGACATAGACATCAAGTATTTTATTTTATGTTTTGTTTTTGATCATGGGCTCTGTGGATGGCTGGTATGGGGCATATATCAATTATTCAGTTGGAGAGCTCCTTGATTTTTCACTCGAGGAGTTTTGAGGGAAATAAGGCACAGGTCAATTAACAACCAGAGTTATTGTGAGAGTCTCTATTCAAAAAGCTGATCATCTCTTCAAGGGTTTGGACTGAGGTTTTGAATGTGAATCTCCTCTGATGGAAGAGATGAAAACAGGACCGAGCATGCCCAAATGTACCATTCACACTCTTTATACTACCATGAATAGGAACTGAACAAGACAACGTTTGATTGAGTTTCCTGTTGTAACATCTTTGATACATCAGTACACAACCAGATTACAGTCAGCTGTATGCAGTAACCTGATTTCTGAAACGCATGAGACACCCGGCTTCTCTAATCAGTTTAGGGGATTAGAGGAACCTGGTTTCCCCGGACATATTTCTTCTAGCCATGTATACGCGTAAATGGGTTTCTAATTGGCTTTTTAAATGTACACAGGTGCTTGACAAAGACTTTAACCTGTAGTAGAAGTATATATGTGACAACAGTGTGGCAGGATGCAGCCTTGTGATTAAAAGCATTCAATCAAATGTCAAACTAAACCAAAAAGTATCCTCTAGATGTCCAAATAAGTCAGTTTCCACCACTGAACAGACAACTATTATGTATAATTTGGACACATTTGCACTGTAAGAGACAGCTGTGCACTCCAACTACAGAGCGTGTTCACTAACTGCACCATCAACCCCCAGACACACACACCAACCCTGTCTCCTAGAAATCACATTTATGTAGGCATACTCCTAACTTGCAACAGCAAATATGTTTTGAATGTGATGCCACGTGGATTATATTTTGTATCCAAAAGTTGTGAAATGTTGAAATTGAACATATTTGCAAATCGTTCCCGGACAAAGTATTTTATTTCTCTTTCAACAATATCCGCTCATAGCAACTAAAGCATTATTAAACTTTTTTTGTAATTATGTTTAAGCACTCACAGCAAATCAACAGTGCCTTCAGGCAGTTTACTTTATTAATATTTAACAAAAACCACAATCTTTCCCGAACCTAAAGTATAAGATATGAACCCCCATCTCTTGTGGAAAAGTCCTACGCTTTGTATGCACACCATTCACCTTGACCACCTCTCTACAGCTTATGTGTGGCACAGAATTGTAGCTTCTTCACTGAAAAAAAAACAAAATGTTGCCTCTGATCATAAAATCCAGACAGAGATTATGTTTTTTCTCATCATATGTAACTGGAAAAACACTTTAGTAGTATATAAAAGTCTAAGAGGCAGGGCTGCACATCAACAGAATTTAGGAGATGGCATTACGTGTCATTGTTGCAGGTAATGTAAAAAAAGTAAGCCACGCTTCTAAAATCTGATTACTGACCTGTTGCATATCTACACAGATTTTCACTAACCAGGTTACTATTGTGGTAAAAGCAATGTCTGATTTCCTGTGTAACCCAGTTTCTCAGGGTAACCTGGTTTCTGGTGTCCACGTAAACATACTGACTAATGTTGAGAAACAACTAAATCCAAGATTAAATTTGGGGGGTTTCATCTGCAAACACATTTGATCCCACCTTACATCTCCAACTCAAATGGATGAAGGAGCTCAAATTGTTAACTGTAAAGAGCTAACATCAGTTTCTAAACCAAAATAAGATTACATTTTATTGATCCTGGAGGACATTAGTTTGGGGAAATGTGTGTTGCTTGCCACGAATGTGTACTTTCCTGCTTGTTGGCTGCCTTTGACACAGGTATCAGCAAAGCCTGCCCATCCCTCAAAACATCCCTATCAAAGGATGAAAGTGGAGTTTTCTGTCTCAAATGCTGCAAAATCTGACATAAAAAAAAGTTGACATAAAACCCTCAAGACACATGAAACCTTTTGTTTGGAAATGTTTTGATAAAGTATAAAGCATAGTGGACATTTGTGCATTTCTGGGAAGTCAAAGCTGGAAAAAGATATCTCTTTAACACAAATGAATGCGTTAAAGAGACAATGCTGGTGGTTAAACCAAGCAGAGCTAATAGTAGAAACGCTCACAAGAAAGTGAAGTAAGAGAAAATGAGACAAATGCTGGAGAGTAGAAATGGACTCATGGGGTAGAATATGTTCAGACAAATAATGGTCAAGCTCTTAAGGTTTGATAACTGACTATCTATTTTCAACATCTACAAATCAGCCGAAGGCCTGGACAACGATATCAATCAAAATTTCTCCATTTCTGTTCAGAGG
Source organism: Micropterus salmoides (assembly GCF_014851395.1). NCBI lineage: Eukaryota > Metazoa > Chordata > Actinopteri > Centrarchiformes > Centrarchidae > Micropterus > Micropterus salmoides. Next base: position 19,521,414 of record NW_024044348.1, read on the forward strand.
AGGAGAAATGACCTGCGGGTCAAACTGCAGAGCTGCCTGTGGAGGAGGGATAAAACCAGCTTGAAATGTGATAAAACTTGTTGTCAAACCCAGGAGCCACAAAATTCAACCAAAAAACCACAACAACAACAAAAAAACACATGCAGACCTCTTCTTATTTATTTTCTCATTTAATTTAATAATTTATTCAAATTATAAATTTACTTCATTGGTTATATATTGGGCGGCACGGTGGTGCAGTGGTTAGCATTGTCGCCTCACAGCAAGAAGGTCGCACGTTCCAACCCCAGTTACCCTGGCCTTTCTGTGTGGAGTTTGCATGTTCTCCCCGTGTCTGCGTGGGTTCTCTCCGGGTGCTCCAGCTTCCTCCCACCGTCCAAAGACATGCAGGCTAGGTTAAGTGGTGTCTCTAAAATTGTTCTTAGGTGTGAGTGGTTGTTTGTCTGTCTATGTGTGGCCCTGCGATGGACTGGCGACCTGTCCAGGGTGTACCCTGCCTTGCGCCCAATGTCAGCTGGGATTGGCTCCAGCCCCCCCGATGGATGGATGGATGGTTATATATTGGGCGGTGCAGTGGTTAGCACTGTCACCTCACAGCAAGAAGGTCGCGGATTCCAACCCCAGTTACCCCAGCCTTTCTATGTGGAGTTGCATGTTCTCCCCGTGTCTGCGTGGGTTCTCTCCGGGTGCTCCGGCTTCCTCCCACCGTCCAAAGACATGCGGACTAGGTTAATTGGCCCTAAATTGTCCTTAGGTGTGGATGTGAGTGGTTGTTGATGGACTGGGTGTACCCTACCTTTCGCCCGATGTCAGCTGAGATTGTCTCCAGCCCCCCGCGACCCTGTACGCAGGATAAGCGGTTGATGATGGATGGATGGTTATACATTTCCCTATTATGGAGAAGCTTATCATTTAAATCCCCTCAACTTTGATTTGTTTCAACAAGGTCCAAATGTAGCTACTTTTTCACTCCAACCAAACACTTCATCAACTAGCGTGGTGTTGCACACTCATATTTGAACGGTCACACAGACACCAACAACATGAATATATTCATGTTTATTTTATCAAAAGGTCTTCCTCTTCTTTGTCGGCCATTTCCAACTACATTGATCTGAAACAAGATAAGAATCACTTTATATGCAGCATCCATATCAGCTCCATTTCTGAAATCTATTTTGCTGACAGTATGCTGTGTCTGTTATTTTATAGCTTATGGAGACAAAACACAGTCATATTCCTCCTTGTTGACATCTGCCACATTTAATTTACTTATTTGATGTTCGCCCTTGCCTTTATTGGAGAGATTTGTTAATAAGCCGTTTGACGTTTCTTTTTAGCTCATCAGTGGGGGGTTTTTTTATCTCCCCTTCCCTGTTTTATCACTTTCTTGTAGAAATAAACACGTGATCCTGTAAATTAAAAGCTGTGGAAAAGACAGAATCATCCACTGAAGAATAGGAAACAGAATCCACTTAAGTTAAATTAAACATTTAACATTAAAAAAACATTTTAAAAAAAGCTTTTCACAACAGGTACAGTTTATGTTGAAAGTTTTAAAGGTCAGTATTGGTATATCATCACTTCTTTTACTTGTTCTGTTTTGTTTTGTGCTTGAGGGTGCACATGTCAATAAATCAGATGGTGCAGTGATTAGTGTGAAACAAATCTCAGCAGTGTCGAGCCTTGATGACATGATTGTCAACAACTTTACAACAGTGCTCCATTGTCAGTGGATATGCCAATTTCTATACAACCATGCACTGCCGATTTGTGAGGTTAAAAAAGCAGAGTAAAATGTTGATACAGATCAAAAAATACAAGATACAAGATTTAAGAACCTGAGAAACTCTGCACTTAAATTAATATATAGAGGACAAAGTGATTGCTGCAGTAATTAAACTGTTTTGCAGTCATCACATTATTCACAATAAAATACAAATAATACATAGGCCTATAGTAAGGGTTGTTTGTAGTCCAAAATCCAGCTGAAGAATACAAAGTAGGGATAAAACACACAGTAAAAAAACAACAAGTCTAAAATGAAAGATAAAGAATCTGGTGGAAATAAAATGCATTTCATTATCATATGTGTCATTAACCTCAGTCAAATAAAATCTCATAGCCCAGATGCAAGTATGAACCGACATGCTCATTCATGAGGAAATGGAGAAAAATAGCCTGAGGCGGACTTCATTTGCAAAACCAGCTGGCTAAATGTGTTGCACCTTTCACATCCCCCGTTAAGGGTGAAGAAACAAGCTAAAGGCCAGTAATGAGGCTTACCAAGCCTCTAGTGAAAAAAGGCTGCCAGTGATAAACAACGGCTGTAGGCCCTTTTAAGAGTTTATCTTATTCGGAGGAAGAATGCACACTAACCATGTTAAAGTTTAGGTGAAGTTTTATATTCACCTCACTTCTTTCGTAAGAAAATAGAAATTATAATGATACTGCATCTACGGAAGAGGATGAAACAGTTTTTGAACATGTCTGACATCTGAGAGCCGGCGTTGTGAGGAGATGTGCTTTAATCGCATCGTGGTGCGTTACTGAGAGGAGCATGTCATAACTCCTGTATAGCCTTCGAACATTGAAAGAAAACATTTTTTTCCAGCAGCCCACATAGCAATGATTATGTACTCGTTATAAGATTCAACATTTGCATGTCTCTTTCATGGGTCCAATTGTAGTGATGGCAAATTAAGCCTAGTTCATGCTACACGATTTTAATCCCGATTTGCCCGTTGCCAGTCGTTATATGTGAACTACTCAATGACGCATCAAAACTTCTCCCCAACACATTTCTGAAACATCGCCGACGTCTGCCAGATATCTAGCATGCCAAATATCTGGAAGAGTCGGCCGACTTGACATCCACATCCAGCTAGTGAGAGCAGGCAGCTGGCAGAGCAAAACACTTTTTACTCACCTCCAGCTCTCTCTGTAACTCAGACAATCCCTGCTACCTGCATGTGCTAATCTATTCTTAGTCTTTATAATTGCTATCTTTATAATAACAACTATAAAATAAGCGAAACTAAAATTAAATAACAGCTGTTCCATGTGTAGGTTCGAGCAAGTTGCGTAGTCTGAGCATGGCTATCGGCCAACGCTGAAAGTCTTGTAGTCTGCACAAGCCTTTACCAGACTGAACTCACAGCAACGGCTACTTGTGAAAACTCTGTATAGCAATCAAATTACCATAACCACATTGGCAGCTCCAAAAAAACTTTTTTTTTGTTTTTGCAGAAAAACAAAACTTTCTTCTTTTCAATAATTATCATTAATTTAAAATGAGTACAAGTGTCAGAACAAACACCAAGTATATATATGTACAAATATTATGATACAACATTTGCATCATCCTCAAATACACCAAAGAGAACACAATGCCACTGTTGTCTTCACAGCACAGAAAAGGTAGCTTTGTGTTTTGGCTGTGTGCAGCCCCAGGCAAGGAACGGCGAACTGTTTCAGCACACCACCCAAATTGAACCCACCAACCAACAGTAATATGTTCTTCAGTATATCAGCCTGTAGAGCCGCAGTGATCGCTAGCAAGCCCGCGAGTCCATGTGTTGAACCTGAGGCTCCTGATTCAGAGGCACTGGCAAAGCGAGATCACAGTACAGAAATCTGAAGGTTTAGTCGCTCTGTGTTTCAGTTCTGTAATCAGAGTATAGCAGATGTTCTCTTACGCTTCACACATCCCTTTGAAAAAAAGCCTTGTTTTACATCCTGCCTGTACTCATGCTATCATGACTCATGACTGCTACAAAACGTATAGGTTGCGGGAGAATTTTATCTGACATTAACTCCTACAACATAATGAGATGTATAATTAACTCAAAAACTCTGTGCTGTGTTGCAAAAAGCGAAGCAGCCCAGTCCTTATCACCGCACAGCAGATGCCCCACAAAAGCACATGACAGGGGAGTTTTTGCACAGTGCTGGTTTGCACCTCAAGCCAGGCAAACTGAATGGCTCCTGGCTGGTAGTTGATGGCAGCCACTGCCCTCTGTACCCGCCTGACAAAGTAGTGGCTGACAGCTGTATCATGTCGTGTCAGAACACCAAATCAAGATCAAGTGTTGTTATTTGAATGGATCTTCTTTCTTATCACCCAAAAAAATTTGACTAATACATAAGAGGTAAATTAACCTGTGACCACATGTTGCAGGACCACATGCACAGCAAAGTACACACACTTCTGACAGCAACAAATGCATCAAGTCTACCTTCAGAGGACTACAGATGGTAACTGAAAGTGCTGTAAAGAAATCATTCTGGAGCTTTGACACACCAACTGTTGTTCTCCTCAGTGCCATATCCAGCTGAGACTTCATGCAAATACAAACCAAGCTCCTTAAAATGGGATCCGATCCACTTTTATGCTAAACATTTGCATTCTAGAGGCATTTGTGAATATTTGATGGCTTGCACTTGCAGCAGGAAGAGGCAGAGACAGGAAGTGGGGATGCAGGGGCAGAACCTGAGGCATCAACTGCTTCATAATATGACCAAAATTAGCTGTGTGCTCATAACATTGTTAATTTAAAGCAAAGGGGGATTCAGAGAATAGTAGCATGTGTTCCTTTTTTTAACTTCTCTTCTTTCTTTATTTTGTAATAGCCACTACATCCCTCATTATTTTTATTTAATGTAAATCTCTTTATCTTGAGTTTTTAAAGAGAGGTTTGTATGAGCTTTTAGCTTCCTTTGTCTCCTGTGCAAGATTTTTGGGTGAAGAATTAAATTCATGTATATATAGTATGTTTGTATATATTTAAATCAATAAAAATACAAATAAATTAAAAAGAATCCATCAGATTTTGAAAGGCAGAACTAAAACTATGAAGTGATATCCTGTATATGTCATAGGAAAGCAGTATTTTAATAGGAAAAAATTGTTTTGTTTTGTTTTGTAGCTGCAGCAAAAATATAGAAACCACATAGGTAAATGTGTCTTTGTGTATTTAAAGGCCTTGCAGTAGAAAAATACTATTTATTGTTTTTAGGACAACAATGTTATCTGGTTGAAACAATTACACTCGGGCTGCAAGTGACGATTATTTTTATGATCGATTAATGTGACAAATACAAATACTGTTGCTCAATCATCTCCAAAGACTTTCTTTGGTTTACTGTCACAAAGGCCAAATCACATTTGAGAGGCAGGGACCAAACATTTTTGTCATTTTTCCCTGAAAATAACATGACATAACATGATTAATCAATTTTCAAAACTGCTGCAGATTAATTTTCTTTCTACTGACTAATCTACTAATCGACTAATTGTTTCAGCTCTAAATTACACATCTATACACCACAGCAAGCAAGTTCCAGACAAATAAACTCTTCGTACAATAGCTACGCTTCCAGTTCATCATGAACATGAGGCATCTCACACTCGTGTCAGAAACAGCAGACGACCAGCAAGTTATGTAGAAACTTGTTCGCACATTTACCAGATACTAAGATGCTCTTTGACAGCAACCGTCTTACATGTTATCCTGTGCAGAAAAGGTTGAGTGACCAGAACTTCAGAACAAAACAGTTATTCTCTGGGATTTAAACCTTGAAATATTCATAAAAACTGTCTGAGCACAGGAGGTGAATCTCACTTTGGATGCCTATGTATAAACTTTAAGACAAGACAAAGGCAAAAGCACAGATAGCAGAAATCTCACAGTAATCCTCCTTAATACTTTCCCAATCATGATACTTCTCAAGTGCCACCATTTCTTCAATCATACTAGCACATAGGGATGAGCGATTATATATATATATATATGTGCACATACATTTTCATTTTCTTGTGCTGTTTTCAATTTGGATGGAAGCTAGTGTTTATACATACAGCTTTTTAATTGGGCCTGTAATTAAGTGGGGCAGTGCAAGCTCAACTCACAAATGCACTCTGTACAGGCTTATAAAAACTGTACTGTACATGTAATACTAACATCGTCTGACTTCCTCTAGAGACATAAATCCTGTCCAAACAAGACATCATTTTTATTTTACAGATTACAAACCCAGCAGATTTACACAGGATGAAGAACACAAATAACCCCTGCAATTATTACAAATCACAGGAGGACCCCAAGTAATATTTGTCCTGAGTGAACAGAGCTTAGGTGTGATAAGATGTGGAGATGGAAATTAACATTGGCGATGCGTTCAAGGACTCTTGGACATCTGAGGTTTAAAAGTCCCTCAACAGCAACCTTTTTAATGGAAGAAACAACCACCATAACATCCATGCCTAATGTTTTTTTTTCCTGGATTTGAAATGCAGTGCTTTGTCGCAAATAACTACAGTACGAGATTCATCTATATCATCGGCAGATTAATGATGAGTGAAGGATGGGAAAATATATTTTGATAGAAGATCTAAATTATAGTTAGCTTTGATGAATCTCATTTTGAGGCTGCGGTAATTCACTCCTCTCTCATCGAGTCTCATCCTGTAATCCATCTCCTACGTCATAGCCTCACATCAGCAATGGCTGACTCAATAAAGACAAACTGAAAACTGACAGCTAAAGTCCACTGTCTCACAGAGTTTGACGGATCTGATGAGAGGAAAAAAAATGCAGCTTCAATTTAATGAATGAAAAATGTTAATTCTGTTAACACAACTCTTGTAGTCAGGTTTAAGAGCTTAGTACAATTTTACTGAATTTATTGATGTTTCTGGTTGGGTTGTGAACAGATTGAGACTGCACACATGAAGTGCACAATATAAATTTGCCATGCAGGACTACATGGTGGTCCACATGGTTTATGAAGGCAAATCCAAGCAGCTGGCAGCTGGATGCACCAACACAGACCACGGCTTCATTTCTCAAAAGCATCTTTAGGGTACAATGATCATAAAATCCATTTTACAAACCTTCTTAATCTTATAAGGTGTTATCACAAAAACATCATAAGTGAAAACACTCTTGTAGATTGTAGTGGCATGGTTGTTGGTGCCAAACGGGCTGGTTTGAATGTTTCAGAAACTGCTGATCTACTGGGATTTTAATGCACAACCATCTGTAGGGTTTACAGAGAATTGTCCAAAAAAGAGACAATATCCAGTGAGCGGCAGTTGTGTGGACCGAAATGATGTCAGAGGTCAGACGAGAATAGGCAGACTGGTTCGAGATGACAGAAAGGCATCAGTAACTCAAATAACCACTCGTTGCAACCAACAAGGTATGCAGAATACCATCTCTGAAAGCACATCACGGTGAACCTTGAAGCAGATGGGCTACAGTAGCAGAAGACCACACTGGGTGCCATTCCTGTCACATTAGAACAGGAAACTGATTTGCACATGCATTTGGGGTAAACAACATGAAACCATGGACCCATCCTGCCTTGTATCAGCCGAAAAATCTGCAGCAACTGTGTGATGTCAAGATGGAGCAAAGTCTCTGAAGAATGTTTCCAACACCTTGTTGAAAGTATGCCACAAAGAATTAAGGCAGATCTGAAGACAAAAGGGGGTCCAGCCTGGTTCTGACAAGGTGTACCTAACAAAGTGGCCGGTGAGTGTATATACAGCAGGGCTGATAAAGAAATGATGACAGACGTACGCATTCCTCAAACTTAGAGGAACTGCCATGGCTTTATTATTATGGCAGCAAGCTGAAAGCTGTAGACAGTTTACTGCACATTTAGCTTTCAGTTCATGAACTGCAAATATAAAACGTTTTTTTGTCCTTTACAACACTTACGCTTTGAGATGTATGAATTTTTAATATGAAGCACGGCTTACAGACAGTTAAACATGTTAAGTTACTTTAAAGGGAACTCAGCATCATCTTCAGCTCCACGGACAGACGACGTTAAGAAACTGTGCTTGCTCTTAAGTGCTGCTTTGGGATATATGTGTACCAAACATTCATTTTATATCATAGAATCATTTGCAATCTACTGCAATTTGCAGTTTCATAATGTGGCAGTATTGGACATATTGTATCCGCAGCTTCACCCAAAAATAGAAAATGGCTTTAGATGAAAACATTTTGTACGTAATAGCAAGGGTGTCTTTGAACCAGAGGACCCTTCCTCACTTACTGCCATTAAATATGAGAAAGAAAATTGCCAAGGAGGAGTAAGAAAAAATCTAAAACAACTGTTGAAGGAACAAAGCACTTCAATTTGTATCTACATCTGCTGTATTTACTGAAGCGCCATGATTTTGTATCATGGAGATGTGGCTTCTTAGGTTCAGAGGTAAAGGTTGAAAGCTGCTACAAAAGAGAATTATATAATTATGAGAAAGAACTGGATGGTAGAGCTTTTAAATTATTATTTATATAACAAATGGTGGATCTGTACACTTAAAAGAAAAAGATTCTGGTAAATACGCCTATTCGCTTTCTTGCCAAGAGTTAGATGTGAAGACTGATTCCGCTCTCATTTTTGTACGCTAATTAAGCCAGCAGTGGGTTAGCTTAACTTAGCACAAAGACAGGAAACAGGGGGAAACTGCTAACCTAGCTTTTCCCAAACAAAATCAGTAAACCAGTCAACCTCTAAAGCTCACTACTGAACACTAATAACATAATTTTTACGAGAGAGGGTTAGAAAGTTGAGCATTTATCAAGCTAATGATCCAGACATTTTTCTCAGATGTGGCAAGAACAAACCAGGCAGGAAAAAGGACTCCAATGGGATGCTCATGCTGCTGAAAGATGTACATTTAACAAACTGATAGTGTATCTGAAATGTGATCCTGTGTTTCTTTGAGACCTTTTGTCCCCTACTGGTCAAAAACAATTTTATGCAGAATATTTATAGTGCTTCTATAACCGGTGAAGCTGAAAACAATATATCACGGTTTATCAGAGCATGCAGATAAATGGCTTGTTGTCAACTTGAGTTGTGATGTAAATCTCATAGAGTCAAATATAAACCAGAAATCTGTCTTACTTACAGCGGTTGTTTTCATATTTTTGTTGTGGCCTCAGAATTTCAGTGAGAAAAAAATACACAGAGAACATTTGCAATAGTGAACTGATCTATTTAGTGGAAATTGTCAGGGGACGACCTTAGAATCGACACTTGTAAGAGGCTTTTACATGTCCAATTTATTCTCTTCATGAGGATTTTGCCCTCTGGAGTAAGAATAATTAATTGTTTTCATTACTAAACATTCTCCAGTGCATTCCCTGTATTTCAATAACTTCTCGATTTATTGAATTTACCACCCAGAATATCCACCCATTTTATATTCACACTCGTCAACCCAGACTCTCGCTCTCTCACCATCTGCATTGCTGCCTGCAGGCTGAAAACTGCAAGTACTGACAGATGAATCAGAATTGTAATAAATCTAAAGCAGTGTTTATAGAGACATTACAATAATTTCATATCTATCAATTATGAAGAAAAGTAAAGATTCTTCTCTTTACACTTTTCAACGAATGCCAAGGCCTGTGAAGTGGTATAACTGTACAGTGATGAATTCACAAAAACCTTTGATGCGGTTGTGCTATTCTAAGCATGCAGCTCTCTGTCTCTCTAAATGTGCCCAGTGTCCTACCTGGCTGCTTACTGAATAAGTCATGAAATTATGCCAAACTAGCCAGACTAAAATATTCTCCCAAAATATATTTATTTTTAACACCAACGTCATGTAGTGTTTTTATGTTAAATAGCTTCAAAAATATCTTGATGGTATACTGACTTATAATGCGCCATAATGAATGTTGTCTCTATCATTGCCTCTCTGGCCCGGAGCACTTGGAATTGGGACTATGTAACACTGAAATCCCAGGCAGGACATCTATAGCGTGAACAGTATAATGCTTAACGTCACCTCAACACACCAACAAAACTCTTTAGAAAGCAAGCTGTAAGAGAAGCAAAAAGTACATAATGTAAGCTCTTTGGAAGAAGCTAGCATGGTATTCTCAGTATGGATATCATGGCAGAGGCTGCGATGAGAATGTTGTTGGAGGAAGCGAGGAAGAGAGACTTGAGCAATATGGTTTAACTGCTAGCAATAAATCTCAGACTGATGTAAGCAAACATACTAGATTAGACTCCTGGACATTGGTAATGTTGCCATAAGTGCTCTTAAGCTTTGTTGGCTAGCTCGCCACACAAGTTTCAAGCAACATTATTCTGCTGCTGGTGGAGAGTGGGCAACATAAACGGGCTCAGCACCCTCAATGGACATAACGTTAGCTCATGGCAGAGTTGAAGATACCAAAGAGGAAGCTGACGGAAGTAGCTAAGAAGTGAAAAAAAGAATGACCAAGCAAGAGGCTGCCGGATGTCATTCTGACATGCAGTAATGCTCGTAAAATAAAAGTCTGCGAAACAGATGGCGAGCTGGCCTACTTTCTGTGTACACAGTTAGACTAGTAAGTAATATTGCTATGTCTTGTGTTTTACATTTGGTTTTGTTAGCAAAGTTAGCAACTTGCTAGTTTTTGATCAGAAGTAATGTAATCATAACAAATGCACGTGTACAGTTGGTCCTTAGTGAATACACTCTGAAACGGTAGGGGTAGTTTTCATCACATCTTCTTTTTACAGTAGAGCCAGATTGATAAATTAGCCAGACGATAATAGCTGATCTTAGCTTGTCAGATATGTGTGACGTGAAACAGCAGTACAGAAATGCAAAGATATGTTTCATGCTCTGCTTCAGTATGTCACAGTACATGTTGGCATTCATGGTTTCCTCAATGAACTGTAGCTCCCCAGTGCCGGTAGCATGCAGCCCCAGACCACGACACTCCCACCACCATGCTTGACTGTAGGCAAGACACACTTGTCTTTGTATTCCTCACCTGGTTGCCGCCACACACGCTTGACACCATCTTAACCAAACAAATTCATCTTGGTCGCATCAGACCACAGGAGATGGTTCCAGTAATTAATTTCCTTAGGCTGCTTACATTTATTCACTTAGCTGATGCTTTTATCAAAAGCGACTTACAATTGCTATACATATCAGAGGTCGCACGCCTCTGGAGCGGCTAGGGGTTAAGTGTCTTGTTCAGGGACACATTGGCGGATGGGTTATAGTGGGGGATTGAACCCGGGTCTCTCACACTAAAGACATGTGTCTTATCCATTGAGCCATCCCCACCCATCTTCAGTAAACTGTTTGTGGGCTTTCTTGTGTATCATATTTGGAAGTTGCTTCATTCTGGGACAACAGCAATGAAGACAAATTGGATGCATTGTGCGGTGCATGGTCTGAGCACTGACTGGCTGACCCCCACCCCTCTGCAGCAATATTGGCAGCACTCATACGTCTATCTTCCAAAGACACCCTCTGGATATGACGCTGAGCGCGTGCACTCAACTTCTTTGGTTGACCATGGCGAGGCCTGTCCTGAGTGGAACCTGTCCTGTTGAACCACTGTATGGTCTTGGCCACCGTGCTGCAGCTCAGTTTCAGGGTCTTGGCAAGCTTCTTATAGCCTAGGCCATCTTTATGTAGAGCAACAATTATTTTTTTCAGATCCTCAGAGAGTTCTTTGTCAAGAGGTGCCACGTTGAACTTACAGTGACAGGTATAAGGGAGTGTGAGAGCGGTAACACCAAATTTTACACACCTGCTTTCAATTCACACCTGAGACCTTGTAACACTAATGAGTCACATGACACCGGGGAGGGAAAATGACTAATTGGGCCCAATTTGGACATTTTCACTTAGAGGTGTACTTTAGACATTAATGGTTGTGTGATGTGTTATTTTGAAGGAACAGCAAATTTACACTGTTATACTGTATTACTACTACTGTATTAAACTATAGTCAAATAATGTATTCAACAATTATTATAGTGAAATCTTCATTTTGCACTTCTTTGTCTTTCCTGTCACTTCAGACTCTACCTTCACTCTAGTCCTCAGCTGTTCTTGCTGTTCCCCAGTCACCTGATCATCACCTGCCAGCCCACCTGCCCCTCATTCACCTTAATTAGCTACTCGGTTTATGCCCACTAACAAGCGTCTTCTGGCTGATTGCCAATAAAGTAGTAAGACCCAGCTAATTAACTACTAAGAGAAGGGCATACCTAATTTCATTTTAAGGGTTTGGTAAACATCTCCTGTCAACACAACTCATGAACATGCTTACATAATGGCACTGTTTTACATATGAAAACATAATTACAAACTACTCATCATGACCTCCTAAATCTACCATCATGCTGCATCTTTTTTTTAAAAGTATGAAAAAAGAAAATGAGTTTTCAAGTTGCCAAATAAAATTTGCTGCAGAAGAAGTTGAATGAATGAAACACTAGAAGCCAAAACTGTAGGTTTCAGCCATTGTATGTGATATTCGAGTCAATATGATTATGGCTTAATAACTTTGCAGTTGATATGTTTCTTAATACCTTTATGACACACATTAAGTCATCTTGTAACTAACAACATGTTGAATCACATTATCATTAGTAAACAGAAATAAAAAGGGTAGTTATTTTATAAGAAACAAGGTTGCCTTCTTCTAAAACTGTATTAAGAGTCTGCACTGTTCTTTCTAGAGGACTGGGCACTTTAAAGGAACTGGTAGTATGTGTGAGTGTAACTTGTACTTTTCTGAGCTGCATACCATAGCCTACATGCACAAGCATGCAAACAAACACCTGCACACATCCATGTACACACATGTGCTTTCACCTCTTCCTCACTTATTTATTCTACTGCCGTGCTCACTGTCACTCTGGAAAATCACATCAGATAAATACCCAAATAAAACTGTCCTCTGAGCATCAACGGAAACGCTGATTTACTGAGCTTCTCAATTGACTTGACGGGAGGATTTGCTTGAAGCCATCTTGGGAACTGTCGCTATCATTTGCAGCTAAATCAGCAGTGTGTTAATCACCAGCTTCTGCCGGCCTCATAGTCATTCATTCAGACTACACACGGGTAATACACATCCTCAGAGGTCATAGCAAGCCATGAAACAAGCAACCTTTTCACAAACACACATCCTAATAAAACACTCTTCTGTTTAAACAGCATGTCTGTCATACCATACATTTATACACATACAGTGTTTGCTACATACAGGTTTTGTTTTCTAAAAATATAACTCCTGAATTTCATAGACTAAAGGCTTAATCAAGAAAAGTCTGTAAGAAAAATCTGTATTGTGAAATAATGAAAATAATTGTTCACCCAGCAACAAGTAGAAGAAGAAAAATACTGTTAATAGCAAAGATCGAGAAATATAAATATCCAAAAGTGATACAGTACGCACAGTAACGTAGAAGCATAAACAAAAACATATACTAGAGCACTTAATTTTCTGTGTATCCAACAAGTATGCAAACATAAAGTATTCCAATAATTATTTTCCTATCATATGACATTCTTCAGTATAACATGACACCGTCTTCTGTAGAACGTCACTAGTGCTCATAATTTTGGTTTTGGAAGCATATAGTGGAAAAAACAGCCCTCATGTTAGGCGTGTGTGAACCTGCTCAGTCCAACTTTCCAATAAATACTCCTCCTACTTCATACAAGGAACAGTTCAGCTGGTCTACGTGCTGTTGCCACATTGCTTTGTCCTGATAACAGGCCACTTAACTCCATCACATAGTTAAAGGAGTGGAATATTTCTGTCTCATCCCTGAGTGGGAAGCTGACACCAGAGACATCTCTTTTGACTGTCCACAGTGAGTCAGCTGCAGTAAATGTTTCATTCTGACATGCAGTAATGCTCTGTGGTGAAGGAGCTCATGCTAGTCTTCAGATGAATTAAAACTAAGTGCATGTGGCTGTGTGAATAGTGCACCAGGACCCTCTAAGTGTGCAAGTCACAGTACTGAACAAAAGAATGCAGAAGTCAGAATATAAAATTCCTGCACTTGTCCCACAAAACGATATGAGAAAATGTATTTTTAGAGATGTCATAAGTGCACTAATGACTCTCTGGCTCTGCCCGAAGCTCTCTGACTGTTGATGCCGCCGGCCACTTTCAGACTCGGATTATGGGTCTATATTTGCAGAAGATGCATTCGGAGCAATTATCAGGGAAATCCAGACAATATGGCTGGATTTAAAAAGACAGGTCATTTCGTTTGGAAGAGATTTTATTGTTGCAAATGTATGACATCAACAGTCTCCTGCAGCACTAGCCCCAACAGATTCTTCACTGTGCTACCAAACTCTAAAAATGACAGAGACTTACTGTTTGTATTAATGTGATGTCTGCCATGTCCCTGCAGTTTATATCAGGAGACTGGAAACAGGTTTACAAATTGAAATTAGTACAAATACCCAAAGCAGCCAATGTGCATGAGCTTGTGAGAGAATGCGTGCAAAAAAAGCTAATTACAGTATGCTTGTCCAAGTTTTAAAAGTGGCATAAAAAAACACTGAGCACAGCTGAAAAATGATGAATTCAACATTTTGGGGAAAACAGCATATTCTCTTTCTGGCAGAGTTAGTTGAGAACATTGATGCCACCGTCTTGTCTTTATGGTAAATATGAAGCCACAGATAGCAGGCAGTTAGCTTGGCTTAGCACAAAGTCTGGAAATGGGGAAACAGTCAGCCAAAGGTAAATAATCTACCTTCCAGAACCAATAATACTCACTAATTAACAAGCTATATTTTGTTTGTTTATTTAATACTAAACTCAAGTGTAAAAACTACAAGTTGTGGTTTAATGGTGGGTTATGTGTGGGACTATTTCTTGGCAGGGGGCAGTGAGATTTAGCAGTGCTGCAAGCAGACTTTTTTTTTAACCTGCCAGGCCAACTGTTTCAGTTGAGCTAAGCTAAGTGGCTGCTGGTTGATATTTACCAAACAGTAGTGAGAGGGGCTTCAATCTTCTGATCTAACTTTAGTTAAGAAAGCAAATAAGCACATTGCCCAAAATGTCATGCTTTTCCTTAAAACTAGTCCAAGTACTGAGATGTAGATTGTGGGTCTGTCTGTTATTTAATTGAAATATAATCTGCTTGCTTACCGGGTAAGCTTTATAAGTTACAGTACATATATTTGTGAGTTATCTTTTTTATAATTATCTTTCATGTTAGATGAAGGCTTGCTAAAGTGGAAAATCACTGTAGACGTTTTCTCAAACCATTGCTGATTTTTTAAAGCACAAATCTAGCATGAAATGATCTTTTCTGTCAGCATAACAGAAATAGTTGAAACATGTACTTTGGAGGTAAGTCACTAGGGGCACCTGAACAAAGCTCCGCCCCGCAGATGCCTATGGGTGCCAAGCTGAAATGGAGACCTGCCTCCAGGAGGAATGTTTACCCAAGCTTAGCACACAGCCTTTATTACTCACAGCGGCATGAGTAGATTTCTGTCTGCATTTCACTTCTGCACCAGCTCTAAGCCATTTCAAATTAAGACCTGTCCAAAATGAGCCCCCCTGCAATGACAAGAATAGCTTATTTTAAAGACACAGAGAGGAGTGAAATTAACTGTGTGTGATCAAGTGTAAAGTAACTGTACACCGGGAGTGGAGAAAAGGAAGGGAGGAATTTGAGAAAAAGGATTCCAGAAATTCCTAAAGGTTTGAGCTAAATAATGTATTTTGAGCAGGGACTTTGATTTGATTTGAACAGTTTCATAAATATTCCCTGTTAAATTTGATCAAATAAGAAGTAGCCAAAGGATGAATAGACGCACAGATCAGAAAATTCTCTTAGCAACTTCTCCACAGTCATTATCAGATGTAGGCCAGCACTGAATCTGACCAATACACTGTAACTGTATTTTAATGTAGATTTTTCTTCTACTGCCAGCACTAAACACTTTTCTCACATGTATTTTGGCTGTCAATATTGTGTCATTCAGGTGGAGTGCAATTCAAGATATGAGGAGCTTCATGTTGTACACTTTTCCTAAGAATATGCAGCTTGTTTCAGCAGTATGCATTTAACAGTTTTAGACCATAGATGATGAGACATGAGATTCTTTAAGTCAGGATGCAATGTTGTGTGCTTTAAATTGTACTCAACAGCATGTCAGACTTTTGTGTATTTTATCTATTTATGGCATAAATTACAAGATATAGGCTACTGATAACGAATTATTTGGCTCTTGTCAATGTAGTGCCATTTTAAAATAGGTTAGTTTATAGCCTGTACTAAACCTTTTCTTACAGTCCTATGTCACCACACCCTCAAACAGACAAAAGAAGTTCCTGCTTTATCCATTTCCAAAAAACACAGACAATGCAAACACACAACAGCACCTTGCAGGTAAAGTGTTCGCATATTAAAACTTTCTTTCGTTGGAGCCCATGGTGTGGGTGCAGGTAACGAAATGTAGGGAGTGCAGTTTTCTTCAAGTGGCAAGTTAAAATGATGGAGGCTTTACCTTGTATGTGCTGGTTGACCACATTCTCCAGCCGATCGAGTCTCTCCATGATCCGGAGAGTGTCACCTCTTTTGTCACCCTCTAACTTTCTCTCCGGTAAAGGCATCGGGACTTTGATGTAAATATTGGCGATGTAATTAGTAACCCATCCGACATAGAGCAGGCAAACAATGTTGGTCATGCCGCTCAGGATCACGCATGTGGACACCAAAGTTTTGGTTCTCCTGGTGCAAGCCATGCCGACATCCCTCCATACAGGCTGCAGTATCCTGTTAAACCGGAGGACAGGGAGACAGTCGCCCGCAACAAAAAAAACAAACAAAACCCTGGAATAATGAAGTTATTTCCAGCGACTGTGCAGCGATGCTATATCCGAAGCACAGAGCCTTTACTTCAAAAGTCCCTTGTGTTTTTTTGTCGATGGTGAAACGCAGGTTAATGTCAAATACCTACAGGTGAAGGTTCCCTCTCTCGCTCCATCGCAAACCTCAGTCGGCTCTAGTTGCGTTTGAGGATCAAGGAAACAGGAGAGACACCGAGCATCCTGCTGCAGCCAATGAGAAGGATGGTGAGGACTGACAACCGCCCCTGCTTCACGCGTCCCCGCTGCGCACTAATTTACTGTGAAAGTGGATCTGACCGGACTATTTGAACACAAAGTATTATAACCCATTTCTGTCCAAACTGCGATATATTGCGCCACACCGACCTCATACTGCACAATTGATGTGTGATTTGTTTCCTCAAGCAGTGAGACAAATCCAGCCGAAGCGCGTTCTCAGAGAATTGTTTATTTTGTTCATAGTCTCATGCACGAGTAGAAAAACACTTCTGGAGTTATTGCGATGTGGGGTTTTTTTTCCAAACGAGCACGAAGGAGGGAGTAGATTCTTTGCTGCAATACTGGATGAAGCCACGAGATAGAGACAACGGGTCTCAACGAGAGATCAAGGTGTGGTGGGGTCATGTTATGCTGTAGGTCTGGCTTAGGTCCAGCTCACTGTGAGACACACAGGATGCAGGGAAGAGGATGCACTCATCTCATATGCTGCTGCAATTAGACCAGTGCAGGGAAATGATACCAGGCAGACTACTTACAGTAGAACTGCTCAAAGAGCTCCTGTAGCCTATAGGCTCCCTTTTTGTGACACCGGGTGATTATTGGAGTTTAAATTGTGGGATTTTCTGTTTGGGGTGCCAAGGAAGAAAATCCTGGCTCCTTAAATGGCTAAGCAAAACGGGGGGGGGGGGGGGGGGGGGGTTAAAATGTACCCATTGTGAAGAGGGTTTTGCCTCTCCATGCAGTAATTCTCATATCTGCAGGAGTGTAATATGCTCAGTGCAGTAGAGCCTAAAATTGTATGTGTCTGACAGCTGTTTTTTTACTTTTCTATGTATCTGAGGTTGGTTGACATGTCATTTCTTGCAAGTCGTCCTCCTACTTTTCAAGAACTTTAAATAATTTTCTTTGATTGAGGACATCTTGCATTGTCTGTACCTGGATCCTTTAAATGCACAGGGAAACACCAGCATCTGCATGAATGTCAGGTCTACATTTTCACCAAAATTCTTGCTTGTGTTTTGACAGTATTTTCCAGTATCACGACAGCAGATAATTATATTTGCTAACCACAGTCTTCGTCATCCAATGGCTGCCAGAGTGAAGGTATTGTATTAGAGGATGTAATAATAAATGTTACATCAAAATAATTCATGAATAATTTGGATAAATGGAATAAACAGTATTATTGACACTGTTATTATTGACACTTTATTACCCATATTTTGGCCTGGATGACTATGACATGTTTGTGAAGTATGACAGGGAAAGAAAACAAAACAAACACATTGGTTCACAGTAATAATTGAATTGTGGCCGACTGCTATCATACACCTTGATTATACAGAACAGAATCAGTAAATTGAATTGACAGCTGGAAATATGCTGCCATGTAAAACAGAAAGAGCTTTCAACCTGATTATTTTCAACTCCAATGCATATCTATCACTTCACATTAAAACATTCTTTGGCATCAATAATTTATTTTGTCAGTCAAACAGCATCAGTATTACCTGATTTAGCCTTTCCCCCATAATCCAGATCTTATGACAGGCCTCCTCTGTCCTGCAGCCATTCATATATATAATGCAGGAGCATGCTGGTCATTCATCTCAGCTAACAGACCTGCCACAGTGCAAAATGGTATTTCTTTTTGTTTGCAATATGTGAAGGGATTTTCTATTTTCTAGTTACATGGATGTGATGAAAAAGGGTTTTCTCTTTTGTTTTGCTCATGTGGTGTCGTTTAAACCCATGACATTCTAATATACTGTAGGATTTTGTGCCCTCCAGGTGCATTTGATGGTACAAACTGTGTTTTACCGAAGGTCTATTATAAGAGGTTTGAATGCTGGTTATGAACTTATGTAAGCCAATAAATTACAAAATCAATTACCAGAAAAGAACTTTTTTTTTGGGGGGGGGCAAACATTTCTCAGCCAAACATTTCAGTTTCACACTTGGGAGGATCTTTTGTCATTTGTCTTTGTTGGACCCCAATGTACATCTTCAGATGTATTGCTTTTTCTGACCAACTGTCTAAATCCCAAAAATACTCCGTTTGCAGTGATACAAAACAGAGAAAAGCAACAAACCTCATATTTAAAAAATCTGGAACCAGAGAGTGTTTGGCATTAACTGAATGTCATAATATTGCCCATTAATTTTCTGTCAATTAATCCATTAGTCAGTCAACTAATCTTTTCAGCTCTGGAATATTGAGAAGGTAATTTTTCCCAATTTTCAGACATTTGATAGGCCAAAAGAGGCCAAATATTCAACCTTGCACCACTTTCTTCACATGGGGCATCATTGTCACATCATCTAAAATATAAATTTGAAATGTGAATTAATATTTCATTGAAATCTGCAAAGCATTTCATTATTCTCATCAAATCTTGGGATAGTGCCTCATACTGAGTTCAAATGGCCTGTGTGATGCTTTCCAGACTGCAAACAGCGCACAGTGTAGAGATGAATGCCATTAATGTGGACTGAAACTATAATGAGAATTATATTTTGGCTAAGTCACCAAACAGTCACATTGAAAGACTGGTTCAAAGATTAGCTTGTTTTCTAACTAACAGTGTGGTACACCATGATTTATGAGTGTCTTTGGCAAGTACTTTCAGCTGTGTTTTCACTTTATGTAATGACCTTATCTGTTTTAAAGGGCAGTACTAGAAAACAAAGCTCTTCCTTGTGAGTACAATCACTGCATGTCCTGGTAACACAAAGAGTAGTCATGAAGACAACCTCAAAGCCATGTACACATTTAATTGACAAGCCATAAACACCTGCAGGTGCAACTTCTATCGATTTCGTTTGAATTGGGGCCAGCCTCAGGGACACTTTGAGGTTGGTATTAGGGACCTACGATCCTCCCGCTGAGTGATCCACCCAGCCAAGCAGCTGTCACATTTAGTCTGAATGAATGGTCTCCTTCTGGGCTGATTAATTACTGTGTGTGAGAGGTTATCCTGTAATCATCACTGTGAGGTCCAAGAGATAAAGACACTACCACTGTAAGATCCTCATCTGTGGAGACAGCAACGATTAATCAACAAGCCACAGACTTGACATATAAGCATTAGGCCTTGACAACACGGGAAAGATAAGTAAATAATTGTGCTAATTTTTTACTTTTAAACCATCTCCTGAAGTGGTGACTTTAATAAACTCCTAAGCATTACAGAGAATTTGTATATACAGTCTTTTCAACATTGAGGCAGAAATTTGTTGAAAGACACCGAAGCTCTACCAGCTTCAAAAGGTGCTCTCACAATCCCCCCAGTAAATGGTTGAAATGGTTGACACAAATCCACCCTTCATGTTGTGTGGAACGCTAACCCTTTATTTTGAGCTCTCTGTGAGGCGGGACAAGAAAAAGAAAATTTCCCCTGAGACACAGGATCACTTTCAATTAATTCATGTTTAAGTAGTTGCACACTACTGATTGTTGTACAGGAGCAACAGCTGAGTAGGAGGAATAAAACTGGGCGAGGAACAGCCAAACTCAGCTAGCAAAGTGAGGTCACTGAAGACATTTTACTGTCATACGTCATACGCAAGACTGCACAGCAACAAGACACAATACAGCATCAGCAAGGTCTCTCCCAGGCAGAAATTTCAAGGCAGACAGGGGTTTCCAGATGTGCTCTTTTGAAGAAGCACAAAGAAACTGGCAACGTTGAGGACCGTAGATAAAGTGGTCAACCTAAGAAACTTACTGCATAGATGAAAGACACATCATGCTTACTTCCCTTTCCAACTGGAACATGCCCAGCAGTGCCATCAGCTCAGAGCTGCAGAAAACAGTGGGACCCTAGTACCTTCATCTACTGTCTGTAAAACTCTAATCAGAAGTTGCCTTCATGGAAGACTTATGGACAAACAACCATACCTCTGACAAGGCCAAGTGACTCAACTATGCATAGAGCACTGGACCTGGGGTGCAAAAAAATGGCAGCAGGTGCTCTGGACTGGTCAAAATTTTAAATATTTGGCTGCAGCAGAAGGCAGTTTGTTCACACAAGGGCTGAAGAGGGGTACAAGAATGAGTGTATACATTCAACTGTGAAGCATGGTTTTCATGTTTGGGGCTGTATTTCTGCAAACAGAGTTGGTGATTTGGTCAGAATTAATGATGTTCTCAGTGCTGAGAAGTACAGGCATATACTTATTCTTCATGCAACACCATTAGGGAGGCAACAATTGGCCCAACATTTTTTCTGCAGAATGACAACAACCCCATACAGCGAACGTCATTGAGAACTATCTTCAGCAAAAGAAGAACAAGGAGTCCTGGAAGTGATGGTATGGCCACCATTAAGTCTGTCTGGGATTACATGAAGAGAGAGAAGCAACTGAGGCTGCCTAACTCCACAGAAGAACTGTGGGTAGTTCTCCAAGATGTTTGGGCCAACCTGCCGAGTTCCTTCAAAAACTATGTGCAAGTGTACCTAGAAGAACTGATGCTGGTTTGAAGGCAAAGGCTGTTCACACCAAATATTCATTTGATTTACATGACTTATACGTAACCTTTTTTCCAAGTTTTCCAAGACACGTTTTGATCAGGAATTAAATATTTTAAAAACGTCTTTGCAGTTCAAGCAGCAATTTAATGAAAGAAAACTATGAACTAAAACTATTCATGTCACATGACACAAACTGGTCTTTCTTTCTGAGCAGTGTGTGTGTTCATACATGGGAAACAGCTAAATGGATGCTCTTGTTCTCATAATTTATAATCACACAAAACATTTACACAAGAATCAGTTGGATGCAGTTTTTTTGTGCAGACTTTTTATCCCCTAATTCAAGTATTATTAATAGTCTTCACTGCCAACAGCTGAAGGACAAAAAATCTGATTAGAATCAAAGTCTTTTTTTACCTACACTAAAGTGTTTGGAATATTTGAATATTAATTTTAAATAAGCCCACATATATAGGTAAGCAGCTGCAAAACTATATTTCCTGACATAGACACAGGGATTGTGAGATGAAAATCTCATGAAGTGCAAGCTCATTAATTTATAGAGCCTTTCATCACAAGTACATCTCAAAGGACTTCTCAGAGTGAAAGCACATACCTTTCTCGATCTCTCTAATCATAATCATTCACATGACAAAATGAAGTGCTGTAAGACATGATGAAACAAGTGAAACACAAGGCAGCAAATAAAGCACACAACTCCACATCCCCTCACACATCTAATTAATCTACAAGAGGTGGACACAGTATCACAGGTACAATCTAAGGTAATCAAATTCAACAATCCTGCAATAGATACTTTTGTTGAGACTAAGTGAGAGAGGAGCTGATTCCGGTAAATCATACTTTATGGTATATTGGATTAAATTACATACACAGTGCTCACCGGAGCAGGTGGGGACAAAATACAATGAACGTCTTACACTGTAATAAATTTGCTGGTAGTTTCTTTGTTATTTATTAATTATTGTGTCATTCACATACAGTTCCAGTTGTCACAACTGGGGGCGGAGCTAGACTCTCAGCACACTGGGCTGGGGTGACCACCCGTCCCGCGTAACGCATGCACGCACAGCGTTTGAAGCCCAATTCATGCGTCCCGCAAATTGAGACCGTGTCACACATAATCAATGCTTGCTCAAAAAAAAAGTTGGTCGCTCTATATCCTCGAGCCCCAGGCAGCCAAACGAACATTACTTGACAGTTCAGCATGCTACTGTTGCCACACCCACGTGACCCACCCCTCAGTTGAACTGCTGACTAGGTTGTTGTAAACTTTTTCGTTGTTGTCATGACAGCGCACGCATGTGCATACCAGACACACTGGGAAGGAACTTTTAGATGCACGCTTTCCATTCGAAAAATGGACCATGAAGGCCAGGGAGTCAGAGGCAGCACAGGCAGCTAGCCTATGGCCTGATAGCCTGGAGGCTAGGCATTCCCCAGAGTCCTCTTTTGAAGGGAGTTGCCTAGCCATTTTTTCGGGTTCCCGTGGTGGTCATTGGAGGCGACAAGGTCACCATCAAAGACCCTTCTGCAACCAGCCTGTTTCCTGACAGGTTTCCCCGTCTGGTCCCTCTGTTCTGCCCTCGGGCCGCCCACCTGAGGTTTCCCCGTCTGGTCCCTGGACTGTGTGTTTTTTGTTTTTCTGGTGTTAGTTCATTTGTAATCTGTCCGCTTGTTTATATTACTCTCATGTTTAGTGTTGAGTAACTTGTGTTTTGTCTTTTCCCCCCTCAGTAATCTGCCTGCCTGCTAGTCTCTCTGTTTTCCTTTCTGTCTCTCTGCCTTGTTAAACCTGATCCCAGTCACCTGTGTTGCTTCCGCCCTGCTCGTTAGTCACTGTGTATAATGTCTGGTGTTTTTGTTCATTCCCTGTCTGGTCATTGTCGCGTGTATGCGCTCTGTCCCTCGTTGTATGGTTGTAGCCTGCTCTGTCTCGTCTTGCTTGTTTCCTGCCTGTTCCCCATCAGTTCTTTGGATTTTGGACCATGCATCCGTTTCTGGATTTTTCTGTTGGATCAGCTTTGTTTTCTTGGGCTGTTATTTTGGATTGCCTCCGCTCAGCCATTCTGTTTGTAAGTGTGCTTGCCCTCAGTTTATTTCATTAAACCTTTGAACTATACCTACTGTCCTGCGTTTGGGTCCACCACCCTGCTTCCAACTTGCTCACCACACACAAACCCTGACACATCCGTGCCTTCGTGAAACAAGGCTCTGTGTATCCTTCCATTGTGAGCAACATGTCACTATTCGTTATCTCCCAAATTAAACAAACAAAAGCAACTATAATTTTTGAAAAGGTATAAATATTTCTATAGATATTTATATAAAATCAATAATGATCAAAACAGTAAAGCAGTATCTTGTATTTTTTATAATAATCTGTTTTTAGAGAATCTCTTAAGTTCATCCCATCTGTGTGTGTGTCTCCACAGCCCACACGCCATTCTTCTTAGTGGCTTCAGATGCCTCCAATCATGGGACCACCAAGCTCTTCCCACTGTCAGTGCGTTACTGGACGCCAGACTTGGGAGTACAGACGAAGGTCCTTGATTTCTCTGATGACAGTGATGAAACATTTGCTGCGATCCACAACCAGATAGTCACCAAGCTGGAGGAAAATGGACTGGGACTAGACATGATATCTGCGTATTCCGCTGACAATGCTAGTCTGTATTACGGGAGATACAACTCTGTCTTCCAGAAACTGAAAGACGACAACAATTGCATTTTGAAGGCAAACTTTGTGGCCCACATCGTTCACAACAGTGCAAAACACGCAGGAGATCGGCTAAATATCGACATCGAAAATGTCTTCAACAAGACCTTTAGCCACTACTCCTCATCTGCCAAACGCATTGAGGAACTCAATTCACACCTTTGTGGAGATAATAATAATAATAATAATAATAATCCTTATTTGTAGAGCACTTTTCAAAAACAAGTTACAAAGTGCTTTAACAAGTGTAAAGAAAATACAAAAAAAGATAAGAGCATGAAAATTTAATATAAAATTAGTAAAATACAATAAAATAAAAGGGATAAAATAAAGTCAAATAAGATCGGGAAAAGCTCTCCTATAAAAGTATGTTTTAATAAGGGACTTAAAAGAGTTCACTGACTCAGCCGACCTGATTTCCTCGGGCAGGCTGTTCCAGAGCCTCGGGGCCCTGACAGCAAACGCTCTGTCCCCTTTAGTTTTCAGTCGAGACTCTGGAACAGACAACAGACCTCTGCCCGAGGATCTCAAGGTACGTGCTGGTGCGTATGGGACTAAAAGGTCAGAAATATAACAAGGCGAGAGGCCATGAAGAGCTTTAAAAGTGATCAATAGAATTTTAAAGTCAATTCTAAAACATACTGGGAGCCAGTGTAATGAAGCTAAAATAGGAGTAATGTGGTCATATTTCTTTGTTCTGGTTAAAAGCCTGGCAGCTGAGTTCTGGACAGTCTGGAGTCGATCAATAGATTTTTGGGTTAAACAGGTGAAAAGGCTGTTGCAATAATCCAGGCGTGATGAGATGAAGGCGTGTAAAATGGTCTCGGTGTCCTTAAAAGTTAACATAGATCGAATTTTAGCTATATTTCTAAGTTGATAAAAACATGATTGAACAAGCTTTGTGGTGTGCTGCTCGAAATTTAAATTACTATCAAACCAAACACCAAGGTTCTTTGCCACAGGCTTAATGTGATTTACTAGCGAACCAGCAGATGGCAGTATTTGATTTGCCATCTGCTGGGACCCGATGACCAGGATTTCTGTTTTGTCTGAGTTCAGCTGGAGGAAATTATTTGACATCCATTTTTTAACTTCACAAAGGCAGTTATTAAGTGAACTCAGCATTCCAGGGTCTGTGGATCTGACGGGCAAGTATATTTGTGTGTCATCAGCATAAATATGAAAAGAAATGCCATGTTTATGGATAATATGTCCAAGGGGAAGCAGATACAAGGAAAACAAAATGGGTCCTAAGACCGACCCCTGAGGCACACCATATTTAACTGGACAGAATGAAGAGACATAGTTGTTTACAGACACGCAAAACTTCCTATTTGACAGGTAGGATGAAAACCATTCTAGAGCAGTACCAGAGATCCCCACCCAGTGCCTCAGTCTGTCTAACATGATGTTGTGATCAATGGTGTCAAAAGCAGCGCTAAGGTCCAGGAGTACAAGGACTGAGCACATACCTTCATCAGCAGACATTAAAAGGTCATTGGTGACTTTAAGCAGGGCAGTCTCAGTGCTGTGGTACTTCCTAAAACCAGACTGAAACTTTTCAAATATTTTGTTATTTTCCAGCACAGTGAGCAGCTGTTTGGACACAATTCTTTCTAGAATCTTTGCAATAAAAGGCAGTTTTGAAATTGGTCTAAAATTTTGTGGGAGGGAGGGATCTAAACCAGGTTTCTTTAAAAGTGGGTTCACGCAAGCCGTTTTAAAATAATCAGGGACACAACCAGTAGATAGGGAGCTGTTGAAAACAGATCAAATGGGGCCCAACAGAATCTATTACTTTTAGTAAAAATTTTGTAGGTATTATATCAAGTGGGCTGGAGGACACTCTCATTTGTGATATGTTTTTAAAAGCTCAGACAAGTCGATGGGATAAAACTGGTTAAAACTCTGTTGTTGCTGGTGAGGAACCTCTGAGTAAGAGGCCACGGGGGTAATAGAGGCTCTGATTGACACCACCTTATTGGTAAAATAAGATAAAAACAATTCACAGTCATCATTACTTCCAGCTGAGGCACAAGGAGGGGTTGGGTTTACCAGCTGATCCACAGTCTTAAACAGAAACCTGGGATTGTGTTTATGTGTAGTAATGAGTTCAGAAAAATAGTGTGTTCTCGCATCCTTAACCATTTTATTGTAGTTAATTAATAAATCCTTCAGACTGAGGTAATGGACTTGGAGACTGGATTTTTTCCATCTGCGCTCTGCTTTCCTGCATTCCCTTTTTAGGCTGCGAATGCTGTCATTTATCCAGGGTTGTTACTAGCTTTAGACGTAGGCCTAACCTTTAGAGGAGCAGTAATATTTAGTGACGACAAGCAGATATGATTGAAGTGATCAACCAGATTGTTGGTGTTGGAATCAGACAGGTGTTGGCTTTGGCTCTGAAAGACTGCGCAAAACTTTGAAACACTTTGTTCATTAAAGATGCGAGAACACACGGAGCTTGGTGAGGCGGCATGAGTAACAGGCGAATCGCAGCTAAAAACAATACATCTGTGGTCAGATATGGTCATGTCCACTAATTCCACAGAGGAAATGCTGACACCCAGGGTAAAAACCAAGTCCAGTGTATGACCACGGTTATGTGTTTGCCCTTTGACATGTTGTTTGAAGTTAAAAGAAGTGGCCATATTTAAAAAGTCAGTTGCATTAACATTGTTGGGGTCATCAACATGAATATTAAAATCGCCACAAAGAACAATTCTGTCATAATTTAAAACCAGAGTAGATAAAAATTCAGGAAGTTCTGATAAAAATCCTCCAGGCGGTTTTGGGGGGCGATAAATTATAACAAATATGATAGGTTGCAGCCCTCCAACTTTAAGAGTGAGAACTTCAAAGGAGCTAAATTCATCACAGCGTACTTGATGACATTTAAAATTTTTCCTATACACGCTCACTAGCCCACCACCACGACCACTGACCCTCGGTTGACTAAAGCAATCATATTGAGGCGGACACAGTTCAGCTAGCTGGCTATAGTCATTCATTTGCAACCAGGATTCAGTTAAAAACATAAAATCTAGATTTGCAGACAAGATAAAATCATTTAAGATAAAAGTCTTACTTGAAAGTGATCTCACATTGAAGAGAGCCATTTTAAATGAGTTTGTTCTGGGTGCTGGAGTTGGTGCAGTTGTCCTAATCCTTAAGAGATTACTATATTTCTGTGTGGGATGTGCACATTTCGGTTTACTGGTCTATGCGTGATGATGACAGGAATAGAAGTCTGTGGAACAGCGCTGGGAGCAGACGGCTTTACATGCCAGCAGGTGGAGACAGTTGTTTGTGGCAGTGAGGCAGAGATCTGTTCAGTGAGCGGTGGTGCGTCCAGGTGTGCTGCATGAATGATGAGTCATTCACGTAAGTCATGTGTGGACCGCACCACATGCTGTATGTGCGCAGCTAACATTTCTGAGCCCCGTTTGTTTGGGTGAAGTCCGTCTGTCTTAAAAAGACATTCTTTGCCAGAAAATATTAAAATTATCCACATAAAACACACGGTGAGCCCTGCAGGCGGACTGGAGCCAGTCGTGAAGGCCAAGGAGTCTACTGAAGCGGCCAGCACCGCGACCAACTGTGGGAATGGGACCAGAGATAAAAACGGACTTTCCGCACTGCTTTAAAAAGTTAAGAAGACGGTTAAAATCTAATTTTGTCAGCTCAGACTGCCGAAGAGCTGTGTCATTTGTTCCAACATGGACTATAACTCTTGTGATGGAGGACGGGAGCGACGGCATCAGGTCCTGGAGTTTTTTTAAAATGTCAGCCGTGGTGGCACCGGGGAAGCAGTGAGTGGTAGCATTAAAGAAACGGAGGTTTCTGGTTATGGAGTCACCAATTATTAGTGTGGTTGGGGAGAAAAGAGGACGAGGAGATGCTGGTTGTTGGGATCCAGAGCAGGACTGAGCAGAATCTGCTTCAACACTGCGTGTGGACTGAGGATGGAGTGTGTGAGCTGCCGAGTGTTGTGTTGGAGTAGCAGTAACAGACCTGAGAGAAGGGCTACCCGACGGTGCAGGGTAGAGACTGCGTCTGAGCACAGCCTCCTTCAGGATCCTACGTCGGG
Organism: Micropterus salmoides; assembly: GCF_014851395.1. Taxonomy (NCBI): domain Eukaryota; kingdom Metazoa; phylum Chordata; class Actinopteri; order Centrarchiformes; family Centrarchidae; genus Micropterus; species Micropterus salmoides. The sequence continues at coordinate 19,549,602 of NW_024044348.1, forward strand.
AAGCGGAGGTTTTTGACCGGGATGACGGCCGCCGATCAAGTCCGGCGGCAGACCGGCGGCCCAGTGCAGGAGATGTAGCCGGTGGCGGAGATGCAACAGTGTCGGCAGGCACTGTGCGCCGAAAGAGATCCGTATCAGGGAGACTCGAAGCCGCAGGTGAATCCGCTGGATGGACCGGAGTGTCGTTAGACAAGGCTGCATAGCGGTTGGAGAGGCCGATGTCCGGAGGAGAGGCAGCCCCATCCGAGCCTCTCTTGCAGCCACGGACCACCACTTCAGCCCAGGTTGACTGATGCTTCGGAGTCGAGCAGGATGAAAGCCTGGGAAGACTAGAGGGGTCCCAAAACACGGTGTCCTGGATGTTAGCGGTTGCGCTAAGAGAAACAATCTGTTTGGCTTGTACTGAAGCTACATCCATAAAGCCAGTCAGCAGGGAATCTTTCTCTTTGAGTTCCTCTGAAAGTTGTCGGATGTCTTCCATAAGGTCAGCAATCTTCTTGTTCGCTTTCTTAAGGAGTGTGCAGTCCTCAGGGGCAGAGTTATCTCGGCTTGCATAGTCACCGGAGCTTTGTTGCGATCAGTAGCGTTGATCGCGTTTTTACGGTCATCTATCTTAAAATCCATGTCGGATGACTAAAATCCTTAACCCACGTAAAACTTAAATAAAGTTAAGTTAAATAAAAGGATATAAAAAATGTAACGAAAAAAGTGGATTAAAACTGGATAAGAGTCCGGTTCAAGACGGAGCTTCCGACAGGTGGCTACAGACGCCAACGCATGCGCAGAGTGCAGATTACGTCAGCAATTACGATAGAGTACCAGTCCCTGCTTAGACATGTGCCCACAAGATGGCTGAGCTTGTGGCCTGCAGTGAAGAGGCTTCACGACAGCTGGGCTCCTATCAAGACCTACTTTCTCTTATTGGGAGAGGACCAGTGCCCAAAGTCACTATGGCGGCTCTTCAAGGATGACCAGGATGGTGAGGGCAACCCCCTTGATCTACAGGTAATTAATTTTAATTGCACTCAATTTTTTTTTTTTCATCTAAATATTATTACATGAAACAGGGATTAGAGAAATGATGATAATGCAAACAGTGCCAGCACACAGGATCACTGACTCTCCTTACTTCTTTTAGGTTTACCTGTCCTTCCTCAGCAATGCGCTGAAGATTTTACATGACACTGTGCTGGTTCTGGAGCGAGAAGATGGGACTGTCTGTGAGCTCTACGATATGATGTTCAAACCAAGCTACAGCAACAACAGAGTGATAGTTTCTTTGGGGCCCAGACGGGTGTACTCCTCCAGCAGTTTCCAGACAGGCAGCTGTGCTCAGAGGACATGTGCAACTTCTACCAGTCCTCTCTCACCTACCTGGAGCAGCGCTATGACTTCTCAGACTCCAACCACCAGAAGAAAGTGGCTAGCCTGGCACTAAAGAAGAAGCCCATTCAACTTCTACCATCTCTGTGAAGCTGTAGAGGTCCTGCAGCTAAGCAAGAAGCTGGACATGGATACGCTATATGATGAGTATTGTGTCGTTCTGCCACACCAACAGGCCATCGTGCAGTCTGGAGCTCCAGTCGTGGAGAAGTGGCACAAACACACACACACACACACACACACACACACCAAACATGACAGCATTAGCTTCTTTCCTCTTGAGTGTACCAATCACCAATGCTTCAGTGGAGAGGGTCTTTTCACTGATGACAGGATGCTGGACGGACACAAGGAACAGATGTTTGGTAAACCTCATCAAGTCAGAAATCCAGGTGAAGAGCAACTGCTGACGTATTGCGGTAAGCGTGATGACTCATTTCCGTTTCCGGTGCTTGTGTGTTGGTACCGTGTTGTGCTGCTCTCACTAAATAACAGTTACATTTGTTAGATTACAGCGGCCAACTGTCCGCTAAACACTTATTCTTTACAGTAATTTTGCCTAAGCACTCAGTTCTTTCCATATTTTAGTGACTGCTGTTCAATCTCATACTTGTTCTAAAGTTTTGGTAGCTGACGCTACAGTACTTTAGCTTAGCCGTTAGCGACTTTAGCTTAGCAGCTAGCGATGGCTTCTCCCTCTCTCTCTCCTACTTTCTCCTGCTCGGTGTGTCAGATGTTCAGTTACTCCTCTGCCTCCTTTAGCGGTAATGGTACGTGTAATAAGTGTAGTTTATTTATAGACATGGAGGCGAGGCTCAGTGACTTAGAAGTCCGGCTCCGCACCTTGGTAGATCAGTCTTTAGCTACTGTAGCTAGCCAGTCCCCGGTAGTCGGTGCGGAACGGCCTGAGTTAGCCTCTGGTAGCCGTCCCCCGGGATCTCCTGAGCAGCCAGGAAAGGGGGGGGGCTGGGTGACTGTCCGAAGGAGGAATAGTCGTAAGCATTCAAAGTCCACGGGGCACCATCAACCTGTTCACGTTTCTAACAGATTTTCCCCACTCAGCGACACACCCGCTGAGAAACCAACTCTGATCATTGGCAGCTCCATTTTGAGAAACGTGAAGTTAGCGCAGCCAGCGGCCTTAGTTAAGTGCATCCCTGGGGCCAGAGCGGGCGACATTGAGTCTTATTTGAAACTGCTGGCTAAGGATAAACGTAAATACAGTAAGATTGTTATTCACGTCGGCGGTAATGACTCCCGGTTACGCCAATCGGAGGTCACTAAGATTAATGTTGAGTCGGTGTGTACATATGCAAAAACAATGTCGGACACCGTAGTTTTCTCTGGACCCCTGCCAAATCTGACCAGTGATGACATGTATAGCCGCATGTTGTCATTCCGCCGCTGATTGTCGAGGTGGTGTCCAGCAAACGATGTGGGCTTTGTTGATCATTGGCAGACTTTCTGGGGAAGACCTGGTCTGATCCGGAGAGACGGCATCCATCCTACATGGGAAGGAGCAGCGCTCATTTCTAGAAATGTGGCCAAGTTTATTAGTGGACCAAATCCATGACAACCCAGAGTTGAGACCAGGAGGCAGAGTCGCAGTTTAACACACTTCTCTGCTTCTCCATTTCAGGTGTTACTTAGTGAAAATCCTATAGTGACGGTGTCTGCCCCCGACCATTGAAATTATTTAAAAAGGTAAACAGAAGAGGAGCTGTGCATTAAAACCACAAGAGCAATAGTGCAAACGAATAGTAGAGTTAAATGTGGACTCTTAAACATCAGATCTCTCTCTTCTAAAGGTGTACTAGTAAATGAACTAATATCAGATTATGATATTGATTTATTTTATCTTACTGAAACCTGGCTGGGTGATGGAGAATATGTTAGCCTAAATGAATCCACCCCTCCCAGTCATATTAATACTCACATTCCTCAAGGCACAGGCCGAGGAGGTGGAGTTGCAGCTATCTTCGACTCTAGCCTATTAATCAGCTCTAAACCTAAACCAAACTAGAACTCATTTGAAAGTCTTGTTGTTAGTCTTTCGCACCCAAGTTGGAAATCACTGCAACCAATTCTCTTCGTTATAGTGTACCGAGCACCTGGCCCGTATTCTGAATTCTTATCTGAATTTGTAGAGTTTTTGTCAACTTTAGTCCTTAAAACGGACAAAGTTATTATTGTAGGGGATTTTAATATTCATGTGGACGTTGAGAATGACAGCATTAGTACTGCGTTTATCTCTCTGTTAGATTCCATTGGCTTCTCTCAGAGTGTTCATGAACCGACTCACTGTTTTAACCACACCCTCGACCTTGTTTTGGTGTATGGTATTGAAATTGAACATTTAGTTGTGTTCCCACAGAATCCCTCTTTATCCCACCACTGTTTCATAACTTTTGAGTTTGTATTGCTGAACTACACGCCATTGGGCAAAAATTTCTATACAAGATGTCTGTCTGATAGTGCTGTAGCTAAATTTAAGGATGCGATTCCATCAGCTCTAAATACATTATCTAGTCACAAAGTAACGGAGGACTCCTATGCTAATTTCAGTCCCTCCCAAATCGATCATCTTGTTGATAAAGCTGCAGTCTCGCTGCGAATGTCACTGGACTCTGTAGCCCCTCTAAAAAAGAAAATACTAAAACAAAGACGGTTAGCTGCATGGTATAATACTGAAACTCGCAAATTAAAGCAAATATCGAGGCTTTAATTTCGAGGAATTGGCGTTCCACCAAAGTGGAAAATTCTCGTTTAATTTGGCAAGATAGTCTTAAAACTTATAGGAAGGCCCTCCGTAATGCCAGAGCAGCGTACTACTCATCATTAATAGAGGAAAATAGGAACAACCCCAAGTTTCTTTTCAGCACTGTAGCCAGGCTGACAGAGTCACAGCTCTATTGAGCCAAGTATTCCCATAGCTCTTAGTAGTTACGACTTCATGAGCTTCTTTAATGATAAAATTCTAGCTATTAGAGACAAAATTGGCACTGACTTATCTCTTAACTCAGGAACCTTAGAAACAGCTGTAGAACCAGATACATGTTTAGACTGTTTTGCTTCACTCAATCTTTACCAACTAACTTCAATAATTTCTTCATCTAAACCATCAACCTGCCTCTTAGACCCCATCCCGACTAGGTTGCTTAAAGATGTTTTACCCTTAGTCAGCACCTCTATACATACATATAGATATGATCAATCTATCTCTATCAACAGGCTATGTACCACAGTACTTTAAAGTAGCTGTAATTAAACCTCTTCTGAAAAAGCCCAAACTTGATCCGGATGTTTTAGCAAACTATAGACCTATATCTAACCTTCCATTTCTCTCTAAGGTTCTGGAGAAAGCAGTTGCTAAACAGCTGTGTGACTTTCTACAGAGCAATAGTTTATTTGAGGATTTTCAGTCAGGATTTAGAGCTCATCATAGCACAGAGACAGCACTGGTGAAAATTACTAACGACCTCCTTATTGCATCAGACAAAGGACTTGTCTCTGTACTGGTTTTATTAGATCTTAGTGCTGCATTTGACACCATTGACCATCAGATCCTATTGCAGAGACTGGAATATTTCATTGGCATTAAAGGAACCGCTCTAAGCTGGTTTAAGTCCTATTTATCAGATCGATTTCAGTTTGTACATGTTAACGATGAGTCCTCCATGCATGCCAAAGTTAGTCATGGAGTTCCTCAAGGATCTGTCCTCGGACCAATCCTCTTCACTTTATATATGCTTCCTTTAGGCAATATTATCAGGAAATATTCCATAAGCTTTCATTGTTATGCAGATGATACTCAGTTGTATCTATCGATCAAGCCAGATGAAACTCATCAGTTAGCTAAACTTCAAATGTGCCTTCAGGATGTTAAAACCTGGATGACCTGTAATTTTCTAATGTTAAACTCAGATAAAACTGAAGTTATTGCTCTGGGGCCTAAGCACCTCCGTGACGCATTATCTAAAGATATAGTTTCCCTGGATGGCATCGCCCTGGCCTCCAGCACCACTGTGAGGAATCTTGGAGTTATCTTTGATCAGGACATGTCGTTTAAGTCTCACATTAAGCAAATTTCAAGGACCGCCTTTTTTCACCTACGTAATATTGCGAAAATCAGGAACATCCTGTCTAAAAATGATGCAGAAAAACTAGTCCATGCATTTGTTACTTCTAGGCTGGATTACTGCAATTCCTTATTATCAGGCTGCTCGAAAAAGTCCGTTAAGACTCTTCAGCTGATCCAGAATGCTGCAGCACGTGTTCTGACAGGAACCAGGAAAAGAGATCACATTTCTCCTCTTTTAGCTTCTTTGCATTGGCTTCCAGTAAAATCCAGAATAGAATTTAAAATCATTCTTCTTGCCTACAAAGCTCTTAATGGTCAGGCACCATCTTATCTTAAAGAGCTCATAGTACCTTACTACCCCACCAGAGCACTGCGCTCCCAGAATGCAGGGTTACTTGTGGTTCCTAGAGTCTCCAAAAGTAGACTTGGAGCCAGAGCATTCAGCTATCAAGCTCCTCTCCTGTGGAACCAGGTTCCAGTTTGGGTTCAGGAGGCAGACACCATCTCCACATTTAAGAGTAGGCTTAAGACTTTCCTCTTTGATAAAGCTTATAGTTAGGGCTGGCTCAGGTGAGTCCTGAACCATCCCTTAGTTCTGCTGCTATAGGCCTAGACTGCCGGGGGATTTCCTATGATGCACTGAGCTCCTCTCTCCTCTACTTTCTCTCCCTCTGTATGCAACCTTATCCTATTATTGCATGTTACTAACACAACTTCTCCCCTTTCTGGTAGTCTTGTGCTTTCTGTCTCTCTCCTCTCTCCTCCTATCACTTCCTGCAGGTTTTCTGGCTCTGGAGCTGTGGAGTCTGGATCTGTGGCTGCGGGTCACCTGCTGCCCCCGTGTTCCTGCTCGACACCCTCTGCTGCAACAACTATTGTTACTAGTCCTATTGTTATTATAATCATTAACATTACGACTGTTACCATTAACACTACTATAAATATCTGTACCATTTTTCATTTAGTCTATAGTAACATCACCTTTACTGTCTGTACCCCTCTGTGTGTATATTGTGTAGGCTGCTCTCTCTCTCTCTCTCTCTCTCTCTCTCACCCCAACCGGTCGAGGCAGATGGCCGCCCACCCTGAGCCATGGTTCTGCTCGAGGTTTCTGCCTCTTAAAAGGAAGTTTTTCCTTGCCCCTGTCGCCTAGTGCTTGCTCTTGGTGGGAACTGTTGGGCTTCTGTAAATAGCATCATAGAGTACGGTCTAGACCTGCTCTTTTATGAAAAGCGCTGTGAGATAACTGTTGTTGTGATTTGGCACTATATAAATAAAATTGAAAATTGAACTTCACATTCAGTTGCAAGGACTTCTATACTTAGTAGAGAAAGAGAAGGTTCTCCTCAATGCTGTACGCTCCAACAAGAAATACAAGTTCAAGAAGAAACCTGAAGGTAAGAAACGTAGTTATGTAAGACCCCATTTGTCTAAGATGAAGTTTGATTGATTTTGAATATTGGTGGACTGTCTACAGGGGTGCAAATGTGTCACTTTTAGGAAACCGTAGCCTTTTAGGTCAAAATATGTCATTGTTTTGCATAGGATTGTATCTTGGCACCTTTTTGTATTGTCACCTTGTGATGGTGATGGGTTTGCACTCCTGTCTATACTGGAAAACCATTTGGAAGCTTATAATAAAAATGAATGTTGCTTTAATCTATCTTCCTTATTTGATTCAGATGCTGGTGGAAAGGTTTGAGTCCTAAAGGTGTCCCCATAACACTGAACAGTTTATTCTATTTTTTTCTTTCCTCCGCCTGCATTTACTAACATGCAAGTTCACCATCCTTCCTTCCCCTTCTCTTTCCGTGAACCTCTGGAGTTGTGAGTTAAGACTTTTTTTTTTCTTTTCTTTTTTTAACTGTTCCTGTGGTGTTGAGCAACTACAATTCCTATTAATCCTATAATTTTATATTATAATTTATTTAAAGTGAATAAATTGTAATGAAAAATAAATAAAATTGAATAGTTAAAGTAAATCGTAAGTGGAAGTGCATCTGTCAATTCATTGAATGTTCAAAATATTATATTATCTTTATTTAGAAAAAAATACACATTGGTTGGCCTATTCATGAGCATACATCAGCAAACACAGGGGAATAGGGCATTATCAATATACCATGTAAGGTGGTATGTGCTAGAAATGGGTAAACCACTATCAGTGAGTATGCCCGTGGGGTGGGGGCACTGCCGTGCCAGGCAGTGTCCCACATTGTCCCTTAGAAACATACCCCTTGTCCCCCCTTGGGCTTATTAGCAGGTGGTCACCCTAGCTTCATCACGGGGCCCACCTGCTACCAATTCATTTAAACCAAGTTTACATGACCCCGGACTCACTCCGAAAGTCCACTGAGCCGGTCTGCGTTGCGGCTCCCGGAGCTCATCGCAGACATTCTAGTCTGTGCTCACACCAGAAGCGCTGCAGTGCGTCCCAGAAGCTTCCCAGTGCAGAGCAGAGCAGCACAGAGAAGATGAACCGCTCAGGAAGTCAGACACAGAAACGACAGAGAATCCGGTGAAGTTTCAAAATAAAATGCCCTGTACAGACTTACGATCGTATATCAACAATAAACACAGTTAAATCAGACAAAAGAAATAATTTCACTATGTAGCCTCCTTAATCATAGTAGAGGCACAATAAGCAACTACTTATCATCACCAAAACAACAAATCTAAACATGTCAGCAAAATCCGGCAGGCAAAACGCTCTTATTCTGAAATGCTCTCTGTGGTAGATGCTAGATGCACCTGTCAAGACGATGAATGAAAGTGGGCCACAGAGAGCTGTGAAGATTGTAGTAGAAGCACAAAAAGGACCTATTAAAAGTAAGTCATTAACGTGGGGCAGGCTCATAGACTGGGCAGGTTACACGCTCTGCTGCTGAAACACTTCTTAGGCCAGAAATCCACTGACTCCGGCTACGACACGTTACGGCTGCGCCACGGTATTGTTTGCATCCGTAGCCCAGCATCAAAATCCACTGGAAGCGTCTCAAAAGCATTTCAGCAGCAGAGCGTGCAGCCTGCCCCACGTTATTTACTTGTTATGAATTTGTCATTTTCGTGCTTCTACTACCTTCTTCACAGCTGCCTGTGACCCCGTTTCGTTCCGTCAACTTCAGGCTGCATTTCCCACAGTGAGCATTTCGGAATCAGAGCGTTTTGCCTACCTGATTTTGCTGACATGTTTAGATTCTGTTGATTTGGTAATCAGTGTTTGCATTTTGTGCTTCTACTATGATTAAGTAGGTTACGTAGTTAAATGATTTCCTTTTGTGTGCGTTTTAACCATTTGTAACTGACTCCGGGGTGATACATCGACCCTTAGATTTCCCATGATGCAGTGCGGTGAAGAGAGTTATGTTAAAATTTGCTAATAAGTTTGCTATTTGTTTGAAATACAAATGTTACTTTATGATTTGTTTATTAAAACATGTCTCCTTAATGTAGTGTTTATTTTGGTGGTAACTGTCATTCTTGTGGTTTTAACATTGAAATCAGGAGCAAAGGGACTGATTCATTTGATAAGAGCTGCTGAAGTTTACCAATACAGCTGAATTGCATGCAGCAGTAGTGTTTGTCTGTGTTTACAGTCAACTGAGCTAAACCTCAAAGTCCACGTAGGGGATCCCCTGACTAGCCGGGGCCCTGGGTCTGCCCCCCCTGTGCACCCACGCTACCTCTGCTTATGGTCACAGCGTTTGTCAGCATGAACATGACTTATTATATATATATATATACACATATTTCATTTCATTTATTTCATTTATTTATTTAAGGACAGCGCACATTAATCAACATTTCTGTAAATGTGCCAGTGTTAGCCAGCAGGCTAATTTACACACATGTGTATATATATGTATATATATATATATATATATATATATATATACACATATACACACATGTGTATATGTATATATTATACATATAACACTATATTACAAAGAACACTTAAAATATAATCAGCAACCAAAAAGGTTATCTTCTTAAAAAAACAGCTCAAGTTTCTTATAATCATTCATCTAGAAGAACTCATCAGCAATAATGAGTAACAAAATATGAAATGTACATTTCTCGCATAAATCACTTAACAGGCAGAGTCTGTTCTCTTCAGGCGGACTGTTAAACATACCTGTTACTATAGCTCATGGTAATGTTCTTCAACAGACCTGCGCACACAGAGGCATTTGACTTTTGGCTGATTTCTACTTCACATAAGGCTCTACACTATAATAAATGTTGCAGGACTGTGCAAGACTGGATTAGGCTGCACAGGTTATTCATGACTTGTGTCCACATACTAAAGCCTAGCCTTGTCTACCCAAAAACCACCACCTTGAACCTGCAGAGGCAGTCAAGAAAAACCTCTTACAGTCAAAGCTCTGTCCACCTGAAATCTCATTTGAAATATAGCATCCTTTTACTAAGGATAATTTTAATAACCTCATCTCTGTGCTTTTTGATGTCAGTGCTCTGAGTGTTAATAACATGTTGGTTGTGATGTGCAGCAACTCATCAAATGAAGCCAGAGGTCTTAAGTGGTAACACAGCCTTAATGGACCAAGAAAGCAAGACATGTGTGTCTTTAATTTTGGCAAGATGAGCCCTGGAAATGGTTGAAAATTAAGCCAAACCCAGAGGGTAACCAACGAGAAGACTGGTTTTCACTTTCTTATCTTTGGAGAAACAGTTCTGCAAGATGAAGGCAAATTAACATTTGATGTATCAGAAAGTGACGGCAGGGGGTTTGAGGAGAAGCAGCAGTCAGGTTTGGTAGAATATTAAATGAAAAATGTAGGCAAACTCACCTGGGCTTTGACAGGAAATAGAGTTTACAATCTCAGTTTGGTGCCCTAAAAACAAAGTCAGAGCTCTTTCTTTATGCAAACAGGAAGGGTCAAATGAGGTTATCACCATTTGTGCCTAGAGTAAAAGACAATTAAGAAAAGTGCTGTCTTTGTATTTTCTGTCTTTATTGCACCTACCAATCTCGTTGAATATGCTGAAATTAAAAACTGAAAAAGGGACAAAACTGAGAGAGAAACAAGAAGATTGTGATTGAACCACAAAACGAGGTCGCTGACGATGAGGACTGCAGGCCAATGTTAACAAGGATTAGCCTCTAAATACACTGTTGCTGCAGCCACACTCCTCTGTAAATATCCTTTTATCTGAGAAAAACATAACAATACACCTTGTGACAGGTTAAAGAGAATATATCTCATTATATGATGTAAATAGCAAATGTAACATGCTTTTACAGTCAGCATTCATTGTGTGCATTTTTGCATTGCTTTGACCAGTACCAGCACTATTTAATTTTAATTTAAAACATGGGTGAATATGGAGACGTTTGTTGTTTCCTAGCAAAAGTCGGGGGCCGGATTTACTAGCATCCCGAATAAAGAGTACTGTGTGTGCATTCTAAAATGTTGCACGTGCAATTGTAGTACCTGTTATGGGTGATTTACTAAGAATTATAAAACACAATGGAAGTGGCAGTATTTTATGAAGGTTTTGCGTATTTTAATGGTTTCCGCCATGGAGAATCGGGAGGGAAAACCTTGTTTGTTTCATTCAGTGCGTCCCGAGTATGTGGAAATTGTATGTACCTGCCAATCCTGCCTTAGATTGCACTAAGTACTCGGGACTGAAAAACTGCTTTGGGAAACCCCAGCAGAAACAGCTACAGTATGCTGGAATGACCCAGATGCTAGGAAATTACTGCAGATCGTGCTTCATACAGCCAGAGTGAACAATCACCGACAGTCCGCACCGTGCCCGGTCGCCTCGCGATCTCCTGTCCCTGGCCCTGTACGCCCCATTCCCTCTCCGATACCTATAATGGGTTATGTCGCTATTATGACCGGCGCGCTGTGAACAGTTGGTGATCGTTCCCTCTGGCTGGATGAATTTACACTTGATCCGTGCACTACTGCAGCTGGGGGCTCTCTGCAGCGTCACGCACCTTTCTAAATTCTTCCCTCTCAAGGTCGAAAAGAATTTTGCTGTATTGGCATGACTGTTAAAACGACAGTATTGCCAAAGCTAAAGGAAAATACAAAAAAACAATTCAATTGATATAGTTCATTGAATAAATAAAATAAAATAATTTTATTTCTATATATTGGATACAGAAAAATATTATCAAATATTTTTAATTTCTCTACGCCTTCTTTCATTATGGCTGTGTCTCCTTGGCGGTTTGCACCTTCCTTTCAAATGTATTAAATACAGATGCTGTTGCGCATGAAATTGCTTGTAGGCTTATTAGATCACATTACCTGTAGTAAATAAATGTATTTGCATGTTACCCTCCCATTACTTTGTACAATAAAATTGAAACGCCCCAAATTGCATATTCATTAAGGCAAAAGTAGTAAATGAACAACAGGTGCTATCTTGCACTTTTGAAAGACGTCATTCTGCGTGCACACCATTAGTAGATCAGCTTATGTATTAATTTGCCGTATTTAATTTGTTACTGAAACATACAAAAACATTAGATTGTATATTAAACAAGACATTTTGAAAGCTTGAACATTGCCTTTGTCTCTTTTGTCCCAGATTGAATGTGCCCCTGTGACAAAACAACTGGCCCCAGTCTGGCCCCCTCAATAAAATTGGTCTAGAACCGCCACTGCCAGACATGCTAGTGACTGCAGCTTACATTAGAGCAGACAGACACACAGTTTAATCCATTCCTTTCACTTTTGCTGTTGTGTTTTGGTTTTAGAAAAGTAATGAAAACAGATAAAACCCTCCAAACTACTAAGTAGAGCCACATAAACACAACGTCAACATGTGGAGAACTCCAAAGCTTTACAGGCTTGCTTTGCCTAGTTAAGGTGGCCAACCATTGATTAGACCATAGTAGTTAGGGGGAGCGGTTTAGCAAACAGTCAATTGAACACATTATTTGACCATCATAACATCATTACTAATACATCGCTTTTTGCACGTCATAGTTGGGAAATAGTAAAATTCTACTTTTATATTATATTTAAGTTTCAGAAGCTGATGTATTTTTTTTGATCACGCTGCATGATTTAAACATGTATAACCTTTTGCTCAGTGACTAAGGAGCAGAAATTAACTCATCATCACTGACCATTATAATAATGATGGCTAATGCCCGGCATAAAATCTATTTTCTTTGCCCTACTTTCCCCATAGCTTCAGATTCTTTTTATATCTCATGCAGGAATCAAGTAAACTGGTCAAACCCAGCAGAGTAAAGTGATATTTGACATCATGTATATATAGATATGTCACACAAAACGAGAATCTCAAAACCTCTACAGTATGTCTTGTCCGTGGGTGAAGATGAGTAAATCCTTTCATGGTCATGGCAAAAAGCTTTGTCTGGCATCATGGGGGCTTGGATCATTTTAAAGTCAATTAAGACCATTTTTGCCCACATCCAGTCACCGTTAAATGAATATTCTTTTTAACTTTGCTTTTAATAGTATAATATACAGAAGGGTTTCCTTTTGTCATTAGCACAGTAAATTAACAAAGTAACTCCGTTTATCCCTGAACACTTATTTCTCATAGAATTGTGTGTGTCCTCTGTATTGTACTCACCCTTGGGCGCTTTAAGTTTAATCCTGATAATACGAGCCTTGTAGAAAAAAATAATCTGTTTTAAATCCTTTTGTTTGTAAGCCTTTAAGCCAGGAATGGTTTGCTATTCTTAACAAGACTAAACATTTAATGCTGAACCTCAATTTGTCCCCCAAAATATGGCGTAATAAGCAGAAAATCATGCTGCATATCCACTTAAACAATTGTGACTGATATTAAATGTGATATATCTTTGTTGTGGGTGACTGACTTCAACACTTTTGAGTCATAAAGGTCTTTTAGCAGTTGTAACTCAACATGTTCATGTTCATTGTGTGTGTGTGTGTGTGTGTGTGTCTCAAGTTCATTGTAAGTCCTGGCTGAAAGAAAAAAGAAGAGGGAAATTCTGTCTTGAAGGATTTAGTATCATTACATGCTGTAAAAGGTAGACCTCTGAGATCTGAACAAATGAGGTCATAAACAAAGCCTGGTAAGTAATATTAATTTATCTGTGGAGGAGCTTTAATCATTAGTTTCTGCTCAGACATATATCTCTATTCCTTTATTCAGTGGTGGATGAAGTAGTCAGATCCTTTACTTAAGTAAAAGTACTAATACCTCACTCCTTAAGTACTCTGTTAGAAGTAAAATTCCTGCATTGAAAGTAAAAGTACTCAAAGTAGAAAGAAAACTGTCCTGTGACTGTTAGAACTATATATATCATTAGATTATTATTATTATTAATGCTCATGCATTAACATAAAAGCAGGATTTAACTGTTGTAGTTGGTTGAGGTTGAACTATTTTGTATCACTGCAATATAATTACTTTTTTCATGATGGATTAATCCACTGATTACTTTCTCCATTAATCAATGTTTTTACATAGAAAATGACATGACTATTACCAAAATAGTTGCCAATTAAATTTCTGTCAATCAATTAATGTACTAGCTGTACTTTTGTAACTGTTGGGTAGTTTAATTTATAGCAAAACATTATATTTTATAAACTCTTCATATGTTTTGTGTCAAAGAGACAAGAGCATCTTCAGCTTGTTTCAGACAGAGACTGAAATGAGGACCTGCATGAAGTGCCAGTATAAGACAGAAAGGATTTTTTTACTTTGAATTATGCAAAGCTACCTTAAAGGAGTCACAGAACTACAATATAGGGCTGGAAATGTAGTATAAGAGGTCTCCTTTAATTTGTAAAGTAACTAGTAACCAAAGCTGTCAGATAAATGTAGTGAAGTAAAAAGTACAATAACTCTCTCTGTGATGTTGTTGAGTAGAAGTAGAACGTGGCATGAAAAGAAAATGTTCAAGTAAAGTACATACATCCATCCATCGTCAACCGCTTATCCTGCGTACAGGGTTGCGGGAGGTACAAATACCTCTAATTTGTACTTAAGTAAATGTACTTAGTTACTGTCCACCACAGCCTCTATTGCACATGTATCAAACTCAAGGCCCGCAGGCCGGATCCGGCCCGCCACGTCATTTTATGTGGCCCGCGAAAGCTTTAAAGATTCATGATTGTCCTAAAATAAAAGTCTATGCTGCCATAAACTACATCTCCCACAATGCATGTCGATTTTGTGACCCCAGAAGTGACAGCATCCCGCCACTAGATTGTGATGTTTCCACACCCACTACCGTAGTTTTCCAACAAGTGGAGATGAGAAATGTATACAAACAATGCCTAAATATCCAAGACGATGCAAATTGATGCAGAAGGAAGGCAATTTCATGAATGATGGGAAAGTGAATACATGTTTGTGCTTCAAGGAGAAAACCCAGTAGGCTAGGCCTAGGCTATGTCTTTTGTGTTATGAGGCACTATCAGTGATGAAGGATCAACGTTAGTTAAGGCTTGTACAGACTACACGACTTTCAGCATCGGCCGATGGCCGTGCCGTTCACACTACACAACTTGCCGTCTTGTGACGGGAGTCTTGAAGTCGTTGTGGCGTCACGCTACATGACTGATCGGTGACAGGGGATCACACTATAAGCGCTGACAGTGACTCTGTCACCCAACGCCGGTCTCCAAAGCACGTTTTGTCAAGAAACACACGTGAAATGTCAAATGGTAAATGACACGAACCTACAGACAAAACAGCTGTTTTTTGTTATTATAAAGACAGCAATTATAAAGACATAGAATCTGGCTGAAAGAATGGATTAGCACACGCAGGTAGCGGGAATCTCCGTGCTACAGAGAGAGCTGGAGGTGAGTAAAATGTATTTGCGGTGAAAAAGTAGCTGCCCGCTCTCTTTGGCTGAATGTAGATGTCGATTCGGCCGACTCCTCCAGATATCTGGCGTGCTAGATATCTGGCAGACGTAGGCGATGTGTCAGAAATGTGGCG
Source organism: Micropterus salmoides (assembly GCF_014851395.1). Lineage (NCBI taxonomy): Eukaryota > Metazoa > Chordata > Actinopteri > Centrarchiformes > Centrarchidae > Micropterus > Micropterus salmoides. The sequence goes on from NW_024044348.1 coordinate 19,565,011, forward strand.
GGGAGCTGTTATGATGTATCGTTGAGTAGTCGCATAACAACTGGCAACTGCAGATCAACCACTGATTTACTCCCGATCACAGCCTGACGGTCGCCGAGCTCGCCGAGCGGCAAATCGGGTTAAAATCGTGTAGTGTGCAAAATATCTCTCATTAGTAGGATGTATGCCCTCTGCAAGGCTGTGTGCAGCTGGACTATAATTTTATCACATCTGTCCCTCATGTTATTAGCAGATCACAATTATTTGTTTTACCATGGTTCTCTACCTCTGGACTGTGAAAAAGTGAAAAGTTACCGTAAAAGCTTATGTTTGATGATATTTGTGTTTGTTATTTACTTGAAATGTTTGAGCTTTGATTGATGGAGAAATGAGGGTTTTTAAATCTGATAAATTTATTTATCAGAGACATTTTCTTATTAAGGCTATATTTTACATCTGATGATTGTCCTTAACTTGAATACATAATCAAATAAAGATACAGTTATTTAACAATATGTTACGTTTGTCTTACAGTTGCAACTGGCCCTTTGAGGGTAACCGTAATGCTTATGTGGCCCTTGGTGAAAATGAGTTTGACACCCTGCTCTATTGCATTGAACTTTTATTAATCATCTAGTCACTGAGATGAAATCTTAAAAATACTAACTTTACTAACTAGTGCTGAATCAAAGCAAAAACAAATATACAACATCCTCTGATATAGAAAGACTGATGAGTCTTTGAAAAATAATCAAAAGCAGGCATGGCCATATACATCACATACTGCTGACTGGAAATAAATCAAAGTCTTTCATACACTGTAAAAACATGTGGTAGACTAATTCTGATGCATGTTGAACAGCTGCAGTCGATGGGTAAACAAAACCTACCTTAGGAGAGACGGCCTGAATGAATACATAATGTCCATCTTTATGAGATTCAGGTGCAAATGTGAGTTTTTATTAATGTGCAATAAGTTGCAATGTGACAATTTTGCAAACACTTTTACAGTACACAGTCCCCCATACAGTACTTTGAACTTATGGCAGCGGTGTAATGAGCAGTAAATGTGGTCTAATAGATTACATTTTTTACTAATTATTATTGTTTTAAGAGAGTGGCATATAGGTAGCATAGGTAGTACATGTTGTTATATTTATTTTTTTGTCTGGTAATATGTATGTTTTGCAACCATTAAAAATTCTATTTTAATCTAAACGTAGTGGTTTAATTAAAGAAGACAAAAGACAAAAATAGCTCATTTCACCATGAAGTTGGTAGAATATGTTACGTTCACAACTTTTATTTTTAATATATTATTGTATTTGTTAAATCAATATACTCACTCATGTTGAGGTTTTAGACATTTATTTTGACAAAACTACATATTTTAGTTTGACGATGTGGCTCGTCTCATGTAATAGATTAGAAAATCTGAGAAAGCTTGACACTGACTGTCCTGGAGCTCACAAGTTCCGGCAGATCCTGAAATACACAGGAACATGAACATATATTCAAAAAGTAACTCAACACCAGGCTTAGTGTTCACTGCCCTGTTGGGTTGAAAGTTTTAAGCTCGTTGGACTTCTTCTCTCAAACTCAACATCACGTGCCATCATGAAACCAAAAAATACTAATGTCTGCCTTTTTGTTTCTGATCTCAGTACAAATAAAGACAAGTGATTTAGCCTACTGAGCAGATATGGAGCAGACAAAACAAAATGCAATTTACTTTTAGTTGGACTTTAAGATGCTCTTCAAAGAAACATTCACGCACAACTAAAGTTGATGAAGTGAACTTAAATTTGTGAAATCAGGCAGTCTTGTAGCAGCAAGGATGCAGAAGTCAACGTTTGTTTATTCACATGTGAGAGCCAAGTGATGTATTGGACTATAAAGTGTAAGAGACAGGACATGAACATATATAAGTAGATAGTATGTAACATGTGAATATGAAATGACTTACAGTGAGGCGCCATCAAAACTTTCTGTCTTCATGAAGTACACTGATGTGGTTAATCCAAGGATTTCTTTATTAAATCTCTATGAATGAAAGGAAGAAGAAGTCAGAGGAGTGTGTAAAATGGTCAGGTGGACTTTTTTAATACTTTCTATTTTGTAGAATATCAGAGCTCTATTACATTAGAATTGGCTTATTTTCACTCAACTAAGAGATCTAATTATTTAAAATCCCCAAAGTAAAAACAACACCGACGATACAAAATAAGTCAAGCTAGAACTTTCCTGAAAGCATCATGTTGAGGAAGTCAGAGCACCAGACAAAAGTACTTGACAGATGATAATTTTTGTGTTTTTGGAGTTTTTACAGTTGATGCAGAGATTAAAAACAAACAGAAGGTCTATCTATAAAAAAAAATCTTACTCTGTCTATATAGCCTCATACATTTTAATAACCAGTTCCTTTGATAAGTGGCTTTACATACACACACACACACACGGTTGGATAAAGCATTTTTGACCTATATGTTTAGTGGTTGAACCCTGTGTGCCCTTGGTGCTGTAAAATGGTCTTTGGTGAACAGTGTCTGCACTTTACTTTCATACATCAGTAGAATCTGATTTACACTTCAAAGCAACACAGCGAGGGACAGGGGGAAGAGAATACGGAGAGGGAGGAAGAGGGATAGCGACAAAGAGCGAGCGGCCCCTGGCTAAGTTTTGATTTTCATTAAGCAAGAGAACATAAAAGTAAAATGAATTAAAGTGTGGATCTTTGTTCCCCCTGGTCACTTCAGGTTAGTGTGTCGCCGCCATCACGGCGAGCAGGAAGAGCACTCCACACTCAGCTGGTAGAGTTTCAGATCCAGGCGCAGCTTTGATTAGCGACTCGATCTCCAGCTTCTAATCACACTGCTCCTTCTGTTTCTTTCTGTCGTTTCCTTTGTTGCTCAGGGGAGGGGAACGAGCAACTAACCTTTACCTTTGCTGTAGCTGTAAACCGAGAACGCACGGCTTCCTTTTATTAGACACGGCTATGAAGTCAGGACTGTGAACTGGCTGCTTTGTCGATAAAAAAAACTAAGGCTAAGCTCAGAGATGATAAGGTTCTGCTTAGTGTACTTAAAATAACTCTGACCTTACTCTAATAGCTTAAAATAGCAGGCATAATTTACTTTACATTAAAGTGGATCATGAACAACATCTACCATACACACACACATACACCATGTACCACTGTCTCTAGAGACTCTGATTTTTGCATGGTTGTGGCAGAATCCACATTAATAATGTAATGATGCATTGCTTTTTATGCTTTTTTAAAAAATACACTGATGACCAGGTTGATGAAAAAAAGCTTAATTATTACAAGAAGATGTATCTTGGAGTATCTTGACCAGAAAGTTCCCTCATAAACACTAGAGCCTGAAGAAAACCGCATCACTCCATAAATCACAGCAGGCTCACAGACAGAATCTTTAGAAGGCCTTGAGAGAGGCTTTATAGCCAGACACTGACTTTGTTCTTTTATTCGCTAATTCAGCATCAGCCTCTAATATACAGTAAACCGTTCACGCCTGACAAAAAATACGGGACCATATGTTGCTTGACTCTTCAGCGTACAGCCATGCACAGATGTTCAGTCTGCAGAAGTGAGACGGATAAGACAAAAGTGCTCATTTGGATCAAGTGTAATTTGGTGAGAAGCTTTTCTAACCAAAGTCATTCTTTAGACCATTAGCGGAGGCAACAACAAAGAGCTATCTGTAGCTATTAATAGGAAAAACAAATAGGGTGCGTTCCTTACATGTGTGCAGAACTCCATTAATTGCAATTAGTGTTCTCGTTTGAATTTATGATCAGAGAGGTTGTAACACTAACCCAATTGAAATAACAAGACTTGCTCTTCACTTGTCTTAATTATGAGGTCTAATATGAGAAAACAATGAATCTTGAAGCACAGGAGGGTTTGACCTGCTCATGCATGCATTTGTTTAATTCAGATATCAGGGTTATACACTTAAATACCATTTCGTACCCACTCACATGTTGTCACTGTCATTCTGTTTTTTACAGTTTTGCGTGCCAGAGGAATTACACCCAAGATAGTGATGCAAATGTATTTTTTGTTCTGCAGATAATAAATCACTACTACCATGACAGAATCATTATTTAACAAGTGATCCAAATATAAACCTGTTGCATTTATCATATTATGTTTAATGTATACCTTTATAATGGCAAGTCATAGACAAAGGAAACTGTCTTTTCAAGAAGAACCACAGCATCAGTTTACGTTCAAGTGACATTTATAATGAATTGAAATATAATATAAAAAGATCATGCACACACGTCACCGCCACTCTGATTTAATGAAAATAATCCAGACCCTAAAATGTAGCTCAGACTCAGTTTACTAATACATTGTTTGTGGAAGTGCCATGAGGAGCCATGCACTGTTTGTGAAAACTACTAATTCAACCACAAGACAGAGCCTTCAAGTCCTTATGATGAGAGCAAAGGAGGCAGTCTGTTGTTAGACGTTAGATGTTGTTATAGAGCCACAAACTCTGCAGAAGGATGAGGATTATTTTTTAAGCATGGCCATCATCATTTCCTAACCCTCACCAAATGATGTATTTTTTGTTTAATTTAGAAGACTTGCTGGGACAGAGATCTAAACCTTTCTCAATCTGTAATCTGTTACATTAAACAGGAGACGTTTTGGCATGTCACAGCAGGAAAAGCGCAGGTGTAATTAATAACATTAAAAACAACTGCATTCAATCTAGGCGAGTCTTGGTTGTGCATGGTGCATCACTGGCATGCCTTACTGGGACACTTGATGGATGGTTTGTCATTGTTAATGAAATTTGTTTCACCTGTGCGTTTCCTGCAATGATAACTCAAAACGGCATTACACCATGTACCAACAACAAAAAGAAAAAAGGAAAAAAAAGGTTACTTGTAACTGGGTGTGCTTGAGGTGTAATTTAAAGAGTAAATATAAACAGCACACACAAAAGAAGCAATGTTGTCTGGAGGCTGTATCCCTTGAGGGAATACTCACTGAAGTTAAGGATCAGGAATATGAATCATAAAATATCCAGTACAATATATTTCAATTTCGTCACACATAACATAATTCTTGCATGTAAAAACAAACTTTAAAGTGAATCTCTTGTAATGAGTTCAGATGTGTTGCTGTGGGTTTCCTCACTTAGAGTCACTGTTAAATGTGAAGTTGTGCTACATCAACCGTGGCTCAACTTTACTGAAGGAAACAACATTTTAAAGTCCTTGACTGAAGAGTTTTTTTCCTGGAAACTATGTAATGTCCCTGTGAATTCTTTCTATAGTGTGAGGATGTGGAAACAAGGTGGCTGCAACCTTCAGAAAGATATATTCCCAGGTACACTGAAAGTCGCTGTCTGAACCTGTGAGCTCTCATGACTCTCAGCTCTCTGTTGTGTACAACATCCGCAGTGTCAAAACAGCTTTCTCTTCTATCTCAGCCACAAAGCACAAAAGAAAGGAAAAAAACACGTCCTGCTGTAAACAATCTCTATGGGCGTAATGCATGGATCTGTAAACCGCAAACATCTGTTCACCTGTAAATCTCTCAGTTGTCACGTAGTCAGACTTGCTTCAAGTCCAGAAGTCAAATACTCTTATGGATTAATACACAACTCCGTCTCCAAGAATTTGTGTTCATATACTGCTAATTTGTTTTCTGGTGGAAAACACAATCGCTACCCAGATTATATTCAGAGGCGAAGTTTTTGGTGGCGATCATACAAAATGCAGGACTTTCCAGAGGAAACAGAGGCCTGTCTGTGGTCAACAAGCTCTTAGAGAAGGATTGTGGTTTTTGTTCAATGTTGAAAATCCTGTTGTGTCTCATGTCACTGTGGATTTTTTCTGCATTAACCAAAACCATGATCTTTTCAAACCTTAACCTTAATTAAGCGCTGCCAGTGCCTAAACATAACCATAAAAAAGTCTGATAATGCTGTAGCCACTCTGAGCATATATTTTAGATCTGGTATTATAGTATACTATATTATATACTTTACACATCGTCCTACAAGTCACTGTTGACAAAAAGCTGAAACACAAAAGAGAACAAAGAAAAATCTGTGATACAGTAGAATGACATATATGAAGAATGACAATATTTCAGTCCAGGAGGTGTTCTATAAATCTATATATTATATCTATATTTATGGTCTAGATCCAATTTCTAACAGAAAATTTCATCACAGGGAATATTAAAGTTTCATCTTACTATGCCAAGAGCGAATCCAATATTGGTCTTTCCTGTATAAAGGACTGCATGAAAAGAAACAAGCTTTAAACGTATTCACATGATAACATGCTGGAATGTCAGATTGTCACTCTCCAAATTATAGACCTTTTCTTTAAGATCCTTGGAGGAATTGCTGGAGATATTTCTGCCTCGTTCTGGCTAAAAAAATCAAATAGAGGAGAAAAACATATGACATAGGAGGAATACTGAGCACTAAAATGAAATTGGCACTGCCAAACAACAGCATCAAATCCAAGTGCCCATGTTCTCAAATGGGATGTAATGGTTGCCTGCTTGGTATACATGCTGAGCTGGATAAATAGTTTCTACCCCTGAGCTCTCTGCCGGGTTACTATGGGTGTTTCACACAGCTTGAGTATGTTCGGTTGCATCATCAATGAAACTTGTAACCCACAGGCTGGCTTTATTTAACAGCCCCATCCTTGATAAATCCTGTCCGTCTTCACTCGCTCTGATCAAAGAGCTAATGGCCTCCATGGGAAGGAGTCTGAGGCATCTTGCTGAGCGAAGTGGAAGTTCTTAGTTTCCTGTGACCAACCAATGGAATCTCTACAGTCTCTGGTTCCTCTCTTAAACTGAGGAACAACAGTGACTACAGGTGACAGAAACATTTTGGAATTAAATTGAATCTGGTTTCCTTGTACACAAAGTAGGAGAAGTGAAGTGGATGGTATGCAGTGTTTACAGTGGGCCAGGCATTCTGACAATTTACAGGGTATTCTAGGGTGAGACACTATCAATTTGCATTAAGGAAGCATAAATTGTCAGAACACTGGTACTCACCTTTACTCAGTACCGGCACTTCTAAAATGTACTCTTTAGCGTACTGGCCTGGGGCCAACATTTTTCACACACTAACATTAGCCCTAATCAAACCTTAACTGTAATATCAACTGTTTTATTTGTAAAAATAGCCGAATTGTTCAATCTCATCTAATAAGCCTGTAGAAAGTTACAAGTAATCTAATAAATCAAATAAATCTGCAGCAGGAGCGTACGTATAGACAGTGCAGACAGTGTAGCTGCACTGGAGCCCACACTGTGCTGGGGGCCCTTGACAGGAGTGGACCCGCCGAGTTACGAGCTGGTCAACTGGTTTCATCAATCAAGAGTAAACACCCATTTCACCTCAAACTGTGTTTGCAATGGTTATCAAGTGCTATATATACATTCATATGTGCATTTCCCCGTTTGCTGTGGTGTCTGACGCCAAAGAAAATAAGAAAATAAGGCTAAAAAATAAGGCTAGACTTTTGTGGGTAAAACTACAGACTGCAGTCAGTGGTTTTACCCACAAAAGTCAGTAGCAAGCAGTAGGCTATAAGGTATACAGTGAAATATAAAAAAAATTTATGCCACAGATTCATCTGAATTAATTTAGTCTGATTCTCTTTGGTATTCGTGTCACATAGCCAACATATGCAATGATGATTGCTAATATATAATAAATGCCCAGCAATCATCAGTTTCTATTTGATTATATGATCAGACGACAAGACTCCAGAAATCGGGTGAAAAGCTAAATCTGATCAGTAGACTAGCAGAGCACACGTGCAAGCTAGCAGTCATGCAATTCGCACATAAAAGTCGTTTCAAGAAGGGACAGGAGAGAAAAGAACAAGAGAAGGTCGCAAAGCTCCCAAATAAGATTGTTTTGGATTACTGAGCACATTGTCCAAGGTTTTTGCTCAGTGCAGGCTCGTCAGACGCCTTTTAAATTGGTGAGTGACTTTGCAAGTGCTTTTTAAGTGGATTTGGTGTGACTGCCATGCTGCTGTTTCAAAGGCTGTCATTTCGAGGTCAGCTCGCCACTGAGTAGGCCTACCTGTTTAACTGTGTGGATGTGCTTGTGGATATTAAACGGTGTGTACACCGTAGCTGGTCTGTTTTCAAAACATGGTGTTGTGTTATGTGTAGGCCACTTTTCTTTCTTATTCACCATAATGTCTTGCCTCTCTGTCGAAGAGGAATGCGATAGTCGTGAATCAGGAGGTTATTGTACTGAAATTGCCCGAAAAAGTCTGCGTCATTTCAGTACAGTGGACTCATCCCCTGCACTCAGCTGTTTGTAGTGACGTTTCAGGATTCTGACAATGACAGCACTGGCCATGCTCCTTATAATGTTCTCTTTGACTTCTGTACTTTGCAAATACAAAAGTCTAGGTGACACAGTCCGACTCTAAAATCCATCACATGATGGTACTTTAACCTGCTGCGTCCAGGCGCACGCAACACAGCTACTGCAGCAGCAGCAGCGTGTGTCTGTGTGTTGGAGAGAGACGCACACAAAGAGAACTGTTGAATTTAATATGTTAATATGGAAATAAATCAATTTAAGGAGCTTTAAATTAGGTATTTACTGCATCTAATCTTATCAGTTGTTAAACTGTGGCAAAACAAGGAAACAACGCACATAAATTTGCCAATAAAGTGTTCCAACATGAATGCAGTGTTTGTGCGTGTGTGCTTCGTAACGGTGTAGCCCAAGGGCCCATCATAACAGCCTGCACTGGGGCCTGTTGTTACTACCTTACGCTACTGATCTGCAGGCAGACATTAGCCAAGTAAAAACGTTTTGTTTAATTTTATTTAACATTTTAGGCTACTAATACACTAATTTATACTAGTTTGGGGGTATAAATGCCAACATGAGAACAACATGTGAATGAGGAGTACTGGCACAATTTCTTTTTTTTTTCACTTCAAGCACTGGCAGCATGTCTGGTACATCTGGTATCGCCTAATGTATCATGGAAGAACCAGTAGAGACTAAACGTGGCTTTTGGCTGCAGCAGGCAAAAAAAACCCACAGTACAATGCCTCCACACAGCAGATAGACACAGTTAGGGACTAGCTGGTGAACACAGTGGAGCTTTTAGTAACTTAAGAGCCAGATATTTCTTACAGCAGTTGGTGAGACCAAAAACAGAGCTAAAAGGAGAATGAACATTGGACTTACATTTGCCAGGTGACCAGAAACACAACTACAAATCAAAGCTAATGAAGCTCTGTATCAGCTGATGTGTCTGCTAATAGGCAACTATCTGCTAACACGTTCGCCAACTTAGAGTATGATACTATGTCAAGCGCTGTGTTTACAGCTCGCTGCCCTCAGTTCAATTATTGTAGGTTTAAATTTTGTGTGTTGTATTTTATTACTTTGACTTTTCATACTGTCATCATTGTTGTTAGGTGCTTTGTGTGTTTTAATGAACTGCCAGATGGGGCAATAACAATTGTACACCTTTGTGGACAATAAAGTTGTATTTTACTCTATTTGGAACATCTGTTTCTAATTTTCCACTGGCAAACGTGTCAAAGTCAAATAAGTGGGCAATGCATAAACAGATGTTAATCAGATTATTATTATTATGAAAAACAGACTCTAAGATAAGCGCATCATTCATCCAAAACATGACAAACATGCAAAAATGGTTATTTGCTTTTTATAAACAAAACATGAAATGCGTGTGTTGTTCAGCACTGCCCAAACATTCAGCAGTGTTGACCAAATATCAAACATGAAAGGATACAAACATTATGTGTACCAGTTATAATTAAGACAGCATAATAATTATACAATTATAAATTAATCTGACTCTACAATCTTTCAGTCAAGGTCTCTATATTTATCTTCTTCTCTGGTTTTGCCTAATTACTGTATGTTGTTGATTCTCATTCTGCATGTATTAATCAGAGTTACAGTCAATGACCAGCTGTATGGGAATCACTGGACAGTGACCTTGAGGAGTGCATCTTATCAACCAAAATAATTAATTACCATTACTCCAAGTCACATAAATCAACATGTCAGCCTTCAACTGGCAACAGATGTAGAGGACAGTAGACAATCTATTATGTCCATGTATAACTGCTGATACAAAACACCATTATGTTGTTGACGGTGGGAGGACATGGGAGTCTGATAAGCAGAAGGATTTTCAGCTACTTTCTGAAAAATAATTTGCTGAGAGGTGATTATACATTGATTTACACTGTTGCCTCAAATATAATAATAAATAAATCTGGTCATTACCAAGTCAGTAATTTGTTGCAACCATTTTGCCCCTTATTAAACAAATATCAATACTTCCCACCATGCACATGAAAACATGTAGTACCACAAGACTAAAGTCATACCTGGGGACATACATTTAAGATTTCAAACTTTTCAAGAGAATATATGTAAAGCTATATGTAAAATCAGTGTCTTGAATATACTTTATATTGAATATACACCTCATACATTTCTTTACTTTTCTTTCACCATCCTTTCATCATCTCGCTGGATCTTGTGTTACCTGTGTTCCAGTGAGCACTGATACTCCTCCAGGGCTGTTCATGCAGTATGTTACCACCCAGTACCCTGTGTCTGACCGAACAGTGTTTTGTTCAGGTGTGGACCTCTCTGAACCCCACAGTCTCACTTACCTGACTGCACTGCCAACCACGCACCCTCTTTAATCCTCCAAGTGTATTAAAGGTATTAAAGCTCAGCACCTTAACAAAGGATGTCCTTTAAAGCTTTGTGCTGAATGACTGTGTTCAGGAAGTGATTTTCAAAATGGAAAAGTTATTGGAAAAGTCACACATTACTCAGCACTCAAACAATTGAACAAGCAAATAACTTTTACATGAACAGATGAGAGAGGAAAAACTCTGTGGGATCCATGTTAAATACTTGCCCCTGGCTACTGAAATTGCTTATACATGGCTCTCACATCTAATGAAGCTCAGCGTAAGTTCATCCATCTATCTTTATGCTTCATCCATTCATAACTCTCTCACACACAAACTCTCTCTCTCTCTCTCTCACACACACACTCACTCTCTCTCTCTCTCTCTTTTCCCGCTTCTCTAATCAGCTGACTATGGGCATTCACTCTCTGCCAAGACCTCCATCAGCCAGTCATGTACTTGCTGTCATACTTTAAATCTGTTCTGCTCTCTGCTGTTGTCAGCTGTCATTTCAGTGCAAAAACGCTGCGGCCCTCCTCCACCCCATTCACCTGCAGTTCATCATACCAAGGCCCAGGTCGGGCTTATCAGTCCACTCATCATCAGATCCAGATCTTCAGCATCCTCTTCATCGCATCACCATTACCACCATAATCAGTGGTTTCTATGGCACTTATGGCATCACCACCCTCTTTAATCCCATGATGTGCCAATGGGTCTAATCACACTAATTCACATTTCCCATATTCATTGTGTACAACTTATTAGATTTAGTATTTATTATAGATGAAGTCCCTCCTGATTGAAATGAGTGGCTTTTTTTGGTGATCTTAAAATTTAAACAATTCATAATTTCCATACATGCTGGATCCTGATGGTCCTCTAATTTACAGTGCTTTATGTTAACTTCTGCTTTTGAATAAGAAACCAATGCCCAGAGGAAAACACTGGATCTGATGGTTGAGCAAGAACAGTTGAATGCAGTACCAGCTGGTTACCCTCCATGTAATGGGCTTGGTCAACCAATGGATGGATGGATGGACTGTTGCGAAGTCGACATAGCAACAAATTCATAGATGTGACCTTGATCTGGGTTTTATAACTTTTTGTTTCTGGTTACTGCCCTGTGTTACCTTAACTGAAGCTTCTGTCCAGTGGGTAAGCAAACATTACCTCACTGTCAACATTGTAAATGAAAGTAGTTTGAAGTTCAGGAGCAGGACCACATCTCAAACTCTCCGCTTCATGTCATTTCCACTGTACAACGGCCTTCCTGACCTGCATGTCTGTTTATTCCTGATTTCCGTGACCCACCGACCATCCCTTTCCTCTCTTTTCTCTCTCACAGGGTCCCCTTGGGGGCTATCAATCCCAAAGCCATGCTAGATCTGTCCCAAAGCCTTCCCCACACAGCTGCCCCATTCCCTGTCGACAGTCACTATTCATACGTTTCATGTTAAAGCAAAATATTCATATTTTCTTCTGAACGTTCTCCTGAACTCTTGCTGAATGGTATCGGTCACAGCGTATGACAAGTATTTACAAAACACATCTCTGTGTGTATGTATGCGCTTTTGTTGCAGGATTTCACTATGCCTCTAACACACCAGGGTCAATGCAAAGCCCTACACTAAAACATGAGAAAACAAAGTCACAGACTGAGAGCTGTCAGGATTACTAATAACCTTTCATAAATACCACACACCACACTGCAGCCTGCTGTTGCTGCAAAAAGCATGTAAAAGAAAACAAAGCAATAAAGTCAACAGTGAATTACATAGCACACATCCTACTATGCATGCTGATTAAACTTCAAGGCTAACAATGCAGAGTTGTGGGCGCATAACACATAGATACATCTTGTATGGCAGGAGCACATCAATCAAACTGATGTGCATTGTGTGTGGGCAGAGAATTAAAGAAAAATTAGACATTAGTCATGAGATTGTTGTCATAATATTTCCCCTCTTTCCTCTTAGTGCTCAAGTTCATTAAGTTGCAACAGGCTCAGGAATACGAATGGTATTTACAGCTAAATCCAACAGTCCAAGATTAATTTAAAGGTGTTTTAGTGCTTTCATGCTCAGAAGGAATCACACTTTGAAAATTATGCCAACATGATTTCTAAATTACAAACAGGAAGGGAGGCAAGAAGAGATGATTTAGAAGTCATGTCATCCTCTGTTTCCTGACAACATCTGTCTTACACCAACTGACTAACTATGCAGAACTGTAGCATATAATGTTCCACGCTTCTGTTCTACAAATCACATCAATCAGCTTGTACATCTGCTTCTCCACTTGAAATGTGTCATATGCTAAGTGAGAAAGAAAGAGATGAATTAATGAACAATGGAAGATGAAAATCTGACACGACTGGTTCCTTGTTGTGATTTTCTCATAACTTTGTAATGAAGGATTTGAAAATTGTGCCTCAACTTTTTCTTGATGTTTGAATTAAGAAAATATTGTTTCTCGCTAAAAATGTATAAACATCCCTCAACCAAACAATGTTTCTGTGTCACTTTTACAGTTCTCAAGAAAAAGATTTCATGTCTTAGATCAAAATTTTAATCATTCATACCTTTTGTAACTTATCAGCATTGTCAGCAAATTTCCTGTAGTCTGTAAGTTTATTAGTAGAACTTGATTGCTGCGTTGAGTCCTCTTAATTTTTTTACGGTCATCTTTTCCCTCACGACATGTTTTTTTTTTTCAGCTTGGTCTGTATTTGGAAACCAAATCCCAAGCTGTTTCCACCCCAAACACCTCATTTGTACTCTGCAGCCCACACACCATTATATGCTACAGTGTATGTACTGTTGTTTTGACATGTTCTTACTCACATCAGCTACAAAAAAATAAACATATTGAAAATAAGGAATAAAACTAAACAAAGAAAGGCATACACATGCACAGGTTTCCAGTCAATCTCAGGGTTCTCAGGGAACTTTTATCTTTCTCTACATCATCCAAAATCACTTAAAAAATGAACACTTACTGTATAATAATACAATATAAACATAAGCCGAAGCAACCAGGCACAGAGCACATACAGCACACAGCAATCCCGCACAAACACAGCGTAGGTGAGCAACGCTGCAAAACCAACAACTATCCTGTTTGTTTAACCCCAAGTTTGTTTTTGTTTCTCGTGGGAGATTTTGTTGTCCTTGGTGTGAGTGTCAACCTTGGTGCAGTGCATACAGTACAATAGAGTAAAACATAAATAGTGAAAACTCTTACTATTCTGTAGCATCAACACTGGTTATATTAATGAACATTTAGTCAGTTATGTGGGAGTGTGAGATATGTGTTATGAAATGTTTCTTTTACATTTTGATGACCATGACCACATCCCATTTTCTCTTTTAGCGTTTCTGTGAAAAAACAGACTGCAATTGTGATAGATCCTATTTTCTAGGGGTACTTTGTAGGAAAGTCAAGATAAATACATAGGATAAATTTATCATGATGCACCTCACTGACATGCTGGTGAAAATGTGTCTTCGTTACTGTACTCAGCTGCCTGATTATCCTGGAGAACCATTTAAATTTAACATAATATCTTAACATCATTATTATTATAGACACATTCCAATATGACAGCTGTTTCATGTGTAAATCTGATAATTCGTCATTCCTCAAGGATCACATTTTCCAGGAATGATTCAATTAACATGCATGTCATTTAAACTTACATCAGGGGCTTTGCTTGCAAACCCAAATCGGTTATCTGTAGATGAGATGGAGACCCACCATGAACAAATTTAGCAGGAACATGAAAGGCACAAAGGTCAGTATTTGTTGGCATTCATGTGGAACATCTTGTAAAATCAATTTTTTTCAAAGAGCGCCCGCTGTCTTGAGAGGAAAATACAGTACCATCGAGTGAAGAAGGTGTTCTTAATGTCATGCACACTGAGTTCACAGCTCCAGCATGAAAATGAAGTCTGAAATTCTCCTCATTTTTAGGACACCAGGAGCTCCCAGCACAGAGGAATTTAAGCCCTTGCTTTATCAGAACACCAAAGTTCTTTCTCCCTGCATGAACGAGAGGATCTACTGAGGCAGGACATTTCTTTTTCACTGCAGAGACTTCTAATTCTTTTGCTTAATTGCATTCAGGGATTCTATTGTTCAGTTTTTATCTGCCAGCTTTTTCCTTTCCAAACCATTCCCCCATTCATTCATCAGCTCCCTAACAGAAACCACACAGTGTCTGAGGCTGGACAATTTACCTCAATGAAGCTAATTAATTTGGGGAAACAAATGGCTTGGTAAGAAATAGTGTGAAAATTAGCAGTAGTGGCAGTCAAGTGGAAAAACCCATGTGACGTTAGCGCAAGACTTTATAAAGGTTTGAGTGCAGCTACATCAAAAACAAAATAGTATGTATAATACGCAATTTTAAAGTTTAAAGTTAAGGCTGCCATTGGTACTTTTTTGATCAGTATATTGTTTGTGCAAAACACTAAAGATGCTCTTAATGCTTTGCTAATGAAAAATGTTCATTGGCTCGTCAGTAGCTGGTGAACAATGAAATGCAATCTGTTTTTCAGTTGGCTCACTGAACGTGATAAAGTATATCACTTTTACAGCACCTAACCAGAAGTAGACCCGTCTTTACCTGAGGTATTTTTAGCAACGGGTCATAAAGTGCACATTTTCACTTACTGTATACTGTGAAATATTTCACCATCAGGATGGATTGTGACAAAAATAATGGAGCAGTTAGCAACTACAGATCCAGATCCGCCTTGGGTACCCCTTTAGCGTCATTTTTAGACGTCTAGGGTTCTGTAGGGATCCCCAGTGTGTTACAAACTGACGCCGATGGGTCTTGACCATGCGTCCATATGTGAAGAGTCGCGGAGTGAGAACGGATTGAAAGGAGAGAAACACAAGTCCAAATTACCGCTGAAATTGGCCTGTGTTTGCTGAAATGTAAATGCAGTATGAAGCTGTTTGCCAACCTTGTTTGCCATTATAACTTTCTAAGTTGTCAAATTGTGTCAAAATTGTGTTTACAACTTGTTGGATAACCCCCCAACTGACCAAAAAATAATAAATGCAGGTTTAATCAGAGGTCCTTTTAACACAGACAAAGGGCAGGTTCACACCTAAAGTTCTGGTTCCTAAATCAAACCATTGCCAGGATGATAATGCATTGTTTCAGTTTTCCAACTGGTGCAGTCTGCTTCACAAAGGCAAGACTCAAATGGTCCAGAAATTGTAAAAAAAAGCCATGTGGTGGTCCTTGGTCTTACATTTGCGGGTAAAAAGACAACAAACACCTCCAAATTTCTACCTGGATATCGTACATCATGGAGCATCAGCTTCTTGTTGGTCTGGAGCGCATATCAGCAGACTTTAGAAGAATAAGAAAAAATATTACATATTATAATAATTAGGCCATTATTATAGATATATTTGTATGTATTTGTTGTCATAGTATTTTTATAGCATCTCTTTCATATTTTGATTGTAATTTTTCTATCCTCTGTATTCATACTGAAAATCAAGATCAAGCCAGCTTTTGCCCTTCTGCTCCACAGGAGGTTTCCGTCCTCCCTGAGCTTGCCTTAGGACACCTGCATTACCGTCTGACAGGTGTAACGCCCCAGTCAAACTCCCTACCTTCTGTTCTTGACTATTGCATTAGTTTGCCTTTCCTTTTATTTCCTCTCAATGTGTTTATTGTTTAAACCAAACACCAAAGCAAAGTGGCAAACAGTGAAAACCTATTTGGTAATAAAACATATTCTGATAAATAAGAAATATTATAAATAACAATAATAGTACATTCAATAGAACAGTAATAATAAATAAATACTATTTTAAATGACACATACTGTACAGTGGTAACTTCCTGTGATTAGATCGAATCGTGTTCACACCAGTAATGAACCGCACCAGAGTTCACTTGACAGCAGTCCGAGACCACCCCTTTGTGGAGGACTGGACTGTGACTGAGATATAAACTGGGTCAATAAATACACAGACTGAATAGAATAATAGAAACATGATAGACAGCTGGATGCTTTTGTCCAGGATGGTTTGCAGGTAGGTACAGCGTACCTGGAAGTCCTAAATTTGTAGATAATGGAGAATATTGGTTAAAATACTGAGATGATAAAAAAGTCTAAAGTCCTGCAAGGTTGCAGCCTTTATTGTCCATCGTTATGTAAAAAATGTAAATTATACTCTGAGGGTGGTAGAGGATGGCTCACGTAGTCTCTGAATTGGTAAGAGTCCATCTTGTGAAAGAGTAAACTTAAGGGTAATCCAAACTTTGGGTTTTACATGTTTTTTGTGAAAATGCAGAAATTTTAGTCTGACAGCAGTAGCTCCAGAGAAAAGGTCAGGAAACCTCTGACCTGACAGTAGTGCTACATGAAAGGTCAAGAGACAACAAAATTACAAATCATATTTCTGGAGCCATGAAGGTCTAGTACATATCATGACAATTACAGCTGTCCAGAAATCCTTTAGATCGGCATCTATTTAGCTCAGTCCTCATAGGTGTAGTTCAGTAGGCCAATATTTACTTTTATTTAGTAGTTTATTCTAGTTTAGGTATCTAAACCTCTTACAGTAAGCTTTTTTTGGTCCCTCATTGTGAATTATTCTATTACTGAATTTGAATTTCTCAGACTCTATAGACATCTGTCGAGCGGTTTTGTGCTATTAGAGTTAATAGAGAGCGACAGATGAGTGTCATCCTTGCAGCAACAGAAACCAATATCATGTCTATTGTATATGATATGCCTCATGGGCAGTGTGCATATTGTAAATAATATTAAAATAAGGACAGACCCTTGAGGTTCATCATATTGCATTTGTGTATTGCAGAGCACACTGAATGGTATAAAAACAGAACCAGAGATGCTAGAGCTGTTTCACATATTTTCCTAGGTTGATATGTTGCTTTTATTTTGATTATTTGTCGTAAGTCAGTAATTGCAAAAATAAAATAAAAAGTCCATTATGAGAACATGACAGAAAGAACACTTTTCCTTTTTCAGGTACCAGTACAAACTGGGTAGAAAGCAGGAAAACACCCTAAAACATCCATAATGGGATGTAATAATTACTCCCAAAGATAATTCTCTGGAATTTAGTGTTTCATATGTTTGTGGTTGGCGGCACGGTGGTGCAGTGGTTCAAACCCTGGTTGCCCCGGCCTTTCTGTGTTTGCATGTTCTCCCCGTGTCTGTGTGGGTTCTCTCTGGGTACTCCCACTGTCCAAAGACATGCGGCCTAGGTTAATTGGTGACCCTAAATTGTCCTTAGGTGTGAGTGTGAGCGTGAGTGGTTGTTTGTCTATGTGTGGCCCTGCGATGGACTGGCAACCTGTCCAGGGTGTACCCCGCCTTTCGCCCGATGTCAGCTGGGATTGGATCCAGCCCCCCGTGACCCTGTACGCAGGATAAGCAGTTGACAATGGATGGATGGATTTTTGTGGTTATTCCGATTGTGTGAAGAAACTGAGGGAAGAGCAACTTCCACAGAGAAAGAGCCCATTGAAGGACGTTAAAAGGACCATATAACCTCAAGAATGAGACAGTTACACAATGAAAGACAAAACAGTGATCAGGACAAAGAAACAGGCAATAGGATGTTCAGTCAGAAGCTGAATCCTGAAAGACCATAACTCACAGTTCGGAAACCCAGTGATATCAGTAATATAGTCCTTACAAGCACTCAGGTTGAGGTGCTGATGCTAAAGCGTATTCTGTCCAGTCTCTTAAACCAGTTATTAGACCTGTGCCCCTGAACAAAGGGTGAAGAGTGCAACACATGTAACGTATTAGCTTTGTTTCTACGGCAGTGTAAATGCAGAATGTACACATGTGTGTTTGACCATATAAATAGGAGCAAAATATTCACACAGCTCAAGTGGCGTATTTTCAGCTGTTAAATTAAACTGTAAAGGCGTTCGTTTGAGACTGTCGACAGCATCAGTCGTTTCAAAACGATATTTGTTTACGTTCTAGTGACAAAGCCCTTAAGGGGCTGCAGTGATTATGACTGAAGCAAAGGAATAAGGCAGGATACTTTGTTATAGAGTGACAAAGTCCAGATGTTGGTGTTTAGGTCAACAAAACATCTAGAACGATTCGTTTCCAACCGACAGTCAATTATTTTTTTAAAGCATTGTCCCCAAATCATACCCACTTGTTAATTATTTTCCAGTTATTTTTTACAAGATCCCCTACACTTAATATAGATTAATATTGACATTTCTTTATCGCTTTTCACATCAAGTATTTCAAGTATTGGATGCACTTCTGTGTGGCTTTTCAGAATGCTCATCTCTGATATTCTGGCATGTCATTATGCGGTAGATGCAATGTAAGCCGCATGCAATCTGGTAGATGTAATGCCAATTTGGAAAGACAGGTTCTGTCTCCCTTAATTAATTAGTTTAATCTGAATTTGTCATTTCTGGCAGGTTGAGAGAAGCAGTTTCCATATTACTATATTACCACAGTAATCAAGGGGTTTATGAGCAAAGGAAATTAGCTACTGATGCTGTTTCCATATGGCACACCTTGCTCTCAAATGATCTTTTCACCTACCTATATCTAATAAGTGTTTTTGCCAGCTTCAGCCTTTGCACGCTAATGACACCCATTTCCTTCTGAGCTTAAATTGTTATTAAGCCCCTGCTGTAAAAAAATGTATCAAGGAAAGCTGATACTTAGATGCCAGTGACCACAGAGACGTTTGGCATGATGAGCAAACACTTCACCTAAGCTGAACAGCTGTGACACTGCAGGATGATGGAGGAGGCGGTATTGTTGGTCTCTGCACTGCATAAGATGTTGCTGGACAAGGATCAAGAAAAAAATACTTAAATTTCACTTCAGGGCATCTGAGGCATTAGCTTGGAAAGTACCAAACTGTCAGAGCAGTCAAGGCTGTCCATGCTCATAACCGCTACGATGCCATGCACCAATATGTTATGACAAACTTAAGCTTAAGAGACACAATTAGGAGATGGCAAGAACAGCCAGTTATCGGTTGGAGGGAGAGCAGATTGACAGCTAAGGAGAGTCAAAGCGGCATTAAAGATCAGCTCTGTCAGGAAGATGGGGACAAAGCTCTGTCATCTCCAGAGCCCTCACTCCATGCTTTTTATTTCCAGGTCAGCATAGGATAGGCAACGAGCCAAACTGCCTAAAGAGGGCCACTTAAGACAGCAAGTCCTGTCCTGTCTTATCCTGGGCTCAGGCTGGAGATAAGAGCAGAAGGGCTTTGCACACAAGCCCTCACAGATGCACCACTTGAATAGAAAAAACAGCAAATCCCACCAGTAAGACATGAAGGGAAAAACCTGTCATCTTGCTTTGAAGTGGAGAATTAAACTATCGATATAACGTTTGTACATTTTCACTCCCTCTCTGTCTGTTTCTCTAGCTAACATCAAAGTGATGAAGATATACTCACAATGACAGTGCTAAAACACTGATTTTTAGAATGTTATGTTTGCAGTGTTTTCCGTAGTTTAGCATCATAGAATAGTGTACTAGTATGTATCTTTATCTAATTAGCACAAAACACAAAGTACAGCCAAGGTTGGTGTGATAATTATTCGTCCGGCAATATGTACAATGTTAGACATATGTTATCCTATTGTGTCAGAGTTAGCTTAAAGCTAATATTAAATGTTTTACTTGCTTGTAGCACTAGAGGAAAAGTCAGTGTCATGGTAATGCCAAGCGTAGACACGGGAATAACAAGGGGTTTGGACGCAAACGCAGGTGGTTAACTTTGTTTATTCAGAAAACTCAAAAGTGAACATGATTACACCGTAAGGAGGCAGGTGAGAGTCCAAAACAAGGCAAAAAAATTCAAATCTAGTGCAGGTAGTAATCCCAAGGACAAAGTCCAAAATAAATCCAACAGAGAAAAAGCAGTTCAGCTGCATATGTTCCCGTTACCAGCTTAGCAACATTGACTGGAGCAAGAGTTTCAGAGTGGTGAGTTATTAATCTGTAACAAAAGTATCTTTCATTCATGAAGTTTTAACTGAGCTCTGTCTCTACACAGTAACAACTTTATGTCCATTGGTAGCTAGTGTTTGGAAGGGAGAGGAGAGGCAGCAGGCGGACGTCTTGTCACTGTGTGCTGCAGCTCAGTGTTTTTCCACCTGTGTTTTTGAGGGCGTGTCAGACTAGCCGCTTGGCGTCACAGGGATGAAAGGGAAGCGGCTGGACTACGAACGAGTTTTTCAGGCAGTTCAGAGTATAGTTTTCTGTAAGAGATGGGAACTCCCTTTGAGGTGGACTTTGGGCTTTTTCACTTTGCAAACCTATTACATGCACAAAAAAGATATATAACTCAATAAAGGAGAGGGGAAAAAGCCAAAAAGCATAATACCACCTCTTTAAGCTATGCCTTCTTCAGTGTGAACTAAGCTCCATGATTGAGTCTTTTTAAGAAAGAGAGAGATCACCTGAAACGATATGTACATTGATAAGCTTTCTTCTCTTAATATTTGTCTATAAAAGTTTCACTTGCATGAATGGAACACCTGTGTAAGATAAGAACATATGATACAGACACAGGACTAATCTGATCTGCATCACATTACTACACCTGCACTGAGTGAGATAAGAAGAAAGCAGGTGTATCTCACATGTCTGAGGCATTTTGGTATGTTAATGTGGACAACGTATGAGTCTGTGTGAACTTCGAAAGAGACAGAGAAGACTTTGTGTGCAGAAAAAAAGTTGAGTTTAAGGTCAGCTTCCATCGGGAGCCATTGTTTATTGTAACAGCTGGAGAGGTGGTTTCTTCATCACCGGAGGGAAATATTATTGAATCTGACGCACATCTTAACCTAAAATACTCCAATTACTCCAAATACTGACATGGAGTGGAAAGCTTTTTGTCCTGTAAGGCATATTTATGTATATATAAACTACAAGTTGTTACATTTTAATTTGCAATCACAGTTTGTAAACATTCACGTAAAGTACACATCAGTAAAAGAGAGGGCTATGAAAAGATGAAAAGAGCTTTCCATTCACAAGTTCAACTTTGAAAGTGGGTACACGAAGAAGCTTAGTTTAAAAGAACTTTGGGGGATGGAGGCTTCTAGGATTAGATGTGACACTAAGATTTTGTTTTCAAGGGCCTTTCTCACGAAGCAGGATTAGTGGGTTACCAAGCTTAAGTTGGCCTTAGCCCTGGCTTTTCTGTCTCACGACAATGACTCAGTTTATAGCTAAGCTAACCTGCTCAGGCTGTGGGATTCAGAATATAGAAAATGCCAGGAACTCTATGGAGTCCTGTCAATGAAAGACGTTACATAATGATTTTCATCACAAATATAAATGTTTATTCAGACTACAAAAGAGAGTCATACAAGTTGAGTATATTTACGGAATGAAAGTTACTGATGCATATTAAGTGGGTTGAAATTCCTCTATTGGTGTCTTCAGAGTGACTGAATCAATAGATTGGACTCATATTCACATCAGAGCAGCCTTTAGGGGTCACAGAGGAAAGCTTTGTGAATTGAAAATCTTTCCACCGCCTATGTGTGAAGACATCATACTGTATTAAATGAAAAAATCCTCATAGTGCTTTAACGATGATAAGCCTATTTACTTACACGTGCAGTATTCCTCCAGCTATATTTTTGGAGCTTTGGAGCAGCAGCTGTTACTTTTTGCTGTTACAGTTCGGTGCTGCTCATTCATTCATTATGATCATTATTTGTTCTTCTTTACAGACAAACATTTCATGTCAAACATGTCAAACATGTCCCTCTTTTACTGCTGGCTTAACAGTTTTCAGTAGCCCACTATCACAGAAATATCGCAGCTTTGTTAAACTTGTTTCAAGAGATGGTCCCGTATGTTTGCCTGTTCCCCTCCATGAAGCATCTGTGCATCATTTCAACAGACTTATGTGTTAGTATTATAGCACTGGCTTTTTCCGGTTTCAGACTTCTTCTCCAGTTCAAATCACAGGGGCATTTGCTGAATCCATTTTAGTGTAGATCCTCTCATTTGTCATGTCCATTTATCCACTGGGCTGCAAACAGTAAAACCCATATATTTATTTAATTAAACCATGTATATTCTACAAGTTTCCATTTTGCTGCAGATGATATTTTGTCTCTTATTTTATCTCCACCTACCTCTGAAAACAATTAAGATTTTCAACTAAATGGAAACATTTTATTTTGTTTGATGGCTATTTCTGGTTGAACTTACTACTGAATTATTTGGGAGACTACACTATAGGTGATAATACTCACTAATACTGTCTTCATGAAGAATAACATTGTCTTTGTGTCCATATTTGACATGTGATTGTCTCGTGAAGTCTCAGTCCGCATGGTCAATATCATCTTTCAGAGACATTTTGTTTATTTACATTTAGTTCTGTTGTAGTGCTTGTAGGACAGAGTAGGTTGGGTGACAAATTAAACTGTTATGTCACCCAGGGACCTGCAGTGTGTGTGTGTTTTGTTTTTGTTTAATAGCTGATTGAGTTTTTACTTTTATACATTTTTACATCAGTAATTTTTCTTTTACATGAATCCAACAGTAGTAGTTCTTGTAATTTTTCATCCCTGTGTAAATCACTGCTGAGCTTACAAATGCACCTGTGAGGGAAGCTTCAATGCAAAAAGCTACTGAATCAATCAGAGAGAGAGAGAGAGAGAGAGAGAGATCCCAGCGCAATATCCACATTATAATTGTAGCAGCGGGTGTAGGTGTCTTGCAACCACAGATCCAGACTCTACTGCTCACGAGTCAGAACCACCTGCAGAAAGCAATAGCACGAGAGAAGAGAGGCACAAGAAAGCATAAAACTATGGGAGAGGGAAGAAGTCAAGTTAGCAACATACATCATTGGGATGAGAATGCATACAGATGTAGAGGGAAAGGATGAGTGAGGAGCTCAGTGCATCATGGGATGGTTCAGGGCTCACCTGAGCCCGCCCTGAGTTTTATCAAATAGGAAAGTTGAAATGTCACCCATCAGTGAATAATGATTTAGTATAGTCAGTGCATCTTGAGGTGCACATTTACTCCCAAATCAAGCTAGATTTCCCTTTAAACCGCTTCAGGAATGTGTTAATCACTGCAAGTGCTCACCATCCCATGTCTGACCTCTCTGTCGCTTCATGTCCTGGGAGGATATCTTTTTTTTGTGCTGTCAAGAATCAAGAAGAAAAATAAGGTGGCAGCAGAGCATTTTCCTGCCAAGCTCCATAACTCTGGAGCCAACTTCCTCAAGCTAATTCTTCAAAACCAAAAAATCTTCAAACCCCAAGCTCAAAAGTAATCTATTTTCACTGTATGTCATAAAACCAAACCTATCTACTCTGGGACTTACAGTTTCTTTCCTTACCTCCTTCTACACACAGCATTCATATAGCCACTGACTGCTGTGAACCCAGTCACAGTCGCTGCCTGTTTTCTGTCTGTTTGATAGTGTGTGTTGCTTACATAAGGCTCCTCTGAGTGTGTTGGTCCTGCTTAGTGTGGCATTGTGTGCTCAGCTGTCTGTTTGTCTTTCCTCCTTTTTAGACACCTTTTGCACTTCAGTGATTTAATATGACAGTGGCAACCTATGCTGGCTAAAGTGTCACCTTCTACCTTGTGTTTCTCATTTTATTTTCTTGTATCATTGTCAGTATCCACTTTATTGTAGTGTGTTAGGGTGATGCATTTAAATCACTTGGTTATGATAGGGGTAATATCACAATCATAATTATCATAGTACGAGATGGGCTGTAAATCCTTGACCAAGTCTGATAGGGATCATGCCATCCTGTAGAGGTATTCTGAAAAAGACTGACTAGGAGAAGACCCTGGGACAGAAACAGAACACAATGCAAGGATTATTCATCCCATCTGGCCCGGGAATACCTCATGATCCCCTAAGAAATGCTGTAGCACATGGCTTAGGTCAAAGATATCTCTTTGCTTATCCTTCTGCCACCGTAAGCTGGACCCGAATAAGTAACATAAAATGATAAATTAATGTATTTTATAATATCTTTCAAGAGAAAAAAGCACGAGTGCTAGAATAATGAGTTTTGTGATATATATCTTAAAAGGGGCCATGTGTAGTTTTCAGTGGTGAGGTTTCAGATTGAAACCACTACCTTTCCAAGCGTGTGCTCGAACTAATGAGCGAGCAACATAAAGGAGACACCATCACACAGAATGGACGAAACTCAGGTTAATTCCTACTGTAACATTACAGTAATATTTTTATCAGCTTGACGTGGAACTAATCCATGCTCATTGCATGACCAACATTACATTGACTGCATTTAGCCAACATCCTATGTCGGCGTTAGATCATCTATCGGCTTTTCAGTAAGTAATTGTGTATTCTTTCACCAGAATGGATAAGCAATGTCAGCATAGCTAAATTTATTGGATGATAACGAAAACAGTGAACTAGACTGAATATTATAAATGAGATTGTTGCCACACTTTAGTATAAAAGACTGTTGTTAGTAACATTACTGCAGTGCATGGGTCTGGCAAGAGGCTGCGGAGCACGCGTGAACGTCACAGCCTATGTAAGTATTTCTTCACATAGGAAGCAGCATAGTGGCTGTTACAGGTAACCAAGAAACCAGCGAATGGTACATTTTTAAGTGAGGTTACAACCTGTTCACAAATAGGCAATAAAAAGTTATTAATTTCATTAACAAACAGTGGAATCTGATGTCACAGTTTACCATGTTTATTGGTAAGTTATATTTCTGTACTTTGTTGATAACATTTTCAATAAATCAAAATGTTTTTGTGCACTTCTACACCACCATCATTGAGTCCATCCTCACCTCCTCCATCACCATCTGGTGCACTGCTGCAACTGCCAAGGACAAGGGCAGACTGCAACCTATCATTCACTCCGCTGAGAAGGTGACTGGCCGCAATCTGCCACCTCTCCTGGACCTGTATGGCTCCAGGACTTTGATGCGAGTGCGAATGCAGTTGGAATAGCCAGACCACATTTAGAGGTGGTCTGGCTTGCACTGTGATCGGACCTCATCCAGGTGTAAATGCAGTCCGTACAGTGTGAAATAAATCTGTCCAGCAAGTTTGAATGTCACCCACCTCTTGCTTCCCTTGACCTGGTCTATAGGCAAGTCCGTGAGCCTAACATCTCTGCATTTTGAGATCCAATCACAAAGCAGGTACAACCTAGATAATGCATTTTAATTCCAGGTTTAAATGCCAAAACACATGGATCCCATCTATGGCGCCGGCCTCCGGGCCGCCCTCCAGAGTTGTTCCACCAATCTTCCCTGTCTTCTTGTTGCCCTCTGTCCCTGTCTCCAGCCTGCCAATCTCCACCTGTCCACTCAGACTTTCACACCAATCCTGGTCACCTGACTACAGCATCCACCTGCTCACCTGTCAACATTCCCAAATGATCCCCACCTGCTGACACACATTACTCTCATAATCTCATCAGTCCTTCAGTGTATATAACCAACTCACCAGCCCTTTTGCCATGCTGTACACTTGCGTTTAAGCCATCTGTACCCGTTTTCATATTCCTGATTGTCTGCTTGATATCTGCTTGCTTGTGTTTTGACCTGCTGCCTGTTAATGACATGCCTGCCTATATTGGACTGCCTGTCTTGTGCCTGACTTTATGCCTGTTAATTTGAACATTGATTGAACAATGAAGTCCTTTTTCTTCGACCCGTTCTGCCTCAGAGTCTGCATTTGAATCCTCAATCCTATTGCCTTGTAAACACATCCATGGCAGTTATAAAAAGTCTGTCCCTCCATTTATGGTGAGTTCAGTTTAAACAGCAGGCCAAGCTTTACAGTTCAAGGAGCTTACTTTCCTTTTTGTCCTGGTTCTTCTCTGCTTGACATCATGAAAGCTCTCTGTGCACCTGTCCCGCTCACTTGCCTTTTATAGAGACACCACCTAGCCATGCACCAATGAGATCTCTTCAATTACTGGATTCAAATACCATCCACCTGTGCAGGGTAGATGTTTTCAACATCTCACATGTAGTAGGTTTATTTTAATACTACACTGGGATCCTAATTAGGAAAAAAAGTATGAGGAATAGAGGTTATCCCTCCATCAATCATCCCCATGAAATATTCCACAACACTACTCCACATATTTTCTTCTATCTGCAGTCTGTTTTCATCTGTCTGTATTACAAGAAGACATCAGGCTTAAGGGCAGTGAGCAAACAAATGTCAAACTAGACCTTTTTCAGTACAATTGTCTGCTATCTGTTTAATCTGCACCTACAACCACACGCATGGTTACATGGGACGTAACAGTGTGCTGTAAATGTAAATGAGTTTCATTGTTCAGGATAGGCAACATGTACAGTAGTTGTGATCTTTTTCTTGACAGCAGATTTGTGCAAATTATGTCATCCATGTTCCTTTATATGTGAAAAAATGCAAGTGATCATCATTGAGTAATAATAGCTACAATGTATAAATAGCTACCATGCAGTTCACAACATTCCCATTAATGGGCTTTCATAATATCATCTGTTTTTTCTAATTTGGCATGAGAAGTCCAAAAATATGTGGTGCATTTACTATGTTGGGTCACCATGCACGTTAGCATAAGAACCCCTGTGAGGGAAGCTGGAAATAGCTTCACAATATTAATGAGCAGCTTGATAGGCATTATATATGAGTGTGTGGTTTACCTGCACACACAGCACTTTCATTCCAGTAATGGCAGTCATATTCCTTGAGCAGGATAAATGACTGTCTCTGATTAGGTTTTATACTGTGAAAGATGATGTAAGAGAGGATGCTCTGGCCTGGGACTGAGTGATGGGGCCATTTAAACCTGCGGGGCACATATAAGTTATTTAAAATTATTGGTGTTTGAATCAGTGGCATTTACACAGGAGTCTGGTTGTGGCTCAGCATCTCGAGTGCGGTGGAACTTGACTTTAAAATTTCAATATAGTGATTACTCATCAAATATCTGAGCATAAAACATGACACTGCCAGATTTAGGTTAGAGGAAAGCTGGAGATGTTGTGTTCAGTTTGTCTTTCAGGCCTGTGTTCGACCTTGTTTTGGTAAAAACAAGGGTCAAGTTTAAATTCAAGCATAAAATAAAAATCACAGCAATACACATAATTTACAGCACAACTTCAAAAATACCGGCACTGTAGACTTAAAATTTTAAGTAAAGTATAATTTCCTTAATTACCTTCAACTTGTTCTAAAACAACTGCCTTAATATCTCGGGTAACTTGTTTGCATTCTTGTCTACTTGCAGACTTACAAATGTTTTATTTAAACTGCATTTAAATTACTGATATGTGAAACAAGTTCAAGATACACTGCATAAAGAATTGCATTAAATACTAATTAACAAGGGTGGTGTTTTTTTGTTTATTTGTCTGTGATGCCTGGGTTTGTTAAACAAAAAAATGTTTTTTTTAACCATCGTCTTGTACTTCTTTTGGCAGTCTCTTTCACCCTCCCTCTAACCTCTCACTACAATGACACCCTTGAATAATTCCAATTAATGGAAATGCTTTCAGGGGACGATCTAATTACTTTTCTGCTGCCACTGCTCTGATGATGGGTCTGGTGAATTCCCCCAGGGTTTATCTCCAGTAAATAAGATCAACCGTTGTCTTAACTCACTCTTTCAGTCATCTAGATCGTTTGGCTCCAACATATTCTGTAGTGTTCATCCCCCCCAGTGAGTACCACTTGTTTGAAGGCAGCACCTCCACCCTGAGGCATCACTTATCTGTATGCCCGTATGAGATCTCTGCTGGCGCTATCCACACAGGACAATAACACTGTTCATCTGGGGTTGTGCCTATCTGTTTTCACCCTAGTGTTTTTATTGTCTGTACTGCATCCTTATTACGATATCCACATCCTCAGGCACCAACCAATCTGGTTTATGATGAACATCTACTACAAGCTTTTTTCACTGCATGGTACTTTCCTTTAAAAAATGTTACATACTCTTTTTTCTGCCTTTTTCTGGATAGTGGATTGAAGAGATGTGACTTGGAAATCAGGAGAGAGAAAGAAATAACATGCAAGGCAGGTCCCGAGCCAGACGCCAGCAGGATGGCCAAACGTAAAAGCAAGCTCGTGCACATTTATATTTCTTCGGCATGTTTAAAAATTCATGAATGAGAAAGTTTAAAATAATATAGATATTTAGAGAGAGACAGGGTACAGCTTCTTTGCCAGATACTGCTAAAAAAAAAAAACATTCGACAATAAGGATCACTGAAGAAAATTTGTTTTATGTTAATTTTGTTTCTAATAAAGTAAAAGGGTTGTATAAGAATAAGTTGAATAAGATATATTAGAACATGTCGTACTTACTCTAAACTTACTCTCATTCATTTATTTTTAAACATGCTGAAGAAATACAATTGTGCATGAGCTTGCTTCAACAAGTTGTTTGGACATCCTGCTGCCGTCTGGCTTGGGACCTGCCTTGCATGTAATTCCTTCTCTTTCCTGATTTCCAAGTCACATCTCTTCAATCCACTATGCAAAAAAAAAAAAAAAGGCAGGAAAAAAGACATGTATGTAAAGCCAAAGAATGTGCAACATTTGTCACGTCTCAGAATGAAAATAAGTCCTCCTCGGAGTTTGTCACAGATACCAGCTTTATCCTGCAAGGAAGCTGCAAGACTTATTATGGATAAGGATACACTGTTATATCCCTTGTGGTTTTCCATTAAAATGCTGGTTAAATTTAATCCTGCTATGTGTATACAGTCGGAGAAAGGTAATTACTTCCCCAGAGCCCTTTGAATGTTAACCTGCAAGGGTGATTATTTCTAAAACGTAACTGGTTAATGTTGTGCCTAAAAGTTCAGTCTTGCCTTCGAACAATACAATCTCAAGTTTCCCAAAGCTTTCAATCGCTTTACACAGTGTTAATCAGCAAATGGAGCTGGCCATGCATCACATTCAAGATAAGCCAAAATGTCCGGATTGATTGTTTTATTCAAAAGACAAACATTCAGAATTTAGTTGAACTCGATCTCCATGAATGATTGACTTTTAGTTTTGTTGTGTGAAAAAAACTAAAGAGAAAATGATTGAATGTTTTGCTGCTTTCATCTTATAATGATCAATCAAATGAGCAAGAAATCCAAAACTAAGATGTATTTCTCTTGTTTTTGGTGTGATACAGCTGCTTTCAAGCTCACACCGTAAACCCAAATAAGTTCAGAATACTTAATATTTATCACCTCAAACTTTTATAGTAGTGGTAATATTTGAGAAAACCTCAACTCAAATATAATACATTTTTAAAACACATTCAATTTCTGCATACTAAATTACATGGATTCACTGATGCTTATTAAAATTAAATTCCACTTTATGCAATAAATATAATTGTGCACAACTTATACTGAGGGAAATCTACTCAACTATTTATTGTGATAGACTCAAATACTAATGGAAACTCACTCAACAAAATTACTACTAGTCAACTTGATTTTACAAAATGCCCATTTTCAGATAGTAGCCCTCAAAAATACAAATACAACTCCATTATTACAATTCAAGTTCTCTTTATTAGTATCAAAACCTTAAACATCTGTCATTTCTACATTTGACACAAAATAAGGCACATCTTGCATAAAGCTGAATAGACAAAGTAATTGACCAGCAACAATTTTGATCAATTTGTTTTCATTCTTTTTTTCAGTAATGTTGAACATTCTCTATTTCTAGATTCTTAATGAGATTTTTTGTGTTAGTGATAATAATTTGGATCTTGAGCTAAATAAAATTTCCTTTTCTACTTTACTGCGTTTTGTGGAAAAAGCGACTATGCATAATTTTATTCCATCAGCAGCACTTTTACTTAATATAAAAGGGAGCTTTAAATGTGGAGTTTTATGGAATCATAAGCAAATAAAGATAGCTAATTGTTTAAAATAAGAAGTTCCACACTATGCAAATTGTTAAGTCAGGTAGGAACAATATCAGGGTTTCTGCAGGTTTCACCTGGTCAAATTTAAGACCATTAAGAATGAAATTTAAGACCTATATCATGACTGAAAAAAAAAAGAAACTCACAAGGAAATGCAGTCACAAAATTACTTGCAGAGTAAATCAATGTATTCAAATTAGGGTTGAGTGATGTCTACAAAATTGGCATTGGACACCATCAATGAAACACAGGGATGGGCGATGACATTGATAAGCTATGTAATTAACAGGCTGGCATGGGGTGCACCTGCTGACCTGAATAATGGTTCACCGGTAGAAAAATCCAAAACGACTTTATGAAACTTAACCTACTGCTGATGGAGGAACTCAGGGGAGCAGACAGGGAGACAATAAGCTATACCTAAAAGCTAAACTTGCTAAATAAGTCTATTTAGGGGTTGAATTCTAACCAGTAGATCTGGAAAAAATAATTTGGTTAGTTTTGATGCTCTCCACAGTGATTGTAGATTAATTGCGTAGCACCAAGCAGTTTTGAGCCTCACCACCTATAAAGGCAGGAAAACACTGTTTTACACAGCATTACAGATAAGATTATTCTTGTTTTCCTTTTGCGTCTTAATTTACTGCTTTATACATTTGTAGAAATTAACATAAATAGGCAACATGAGAACCACCTCCCTTCTGTATTGTTACAAGCATTTCATTTGTACAATCAAAATCGAAACGAATAATCTTAATAGCTTAAAAGGACTAACGTTAGTTTTCATCCCTAACGTTATTAACCTCAGCGCCGCCGTAGTAAACACTGTCCTTTTTAATTTAATTATCGAGATGTACAGTAGAGGACAGAGATGTAACCTGACAACTTAATGTTGATCTTATCCTTCGCTAAATTTCACCGTCACTTTCTGCCGCTCTCTCACATTCGCTTATCCTTTGAAGAACGAGGAGGAGGAGACAGCCATGCGTTGAGTGTTACTATAGTTTACTGATACTCATTAACGATTGTATGAAATTTTAATAGCAGCGCTCATTCATTAAGCAGCGAATTATATTTAGACCGATTTGGACTGCCGACAGGAAGAACTATACCACCACGGGAGGAAAAACACATTCTTGAGTGCTGCGGGGCCATTTCAATGACCATTAGAGGTAGCGTTACACGGACGTTGAAAAATAAATACCTGTTTAAAATTTACAAGACAATTTTCTGTGCCTGAAATGCGTTCGGTGGTTACAACAAAGATGAAAGGTAAGGGGCAAGAGCGTAACTCTTGTGTTGAAAATTTACTCGAACAGTGGCTCAGATTAGGGGTGTGACGATACACTTAGCTCACGAGACATGAAGACAATATTGGGTTTGCAAGAACAAGAAAAATAATTGTACACTGTTGTGAAGAAATACTCAATCTGGGGGTCACTTTTGGTAAAACGTTTCTCCTAACACCTGTAATCAATGCTTGAAGTGGGAAAAGGGCTGGGCGATATGGCCAGAAATGTAATCATGATAAAAAATTTCACATCATTGGATATCGATAATTATCACAATAAATGTCAAATCACTGTTTCTTTAAAATTTAATGGCTGATCTTTGCTCCCGAGTGAAAGCTGGAGAAACCAGTGGACACTTCACAAATCTAGGCGCAGAACATTAAAAACAATGACAAAATCTTTAACAAGTATGCATGAGTAACATTAGGTAAAATCTGTTTAGTCCCTTTTCCTCAACAAAAATAAATAGAAAAATAAGTGCCGATTTGTCAGTACTTATGAATTAAATTAAACATTTTTGAACATTTGTTATTGAAGAAAATTATATTGTTATAATTATTGCTTCAGTGTTTCCTCTAGGATTTTTATCAGCAGCGGGGGGAGGACAAACAGCACCCCCCCCCGAAGAACTAGACACTTCAAACCTTGTAGCAGCGGAGGTGAAGCAAAACGTTTCTGAATATAAAACCCCAAAACAACATGTCTCAGCAACATTGCTCATGTCCGTGAGCATGCAATGCAGTTTCAAATAGCTTACAGTTTCTCAGTCACTTTAGTGCATTTCTCAGATCAGAATTGAAATTCTCAAAACTAATTGTTCAACCTCCACATCATCTCGTCACTTGTGCACATCATAAAACCACTTTCTCATTGTTTTGAACAAATTGCAAATGACTTGACACACTGATGCAAATGATTATGTACAATTGTCTGCTGTTTCCTACATTATCACTTGCTTATGTCCTGCTGATCACAATGAATTATACCAGTCTCTGCTGAATAATCTTACCCCCAAAACATCTAGGCATAAGTTCATTGCATTAGTCACTACATGCAAAATGGTTGAACACGTTATCAAAAATCAAAGTTAAAATCCTTTATTCATTTCCTTTGCCTACAAGTATATAGCTAAACGAATTGTTGTTTCTTAAGGACCATATACATATATCTCATGTCATTGTAAGAAGAAAAGAAAGAGACAGGACTGTTGCATATATACAGTGAGGAAAATAAGTATTTGAACACCCTGCTATTTTGCAAGTTCTCCCACTTAGAAATCATGGAGGGGTCTGAAATTGTCATCTAGGTGCATGTCCACTGTGAGAGACATAATCTAAAAACAAAAATCCAGAAATCACAATGTATGATTTTTTTACTATTTATTTGTATGATACAGCTGCAAATAAGTATTTGAACACCTGAGAACATCAATGTTAATATTTGGTACAGTAGCCTTTGTTTGCAATTACAGAGGTCAAACATTTCCTGTAGTTTTTCACCAGGTTTGCACACACTGCAGGAGGGATTTTGGCCCACTCCTCCACACAGATCTTCTCTAGATCAGTCAGGTTTCTGGGCTGTCGCTGAGAAACACGGAGTTTGAGCTCCCTCCAAAGATTCTCTATTGGGTTTAGGTCTGGAGACTGGCTAGGCCACGCCAGAACCTTGATATGCTTCTTACAGAGCCACTCCTTGGTTATCCTGGCTGTGTGCTTCGGGTCATTGTCATGTTGGAAGACCCGGCCTCGACCCATCTTCAATGCTCTAACTGAGGGAAGGAGGTTGTTCCCCAAAATCTCGCAATACATGGCCCCGGTCATCCTCTCCTTAATACAGTGCAGTCGCCCTGTCCCATGTGTAGAAAAACACCCCCACAGCATGATGCTACCACCCCCATGCTTCACAGTAGGGATGGTGTTCTTGGGATGGTACTCATCATTCTTCTTCCTCTAAACAGGGTTAGTGGAATTATGACCAAAAAGTTCTATTTTGGTCTCATCTGACCACCTGACTTTCTCCCATGACTCCTCTGGATCAACCAAATGGTCATTGGCAAACTTAAGACGGGCCTTGACATGTGCAGGTTTAAGCAGGGGAACCCTCCGTGCCATGCATGATTTCAAACCATGACGTCTTAGTGTATTACCAACAGTAACCTTGGAAACGGTGGTCCCAGCTCTTTTCAGGTCATTGATCAGCTCCTCCCGTGTAGTTCTGGGCTGATTTCTCACCTTTCTTAGGATCATTGAGACCCCACGAGGTGAGATCTTGCATGGAGCCCCAGTCCGAGGGAGATTGACAGTCATGTTTAGCTTCTTCCATTTTCTAATGATTGCTCCAACAGTGGACCTTTTTTCACCAAGCTGCTTGGCAATTTCCCCGTAGCCCTTTCCAGCCTTGTGGAGGTGTACAATTTTGTCTCTAGTGTCTTTGGACAGCTCTTTGGTCTTGGCCATGTTAGTAGTTGGATTCTTACTGATTGTATGGGGTGGACAGGTGTCTTTATGCAGCTAACGACCTCAAACAGTTGCATCTAATTTAGGATAATAAATGGAGTGGAGGTGGACATTTTGAAGGCAGACTAACAGGTCTTTGAGAGTCAGAATTCTAGCTGATAGACAGGTGTTCAAATACTTATTTGCAGCTGTATCATACAAATAATAGTTAAAAAATCATACATTGTGATTTCTGGATTTTTCTTTTTTAGATTATGTCTCTCACAGTGGACATGCACCTACGATGACAATTTCAGACCCCTCCATGATTTCTAAGTGGGAGAACTTGCAAAATAGCAGGGTGTTCAAATACTTATTTTCCTCACTGTATATATATATATATTTTTTATATTCACACACATTCTATACATGTCTATTAGAATTTATTTGTAAATGTGTCCTGAATTGATGAAGATATCTGTTGTGATGTGGAAGAGAATCTGTGATACAACAGACCGGAACGTCAGCCAAAGGGGTGTATCCCATGCAACAGTCCTGTCTCTTTCTTTTCTTCTTACAATGACATGCTCTGTCAACAAATTATAGTACGAACAGTAAAAGCATAGCTGTGATTCCTGTCCTCTCTCCGGCAATGTATAACTTTGTACTGGTGAAAAAGATATGCCATACAAAAAAGTGCAGCCTTGTGCATTTTCAATCATTGTCATCAAAATCTTAGCCAAAGTGTACATCAGAAAATACTTACAGAGTACACTGTTATATTGACAAGACGGCTAAACATTTTGACTTGCTTGTTCATAAAGACACAAGGACTTGTTGTTCTGATGGCACTGACAAGTTTAATCACATAAAGATTTGCTTTTGAGAGATAGACTAAGGATTTTGAGCAAGTTATGGGCTTTTGCAGGTAATCCACTGTGTTGTGCTGTTTGTACTACCTGTTTCGAGAAATGCACTTACTGTTTTGCAAATGTTAAGGATGATTCAAGAAATGCACCAAAGCGACTGAGGAAAAACTGTAAAACTGCAGTGTTTTCCCAGTTTAATGTGAGCTTTAGATGAATGTTTCTTTGGTGTTGGTCGGGGGGTTATGTTTTCCAATGAAAAATATGTAATTTCACATCATATTGGCCCATTACTTTCACCATATCTCTAAACAAATAGTTGGAAGAGCTAGAGCAGATAATAAATAAACTGACCCAAAGATCAGTCTACTGGAGGAACTACAACAATTGAGCTAATGTTAAGTTACATAGCAGCTATGTAGCTGCTGTAGAAGTTTTCCTGCTCAGCTGCGCAGTCTGAAGGGGAGGAGAGATGTTAGCTAACTTAGCGCTAACCGGCTTCACTTTTCCAGGAGGTGGGAAACCGACTTTTCTTGGTCTTGAGAAGCTAACACACTGTAACAGACACCGTACATTTATTGCCAGAATATTTTCCTCCGCTCGTGTTCACCGTCACTTTCTGCCACTCGGACAATCAAACACTCGCTACGCACTGCCTGATTCAGTCTTATAACATTATCGGTCATGTATTTTCTGTATAGAACGAGGAGAGGAAGCGAGCATTGAGTGCTGCCATGCTCGCGAAAACATTTGTAGCGCATAGTTTAATGATCGTGGGAAATTTTAGTACTGGCGGTCGTGATTCAGCAGCGGCGCACTGCCGCTCCTGAATGCATATAGGGTAAACACTGTGCTTTATTGCCCAGCCCTGCGTGTACTCCCCATTTACATGTTACCTTGTTTATTGGCCAGTATTCATTATAATTTCAGTTAGCCCAATATTAAAAATATTTCTTACCACTAATATTAGTTCCAGTTGGACAGAAGTTTCATTTGTGTGGGTTGTTTTCATTCATTAAATTTGTGTAATAAAAATGATCTACATGGTCGTCAGTTTCTAGTTAGTTAATGCTACGCGTCAATAATCATTCATGCAGATCAACGAGTTCAACATTTCTGAAGTGCATCAGGCTTTTAGTGTCCGTCTCCTCCGGGCTGTGATTAGTCGGTTCATGAAAAGCTATGCTGATGTGCAACTTTACGCACACGACTGCATGAAAGGCACCTTTGCTTCTTTCTCCTGTTTCTACCGAGAGATGAGGCTGGCGAGAACAGGTGAGCATCACATAGTGCCCAGAGAACCTGATATGGAGAGGACACCTTTACCAAAGAAAAGTCCCACTACGCTAAAGAGTAAAATGTAGAAGTAATGGTACCGGTGACCCACTTTAAGCACTGCTAATAATCAAAATTGACGCCACTTACCACAAAAGCCGAAGCCTATAGATGGATTACATTCCGACAAAACTGGCCTTCATATGGATCAAGGACAGTTTTGTCGGAATGTAATCCAAAGGCCCAGACGATCCAATCCAGTAAAATATTCAGTCCAAAACGCATTTTTATATCTAAATACACACGGACTGCTGTTATGTCGTTTAGCTACAGTTAGCACGTAAACCAAAAAACGGTACACCTTTGACCTTTTGAGTGACACCTTAATTGACCCAATAGAAAATTCGGTGCCCTGTCCACAGCCTACAATAGCCAATGAGTTTCCACAATTGTGTTTAGGACTGGCGCTTCACACACACATCACTTGACTGTTAAAAAAACAAAACACACCACAAGAATGTTTTCCACGGATATAATTATGTATTGTCGAATATAAAAAACGCCCGCGCCGGAATTCCGGCACTGTGCTGGAGAACTTTAAGCCCTGTATTTAAGATCTAGGACAAAGCCAATTTTAGACTTTAAGACCCCACCAAAACAATGCAGGACGCTGACCTGACAGGTGCTGTTATCAGAGCAGCTCCTTTAATCTGGAGGTCTCAGTGTTTGATTGTCAGAGTGACAGAAAGTGACTGAATCTCAGGAGGAAAATATTCTGGCAGTAAAAGTACAGTGTCGTGTGTCAGATAAATGCTTCAGACCAACAAAAGTCTGTTCCGACACGGCTGGAGAACATCTCCGTGTCAGATTGGAAGCTGAGCAGGAAGCTAACAGAACGTCTTTTAGTTCAATTTATAGAAAGTAACGAGCAGCTGTATTTTATTCCAGCCTACCTGTCCAGCTTAGAGAAAAGAGGTGTTCAGCTCCATCCTGAACAGACTGAACATCCATGGTGTACCATATTTGGGTCACACATTGCGACATGTCAATCACAAGGTAGCCCCACCCTAAAGCCTCCCCTGCTTTCTGGTCTTTTTTCCTCTAAATGGGACCATGATTGAAGAGATCCAGTGGAGTTGCCCCCTGCTCGCTGTTAAGAGAGAATGCAGGTTTGAGGCTTCGCTTTTCAAACCTGGAGGTTCCTTCTTGAACACACAAAGCTGCTTCCTGGTTACACATTAAATATCAAATTTCCGTTGTAGTTTTGAAGCGGACCAATCAAAGAATGAGACGCAGATTCAGGCATGTGTTAGACAAGTGTCTAATCCACTGCATCATCGCAACCTCTATAATAATCATTTTGTATTAATTTTTTACCAAATGTCAACAGCTAAATGTGCAACATGAAACAGAGACTATAACTAAATAATATAACAACTTTCAAATTAGTTCAGTAGAAGTTAATAGATTACTTTTAATGAATAAGAGACAGCAGCAAAGGTTGCTGCCTGTTTAAGACCTGGTGGCCTAACTGTTAAAGAAACAGATATTCAGGAAACTCTGATCAAAACAGTCAGATCAGTCTGTCTATTGATAAACTGTAGGAAAAAGTTTGACATTTCAAATATGGCAGCGGGCGGGTGGGCGCGTGCAACGAGAACGACCGTGACAGTTTCACGGGATTGCGCCAGTTACACAGAAGACGTTGCCATGGTTACTGCGGAGCACTTGTTTGCCTGTCTGTTGAGAAGCGCAGAGCGACCCCATGGATCAAAGCCATATGAAAAGGCCTTACATAAACCCTGTCACAACCATTCAAGAAATTAATTTATAACGTGCCAAAAGCTAACATAAGGACGACTTAAAAAGCAACCATCCATATAGCAAAGTGTAGCCTATATGAGAGTAAAGTCAAAGTAAAATCAGTGCTGCTACTCAGAAAAAATATAGTTATTACCTACTAGTTAGCATAGCTTAAAAAAGTAGTAGCTAACGTTACTCTACTTACTACTGGGTGATATAACGCCACTCTCTCCCCATGAGTTCAAGCGTCACTGGCAGCAGCGGCCGGAGTTTATTTCCGAGTTTCACAAGCTGATGCTTCAATAGCCTAAGTATAAATGTAGAATTGTTTGCAGTCAAAAACTCTTTGCTGGTCGCACAAAGTTTACAACGGAGGACAATGTTCTTTGCATCTTAGACTGTGACACAATTATGGCAACAACGTTACTTACAGATGTTGAAAATTTCCTTCCTTTAACAGTTGAAGCAGAAGGTCCGGTGCCGCTGACCTGCAGCGCGGTCACTCATGTGGGTCAGATTTTCAGGTTGGAAAATCTGAAAGAAAAAAAAAAAATTCACATCCCTGCAGGTTGTCCTCACACAGAGGAGCCTACTGGTTATTGGGCAGAAGCGAGGAGGCCAGAGCCTTACGGTGGGACTTCGGAGTCTTGGTCTGGGAATTTTTGTACTCCTCTGCCCAGGCAAACAGGTTGCTGCAGGAGGAGGTGATATCAACCGCTGCAGTGATGTCACCCGTCAGTGTGTGAGTGCATGTGTACCTCACCTTTTGGACCTCGTAACAGCTGACCTGAATGTGCGGCAGAGCCTGGATCGGGGTCTGAGTGAAGACTGGCATAGACAAATCAGCTACCAAAACCTTCTGAAGCGATCAATAAGCCTGTGTGTGTACTGACAGCTGTTCTTGGTGTTGCTCAGGCTCAGCCTCAGGTTGTCCATGAGCTCCAGGATCTGTTCCAGGGTGAGCTGAGCCAGTTTACTGCTGGAACTGTGAAGACTGAGGACAGAGACCGTCCTCACCTGTCAGTCCTCACCTCTCTCCTGTTTGTCCTCACCTCTGTCCATCTGTCCTCATCTGTCCGTCTCTGTCTGTCCTCACCTGTGTGTCTTGCGGGGCTGGTTGTTGTTCTTGATCAGCTGGGCCTTGATGTGTTCTCCCAGCATGTTGTCATGATTGGATGTCCAGTGTCTCAGGATGCTGGTGGTGAACTGGTCCTTGGGGTGACAGGGACAACTCAGGACCATCTTCACCATCTCCTCACTGGGCCTGGGACACACAGACAGATACGTTAACGGGGACTCAGGAGTCTAAGACGAGTGTCCAGGTGTGTTCCTGTTGTACTTCTCTCTACGGAGCAGCAGCAGCAGACAGGACAAGGCCTACGGGTGTTCTACGAACACAAAGACGAAGGACTGATCAGACTGCAGGACAGGGACCCTTTCCTGGACACCACTGACTTTTTAATCATCTGTCCAATCACAGTAGAGGGGCGGGACAAATACTACACCGTAGCAACGGCTCCTATCCTGGAACCGGGCTTCGTCAGACGGTGGTACTCGCCGAGATCTTTGCTCACCCACAAAATCTCATGAACCCACATACGTCCTCTCTCTCTACCTGCTTCAGCCTTCTCTTCATACAGAGCAAGTATTCGCCTTCAGAAAGATAGATAACGACATGACTTGTAATAAATAAACATATTTAACAGGGCTCTACAGTGCTACCATTTTGCTCGCATATGCCCCTAAAAATCGATACGTGCGAACCGGTAAAATGATTTACGAGCACACAATGATTTACGCGCTTAGTGGCGTGCCTGCCGGTTGCGCCAGCTGGTTAGCTATATCAGGTACCTTGTGGTGGAAAAAAAAAATTTCATCAATTCTCATCAATTTCACTTGACCAATCACAGCCGACAGATGGGGCGGGACAAAAAAAGTTTGACGTGTTTTGACAGTATACTATTAGATGAAACTTGAATTTTTTTTATCTTGTATTATTAATATAAATACACTCATTTAAACTAGTTTCTACTCCATGTTGTGGAAAGAGCCTCTGCAGTGGAAAGATGCAGATTTCCACTGCACAGTAGCCTGTACTATGAAGCGGGGTATTTGGCCTATCCGGGTAATGTCGGGTGTAACTTCCCGATTAACCCGTACTACGAAAGGTGGATAGGTGTTACCCGAGGTCTGTTGCCATGGCAATTTAGGCTGCATCTCTAAACTGCTCCGAGCAGGTTTTGTTCGTGGTTAACTCAAGTTTACCCTGCACGTGAACTACACACCACATCTGTACTCAGTGTTGATGAGAAGTAGGATATTAATCCACACCACTTCATAAAATATGTTTAGATTTCATCCTGATTTGCTCCACTGTGGTTGCAATGAAGTTCTGAACACAACAGCAGCCCTGCAGCCTCTGTGATTTTAGAGAGGAATCTTAATTAACGGGATAGTTTCTTAGATGTAGCCCATCTGTAGTCTATAATTGAATTCTCCTTAAGTGTTGTCACATTTAGATTTTTATGTGTCCAAATAATAGGGAGGCAGGGTCGGGGTCATAAAAAAAAAAAAATCACAGTTTTCTTCTGAATAGGCCCAATCCAAGGCAAAGTCTCTAAGGTGCATGATAGTGATTGTGGGCTAAACTAAGGACTATTTCCTCACTGCTAAAGCCGATTGCAAAGTTTAATATAACTTTCCAGTGCATGCATAATACATGGCAGAGTGTGTGATGTTGCAGCCTTGCAAAGTGAAGTTTCTCTCATGAGTGTGACTATAATGTCAGAGAATATCCAAGATTTTTACTTTTAGATTAAACTTGGAAATTAAATTCTGTCTCGGATTATTACCCCTCTCCCCTGGCTCCTTTTTTACTATTACAATGGACCTTATGTGCAGTTGTAGCTTTACATCTTAATCATATTACACATAGAAGAGCCCATAAAATACATAATAGAGATTTGAACTACAATAACACTGTGATGGTAATTAGGCTAAAAAAATTTAGGCCTACTCAATGCGATGCAAACAAGCTGCCCTGGCTTTGTTGTCTGCCATGATATTAGATTTAACCGTTAACATGGCTTTACATTTATAATTTCCTGACAATGCATTCCTCTGGAGAAATACGGAGCATGCGCCATTGCGAAAAACCCCAAACACACCCCTTTTATGCAAACGCGCACCAACTCCAATTAAGTTAACACGGACTCAACTAACCAACATCTTATCCACCTTCGTAGTACCGTTTAACTCCAGTGTAGGCGGTCAGAGTTTGTCAACCCTGAGTTTGCCTGATAACCCCAAGTTAACTCTGAGTAGGTTGAACTCCCTTCGTAGTACAGGCCACACTGTAAAAAAAAAAAGTTTTCACAGAAATATACTGTATTATTTTACAGATTTTTTCTGTTTTTTCAACATTACATATAAATACCATGAAAATACAGAAAAATACTTTTATTAAAAACATTAACCATAAAATAAAAGTTATAATCTGTATATTCATATAATAAGAAATTATACTTTTTTTACAGGATTATTCCATTGCTTAATTGCCCTGAATGTAAAGTTACATTGAATTCTATGTAAAAAGACAAAGAAATTCACATATTTAAAATTAAGACAACTTTCTGTTTTTTACTGTGAAACTTTAAATTTAAGGTAAATAAAGGTAAAAAAACAATCGTAAAATAACGGTAAAAAGTCTGGCAGCAAAAGTTGCCAAACAAATTACAGTAAAGAACCTTAAATTATTCTACAGAATAAGTAATAAGTTTTTAAATACAGATATTTACTGTAAACATGGTCTGTATTTTTACAGTCCAACTGCTGTAAAATGAAAAGAAAATCTCATTTAAAAAATGTCTGTAAAATGTTAAACAAATGTATAAATCTGCATATAAACTGAAAAATATTGCAGAAATACCTTAAAATTACACAGTTAAAAAGTGTCTGCTGTTTTTACACAGTATTCTTTGGTAAATTCATAAGATTATCTATTCCATCCACAAGAACTCCTTGTCAAAGTACAGATTTTTAGATTTAAAACACAAAAAAATTTATTAAAAAAATCCTTAAAATACCGTGCTTTAAAACTCATTAACAGTATCTTGAAAGCTTTAGGCTTTTTTTTATGGGATTATCCAATCTATTAATAGTAACTTCCTGTTAAATTTAGTTTTTAAACTGTGGAATAACAAAGATCACGTGATAATAGCTTGCAAAGCCATATTTTTATAGAGATTACTTTATATAAACAATATTTGACAGTAATTACAAGCAACTATCCAA
Source organism: Micropterus salmoides (assembly GCF_014851395.1). Classification (NCBI taxonomy): domain Eukaryota; kingdom Metazoa; phylum Chordata; class Actinopteri; order Centrarchiformes; family Centrarchidae; genus Micropterus; species Micropterus salmoides. The sequence goes on from NW_024044348.1 coordinate 19,607,636, forward strand.
CATATCTACGAACTTTTCCCATTAATGTATGGGGTTTACTTTGAATAAACATACTTTTATAGTAATTACAAGCAATTATCCAATATATCTACAAACTTTTCCCATTAATGTATGGAGTTTACTGTCATAGGCCATTTGAGGCTAAAAAGACCTATTCTCTTTAGGTCTTGATGCACAGCTTACTGGTGTTTGGGCTATATATCAAAAGGTCATAAAAAGGTGTATTTGTTATCCCATCTTGGTTCACTCAAAAAACTGAAGCTTTGATTTTAATTATATTTATTTTTTCAACAGATTCCACAAAATTGTTTTAGGTTAGTTAAAAGCAAAAAAAATGTAATGAACTTGTATAAGAGTAACACAATGAATGTCAATTGATCCAACTAAAAATAAAAAACTTCTGATCAACAATATATTTAAGATTACCTTTCAATATTTTATTTGGAGTAGTAAAACTATACATTTATGTTCAATTAATTAAAACATTAGGTTTTCATTCAATATTTTTTTTCCAAATTAGATTGACACAAATCAAATGTTTGTCAACTGGTCCCACACAAATTAATTTCAACTGAATTTTGTTATGGACTTTATTCACCAACACATGATGGTGAAAAAAATAATACAGTAAAATTATTAGCACTATAAAGTGTTGAAAAGTTTGCAAAAATAATGTTTAGTTGTCAACAATTTTGATGATGCATTGCTTAGAATTCTGCCTATTCCGCAGAACACTCAGCATCCAAATCAATGGATGGCTCATTCATAGAGTTTGTTCTTGAGCATCTGTACCTTGGTTGAGAGTTTGCTAGCATCTAGTTGAAAGAATCACTAGTGAAGTACCTCAAAGAAGGCTTTAAGGTTCTGAGGATAACTGAGGTTCAGTGCATAATTACACCTATTAAGAGTGCACGTGTAGAGGCGATGTCTACCAAGTCATGCAGAACTTCAGCACCCTCGGTGACTATCCCAACATCAGCTGGAGGAGTGGTAGCATCACCTCCCTCAACATGGATGCTGTAAAGATAACTTGTCCAAGCTCCCTCGGAACAGCTGTAGCATCAGATCCTTTACATAGGACAGAAAGAAAGTAGAAAAACAAATTATGAAATCACAAACAGATTTTGCAGAATTCTAAAGAGTAATGTTTGCATTTCAGGAGTCCTTTATGTAATGATTTAACAAAAATAGCATGATACAGTGCTATGTGTTTAAAAATTACAAGATGAAGTAGTGCTGGTGAATTAAATATTAGATACAATTGTGTATTTAATATACCTCACCAAGCACTTTATTTGGAGGGCGTGCAGTCTACTGCAAACCAACAGCTCTGCCATAAATCTTTACTTTTACTAAGCTTAGATATTTAACAAGTGTTTCTATTATTCTGCCCCCCTCATCTATGTCAATGGGGTAGACAATATTAGGAAAACTTTTCAATATAATGCACTATACAGGCAGTTGTCATTTTTGATTACATTAGACAGCAGATATTCCTGATAAAATGCATTGTGAGTGTATATATTAGATTTCCCAAAAGAGACAAAAAACAAACTGATTTTCTGCAAATCGTAAGAAAGTAACAAGGTTACAATTGTGGTCAAAAGTTTACCCACACTTCTAAAGAACATACACGTCATGGCTGTTTGGGTTTCCAATAATAACAATCAATCATTGATCACTCCTCTTGATAGATTTGGAGCAGTTGAGTTAAATTTAACAAACAGACTTGTTTCTTTAAAATAGTTCACGTTCTCGATTGGGTTTAAGTCAGGTAAGGTTGTGTACTGTTTAAAATTTTATGATACAAGTACCAAAAAAACTTCTTACGACAGTAAGAAGTACAAAACGAATAAGCAGTAGGGGTGTGTATCTTCACTGGCCTCACGATTCAATTCAATTACGATTATCAGATCAACAATTTGGTTCGAATCTTGATGCGTCACCTCAAGGGTGGGAATTTCTAGTCACCTCATTACGATTATGAGGCTACGATGCGACTGTAAGACAAAACTATTTGTAACAAATCAAACAAGTAGGTAGTATTGAAAATGCAGATATTTAATGTTACTTCATATAAATGCAGCTAACATTGCATAGCATTATTACAGCGTTATTACTGACCTCTTCTGCTGATATTTTTATTTTTGACTTTACAATGCAATCTAAATAGCAATTGTAAGTCGCTTTGGATAAAAGCGTCAGCTAAATGAATAAATGTAATGTCTCGTCTAGTGTAGTTATATGTTTTATTTCTTGTCTTGTAAGTTCTTTATGGTAATCTTGTATTGAGCACCATGGGCCTTGAGAAACGGCATTGGGTTCATTGTGTACTCGATATGTGGATGAATGACAAACAAATTTGAACTTACGGCCCAAAAAAACGTCCTGCTCAGCTTCCAGACCGCAGTCTGAAGAGGAGACGTTACCTATCGCTAACTGCCTTCACTTTTCCAGCAGTTGGAGAACAGACAGACTTTAACGGACAAACTGTAACCTACACTGTACATTTACAGCCAGACTAAAATGTAGCACTCATATTTTCCTCTGCTCTGCTCATTTTCAACGTCACCTACTGCCACCTGTCACGTAGCTGTCCTGTGAAGGAGGAGAGGACGCTAGCTATGTGCCACCGTGCTGCACAGTGTGCGGGCGAAAATCATTAACGTTAGTTGCGTATTGATTTTGTTGATCATGTGAAAGTTTAGTAGCAGCCGTTATTCAAACAGCTGTGTTACGACCCGTGAGGTCTGTGGGTTGTGCTTGTCTCTTTTCTGCAGCTGTGTACCTGGGCCCTGAGCCTGGCGCTGCGTAAATCCCGCAGCTGGAGCTGATCAGCGGCAATCAGTGGGGCACATAAGCTGAGCCAGTGAAGTGATTGCTCGCGTTAGACTGTGTGACTTATTGTGTGGTCCGTAGCGAGACGTGATCTGCTGGATGCCGATCTTAACTACTCACGCCGTGCGTCTGGTGACTCTGCGGAGGCAGCCATCGGCCCCGTGTTCACGACCAGCTAGAAGCCAGTGTGGTGAGGAGCGTCGATCTCCACATATGCCTCAACAGCGCGGTGGGAGCCGTAAAGACTCTGTATTGTGTTGCATATTTTCCGCTGAATATCTTAATTAATTTACTTTACATAACAAACCCCATATCGTCTCTAATGTGAGCAGAGATCGCCTTCAGTTGTTAAAACACCTTTTTTGTTACCAACTGTCAAGTGTTTCTTTTAACTGCGAGGTGTCCACACTTGACAAGGACCAGACTTCGGATTTCACTCAGAATAATTTATTTGAATAATTGAACAGGAGTTGAACAGTATAGGTGAAAAACCTTTAAACACAGAAATAAAAAGCATTTTGAATAAACAGGTATTTCCACAGTAAACACAAGTCAAGGTAAATATTTCAAAAACGGTAAGTATATTTAAATTCAATATTATTCTTCACATTTCACCAAACTAATTATGCATTTTAATTAATCTTTAACAAAACAATTTTGGCTTACTATTTAAGCATTCTTTTACACAAACTAGGTAGAAAACCCACACATTTTAACCATATATATCCATGCATTTGAACATAGTTTCTCCCTCTCTTCAACCATGCAGCGACAACTTTAACACACCCATATTAACACCTAAACAGAAAAAGATTTAAACAACGTTCAAGTGAGCTTACCGATAGCCCGTCAAATCAAAAGTCTCATTCCCCGCAGTGGATGTGTGCTGCTCATTCCGTCGTGTCAGTCCCTTTCCACCAGCCAAATGACTGCGTTATATGCTCCCGCTGATTGAAGTGTGTGCGAGCTTCTGATTGCTCAATCTAATTCACCTGGTCGAGGGTGCGCCAGGGCGCGCACGCACGGTCACACGCGGCTGCCGATGCAGAGCGGGGCGGCACGCAGGTGAGACGGCATGCAGGAGGAGGCGGGCACACGGGAGACAGGCGCACCTCTGCCAGATCACCGCGACACCTCCCACTCGATCTTTACGTGGCGGCGCCCGGAAAGATCGTACTCTCAGGTGGGCTGGTCTCTGACTTGATCCTCCCATGGTATGAGGACCACAAGGCGCCGGACGTCCCGATGCAGTATGGTACTTGATCCAGGATCTTCGGCACCAGGTCTTGAGCTTCTCACAGAGATGCTGGAACTTGGGGAGACTCTCACATGAACATCTCGAACGACACCTCTGAAATCAGGATTTGCGCCGATGACTCTTGCAAGCCTGAACTGCCCTCTCAGTGCATTTTGGTCGCAGAGCCAAACTATGTCTCCACTGGTAACGTTCCTTTCAGCAGTATGCCACTTACTGCGAATGAACAGGTTCGGGCCAGCAAGTTGGCTCCAGGACTTCCAGAAGTTGTTTACTATCGTTTGCACTTCTTTGAGCCTCTTGAATGGGTAGGTGGTGTAGTCGACAGTTTTGAAGTCTCCACTTTGTGTAGCTCGACCAAGCAATAAGTTGTTCGGCGTGATGTACTGGATGCGCTCTTCTCGGCTTTGGACTCTGGCGTCAATGGGTCTCTCATTGGCAAGATTAGCAGCTAGCTGGAGCACTGTCAGGAACTCACTGAAGGTAAGACCTTCTACATTGCCAAGGCTTTGGAGGAATTTCCCCATACTCATTTCTCAGCTTCACGCCAGAGAACGTCATAACAGTATTCACACAGCAGAGCGGTGAGAACTTTCAGTTACTCAACAGCCAGGTGAGGGAGGATCCGAGAAGCGCTTGGAGATAACCTAACTCGAGGAAGCAAGGTGAGCCTGTGGGCCGACCTTGTGCGGTATCAGGATGAGCTTCTTCAATCCAGGTAATTCATTAACATTCATAACTGAGCACAAGCCCTGTGTTGATGTGGTGTGTGCTCAGTCTTTCTGTCAGACCTCATCCTTTGACAGTGAGCAACGTGGATCCATAGGCTTTCATTTCTGTACGTTTTGACAACCTCCTACTAACAGTTGAATAGAGAAAAATCATGCTTTGGTACTACAAATGCACAAATTCACAATGCCAACATTTGTTAGTAATCACCTGGAATTCGTGAGCTAAATCTCACCCATATGGATAGTTTGAAAATCACAAACTAAAATCATGTAAAATCATGCTTCAACCCAAGGTTCATTAACACATATTGATGCTGAATGCCATGTTAATTGTCACTTGAAAAAGGTAGTTTGAAAGCTATAGCCATTGAAATCTGGGTGGCTACACTGATACAGAAAGCACACTACACATACATGAGTTTAAAGTCCGACCGTGTGTGAATGTTGACAAATTCCAGTTTGTCACATTTTCTACAAATGGCTAGATTAATATAAACTTGATCACTTGGCAAAATTGTGACTTTAACACTGAATCTGTCTCTAACAAATGTTCTTATCAAAACTTGAACATTTATTTTGCTGTCTACATTTTGACCAATGCTTATAACCCATATCTAGACAATCTAATCAAAAGCAATAGAAACAGAAATATTTGTGACCCAGACATTGGTCCTGGTCAATACTGTGACTACCAATATACTGTATTAACCCCATTTTTTTCTGACTGTTGGTTTACATTTCCAACTAGAGTTCAGTCCTCTTTGTTAATTCAATCAATGTTTCATGTTTTCATCCATTATGTTTCTGGCAGATGGAAAACTGGACAGCTGGTATGATATTTTACCAAAGTTCAACAAAACACAGCAATGCAAAAACATAAAAAATGCAAGAATCATCTTGGAAACATCAGAGAAAAAATTTCAAACTTTTTACATTCATTTTACCCCGGAACTACTGTACGCAAGGCTGTTTGTTTCCCTCCTTCCATCCACCCCCCACCTCTTCACAGTCTGTCCTCTCAGGGCCATATATAGACTTCGGCCTTAAAGCACTCCAGATGCCATGTTGCTTAGAATAATTACATAGCTTGACACGTTTTGGGTTTATTTATCTCTTTGTTAGTCCTCCACCCCTAGACAAGTTAGACATGTTATTATCACGGTGAAGCCTCTGCCCTGCTTTCTGTGTCAGGGCTGAGCGTCTCCACATAGACGCAAACACAGAGCCAACTTAATGGCCAGCAGAGAGGCCGCAGGTAAAAACCTTAGTGAGTAAAAAGCCAGTACGTCATCAATACACCTGTTTAACAAGCGCATTGTATTTTGAGAAGCAAACTTTCTGTTGCTCATTCCAAATGTCAATATATCCGATCCCTAAACATAGCTCTGATCATTGATGTGTGTTTAAATAGTGAGGCAACTGCAAACAATAAAAAATATTTGTTTGAAAGTGGCACAAGTGTTGCTGTTTAGGCTTTGTGAGCAACAATCAAATCCCAATAGTATACTCATCAGGGTGCATACACAGATGTTTTGGGTTTCTGACTGTTTACTACTCTCTATACGTGTCAGAAGAGACGAGTCAACATCAACTTATTATTCTATAATTTCTACCAATTGCAAAACATACCTTTGGGCCAAAAGTATGCGAAGTTCCCTTCCTGCAGAGCCTCCTTTCTTCTTCAACACACTGAGGAGATTGGAAGTCTGTTTGTCTACGAACTTTGAGACAGTGGAACAGTAGAAATCCTCAGAATTTCCACCTAGAAACATATTCCACAAGCACAACATATTATTGGTAGTTGAAGAGCAGCCTTATGCGCTCTCCTTTACCTGGGAAAGGGAAGAGGATGAAATAAAGTTTTGGAAATTCAGACAGAAAAAGAGGCACACTTTCGTAAACACTTCAAACCACTGGCTGAATACAAGTCCAAAATATCTGTTAACAATTAAAATTAACGTTACCTGTTTTTAATCATGCAAAAACGTAACTTTTGCATTTATTATGACCAGTAAAATAAGCCTGATATCTGAAAGTATAGACAGGAACACAAGAGTAAAACTAATCTCTCCAAACCAAAGACACTGTGTTACAAAAGCAGCCTATGAAGAGCTTAAACACAGACATGTAAAAACAGCTTTCTCTATGGACACCACAGCACAGGCTGAGGTGTTGAAGCGTCTGTAAACAGTGTTGCTATCGACAGCAGAGGGTTCAAGTGTTCACGGATTGGCAGGCTCGGCGGGATAAAAGCCGATCAACCTGGGTCATGCAGCAATGTTAGCTAGCTAACACATGTCCAAGAACCACCTACCTGGGCTAGTTAACCTAACTGCTTAACATTATACACCCGAAAAATGCAGGACGCCTTCTATCACAAACACAAAATACAATCATGCTCAATATGAAAATTGTACAAAAAACAGTTACGGGTAAAAAGAACAGGTCCTTACCTCTTACAACTTCCAAAAACGAAGACCACCAGCAACTTGTCCGCCAAAATTAACTCAGAAGAAGCAGTCAAGTGATATCGCACATGTGCTGGCTGAAATCTTCTTCTCCTTCTTTCGGTTTAACAGCAGCTGGCGCTGCGCCGCTGCCACCTTCTGGATGTAACAAGTACTCTTCTTCTTCTTAGTTAATGGCGGATTGCAAAAAACTTTTAAGTGCATACCGCCGTAACAAGTACTCAATCTAATCAGTTTTATTTAGCCTCAATTCATAACAAAGGTAATCTCATTGCACTTTTCATATAGAGCAGGTCTAGAATATTATTACCAGAGACCCAACAATTCCCACCACTCCCTATCACACTAGCTAAAAAGAACTAGTTTGCATCACTTACTTGCTTTAATAACATCAGGTCCCCCAATCACCATCGTCCTTTCTTTTCCTAACAACCACTTTTTCAGACTCATTTGAAAATTGAAAAATAATGTGGGATGGAGCCTACCTGTCTGTAGGCTACAGGACACAGCTGTAGGCTACACCAGTTTAGTCTAAGTTTTTACCTGATGTTCTCAACATTGGACAAGAAGGTAGTAATAAAATTCATTTACCAGTTATTTTCTATAAATTGAGCTAATGTTGAGTTACATAGCAGCCAAAAAATGCAGCCTACTGTAGAAGCGTTCCTGCTCAGCTGGCAGTCTGAAGGGGAGGGGAGATGTTTTCTAGCGCAGACAGGCTTCACTTTTCCAGCAGGTGGGAAACAACAAACAGACTTTTCTTAGTCTTGAGAAGCTGACACGCTGTAACTGACACAGCACATTTACTGACAGAATATTGTCCTCCGCTCGCGTTCACCGTCACTTTCTACCGCTCGGACAATCAAACACTCGCTACGCACCTCCTGATTCAGAGTTACGCTGCTGTTATATATATATATAAGAGATGTCTAACATACAATATCATACGTTATGAGCTGTGCTTTACCACATCTTTCTCACCCATGTTATGGTTCATATTCTGTGTTCAGTTTGACAAGGATCAAGAGGCCAAGGATCAGGTGGTGAGGGCAGAACCAACAGACCAGACAGCTCTCCCACAGCCAGCCTCTGAACCTGCTCTACAGTCTGAATAGCCCGGGTGAAGTTAAACTCTCCGTTGCTGGTGCACCAGATGGCTGAGAACAGGATAGGCTGATGCCCTGGAAGCTAAGAGGGAAGCGGCAAAGGAGTTCGCAGGCAAGACTGCTGATTGCAGAGGAGCTGGAACCCACAGAGGACATGGGTCTCAATGAACACAAGGTGAGGATTGTATGGAAATCCAGCTGGTTTATTGCTGTTATGTAATCAGTGGGCTAATACACATCTTCAGTTTTCAAATGGGTAAAAAAGCAGCAAGGTGTGAGTAGCCTAGTGCTCAAATATGCTATTGCAGTTAGCATCACATTAACTTTTAGGCCAGAAAGTCAGGATCATTTTTGGCATTCAGCTCACACAGACGGTTGCCTGGTTAATCACAGGGTTTATACACGCCCAAATACAGCACTACAGTGAATTAGCTAATGTTACCCGCTAACAGCCTAATCTGAAGAAGGTGCTAAAAGTTTAGCCAGAGTGCATTAAGACATGAAATAATGCTGATATCAGGGCATAACATTAACAGTGGAGCAAATCTCGTTGAACTACGTTCAATGACAATAAAGCTTTCTGATTCTGATTAAGCGGCAACCTAATGGCTCTGCTCAGCTCTCTCTTTAGCTCAGACGTTTCCTGCTACCTGCGTGTGCTAATCCATCCTTTCACCCAGATTCTTTGTCTTCATAATTGCTATCATTATAATAACAAACAACAGCTGTTTTGTAGGTTTGCGTCATTTCCCGTTTTACATTTCAAGTGTGTTTTGTTGACAAAACGTGGTTTCACGTCAGTCACGTAGTGTGAACGCCACAACGACTTCAAGACTCCCGTCACAAGACGGCAAGTTGTGTAGTCTGAACAGCACGGCCAATGGCCGACGCTGAAAGTTGTATAGTCTGCACGAGCCTTTAGTTAGCCTAGCTATGAGAATAAATAAACGGAGTGCTCTCTCTTTTTTTCTCCCTCTCTCTCTCTCTCACACACACACACACACACACAGACACACTCCTGCTGCCGCTATCTCTCCCACATCAGATCCTCCCTCATTTAGCAGAACTTCTTGAGCATTTATCGTTATTTTGTTATGAGCATGAGCTACTCTCCCCCAAAGCCACAAACCAGAGAAGACTCAAACTGTGATGTTATCAGGTGTAAAATCTGGAGCCGCTTGTTAATAGACAATGAATGTGAAACTAATTTTGTAGAAAAAGAAAAACCCCACAACACTTATTTCATAGTGTCTATAAAATCTTTCTTAATTTATTGTTTTTGGAAAAGCTTCAAACCTTATATCAGATGATATCACAATTCATTTATGGTTTGTTCTTTGATTATTTTGTTTCAAAATTTAATCGAATAAACAGAAAACAAAAAAAACAGACATCGTTTTTTGTTGTTTTAAAACCAAAACGGAAAAATATTTATTTTGATAATTAATGTGTCCGATTAGTGTAGCTTTTCGTGTTACACTTAATAAACCTGCAGCAGATACACTTAGGCAGTGGCGGTGCCTGATTAAATGTAGGATAATTAAGATGAGATTGAACATCAACACATTCAGTTTGTAACTCACTAGAAACTGGGACAGAAATGCCTCAGAAGTTGCCCGAGAATTCTCTGGTTTTGAAGATTTCTTCAGTATCAAATTAATTCAGTGATTCAGTAGTTGTCAGTACATCCAATGGTACTGACAACTATGAATTGTTATTAGCCAGGGCTCCAGACTAGCTTTATACAGTGCCTTGCAAAAGTATTCGGCCCCCTTGAACTTTTCGACCTTTTGCCACATTTCAGGCTTCAAACATAAAGATATAAAACTGTAATTTTTTGTGAAGAACCAACAACAAGTGGGACACAATCATGAAGTGGAATGAAATTTATTGGATATTTCAAACTTTAACAAATAAAAAACTGAAAAATTGGGCGTGCAAAATTATTCAGCCCCCTTAAGTTAATACTTTGTAGCGCCACCTTTTGCTGCGATTACAGCTGTAAGTCGCTTGGGGTACGTCTCTATCAGTTTTGCACATCGAGAGACTGAAATTTTTGCACATTCCTCCTTGCAAAACAGCTCGAGCTCAGTGAGGTTGGATGGAGAGCGTTTGTGAACAGCAGTTTTCAGTTCTTTCCACAGATTCTCGATTGGATTCAGGTCTGGACTTTGACTTGGCCATTCTAACACCTGGATATGTTTATTTGTGAACCATTCCAGTGTATATTTTGCTTTATGTTTTGGATCATTGTCTTGTTGGAAGACAAATCTCCGTCCCAGCCTCAGGTCTTTTGCAGACGCCATCAGGTAATCTCCTCTAGAATGGTCTTGTATTTGGCTCCATCCATCTTCCCATCAATTTTAACCATCATCCCTGTCCCTGCTGAAGAAAAGCAGGCCCAAACCATGATGCTGCCACCACCATGTTTGACAGTGGGGATGGTGTGTTCAGGGTGATGAGCTGTGTTGCCTTTACACCAAACATAACGTTTTGCATTGTTGCCAAAAAGTTCGATTTTGGTTTCATCTGACCAGAGCACCTTCTTCCACATGTTTGGGGTGTCTCCCAGGTGGCTTGTGGCAAACTTTAAACGAGACTTTTTATGGATATCTTTAAGAAATGGCTTTCTTCTTGCCACTCTTCCATAAAGGCCAGATTTGTGCAGTATACGACTGACTGTTGTCCTATGGACAGAGTCTCCCACCTCAGCTGTAGATCTCTGCAGTTCATCCAGAGTGATCATGGGCCTCTTGGCTGCATCTCTGATCAGTCTTCTCCTTGTAATAGCTGAAAGTTTAGAGGGACGGCCGGGTCTTCGTAGATTTGCAGTGGTCTGATCCTCCTTCCATTTCAATATTATCGCTTGCACAGTGCTCCTTGGGATGTTTAAAGCTTGGGAAATCTTTTTGTATCCAAATCCGGCTTTAAACTTCTCCACAACAGTATCTCGGACCTGCCTGGTGTGTTCCTTGTTCTTCATGATGCTCTCTGTGCTTTAAATGGACCTCTGAGACTATCACAGAGCAGGTACATTTATACGGAATCACACAGGTGGATTCTATTTATCATCATTAGTCATTTAGGTCAACATTGGATCATTCAGAGATCCTCACTGAACGTCTGGAGAGAGTTTGCTGCACTGAAAGTAAAGGGGCTGAATAATTTTGCACGCCCAATTTTTCAGTTTTTTATTTGTTAAAAAAGTTTGAAATACCCAATAAATTTCGTTCCACTTCATGATTGTGTCCCACTTGTTGTTGGTTCTTCACAAAAAATTACAGTTTTATATCTTTATGTTTGAAGCCTGCAATGTGGCAAAAGGTCAAAGTTCAAGGGGGCCAAATACTTTCGCAAGGCACTGTACACGTCCGTCTCTTATATGTCCAGAAAAAATTTTTATTATGAGATTAACATCATTATTTAATAGGAATTCATAATATTTAAGTCTACCTGACCAATAGGTACTCTGCTGTGCTTCCCTTCAGACTGTAGCCTTCTGAATGAGACAAGTGCACTGCACTTCATCGGAGGTAGCCTAAAAAACGAAGCAGCTCCCAAACAGAGCCAGATTGTGCTTCAGGTGTTTATAATGCAAAACTCTACTCGCGAGTCTCCTGGCTGCGTCTCAGCGCACGCAGGTTATTTTACGATCACACCGTATGCCGAGTTGCATCAACTGGGTGGAGTTGATTATCGCCGCTAGTCGACGTTATCAGAATATAGATTTTTTTTTCACTGCGTGAGAAGATTCATGTGTGGCGCTTAAAACTACCTACACAGCACGATTGAGAGGTCAGCAAGCCTGAGCCGCAGAAGAGGTGAGCAGCCAGCCTCCTGTGTGAATCCGGCGTGACTGTAGTAACAGCGTGAGAAGACGACCTCTGTTGTCGTCAGTGCTCGGTCGGTTCAGTTTGTCATTTGCTAAGTAATTTTAAGAAATAAACACATAAGCCTCCACAATCCCTTTCGTCCTAGAGGCGTCCTACAGAATATTCTTCTTCGTCCCAAACATATTTTCTATCGTCCCCAGGACAACAGGGTTAGTCTCGAGCCCTGGTTATTGGTTAATTTATCGAACTGTATATTAACAAATCATACATGGATTAAAATGTTTGGGTAATTGTCGTTCAGCCTGTATACACTGTTTCGACCTGACCTTTATTTTCTTCGCGAGATGGAAGAATTTAGAAAGTTGCGTGACGCTGCGGAGAGCCGCCAGCTGCAGTAACACATGGATTAGGCTATGTGTAAAATCAGGAGCATCCAGCCAGAGGGAATGACCACTGACCGTCCAGTGCACCGGTTCCACTGGCAACCCAACCCATGGTAGGTTTACCGGAGAGGGTGAGGGAGAGGAGGTCGCAGGAGCAACCTGGTGCACTATGGAAGGTCGGTGATCGTTCCCTTTTGGATGAAGCCCGACGCAGACAACAGCGGCATGTGTACAGCAGCCAGTTAGCTTGAAAACCAGTAGGGATGCAACACCGGTCCTATATAGAACAAAACACAGCTGCTTTGTTTTCTGTTTTGGTTTTAAAACAGAAAAAACAAATAATGACTTGTATTTGGAAGGGACATTGTTGTAAAATATCAGAAAAATGTATGTATTTAGTGAAAAAGTTGTTGATGCAAATGCTTTAACATAGACCTTCTGGTTTTTGTACATTCAAAACACCATATAGGGAACGTGTGCACATAAACTGGAATGTTGCTTGTAATTACTGTCAAAAAACAGTAGATGTATTGGAGTTCCTTGTTATTACTGTCAAATTATGTTCATATAAGGTAAGTCCCATGCACTTACAAGAAAGGTCTGTATATATTGGAGTTGCTTATTATTACTGTCAAACAGTGCAGGTAATGTAAAAGGTCTGTACATGTATTGGACAGTTGCTTGTAATTGCTATCAAATATTGTTTACATAAAATAAATGTGTATTTTTACATATATTGGAGAATTGCTTGTAATTACTGTCTATTAATGTCTATATAAAGTGAAACGATACATTAATGAGTAAGTGTCATGTTGATATATTGGAAAGTTGATTTTAATTACTATAAAACAATGTTTATATAAAGTAAACCCTCATACATTAATAGTAAAAGCATGTAAAGTTATTGGAGAAGTGTTTGTAGTTACTGTCAAGTATTGGTTATATAAGGTAACCCCCCATATATTAATGGTAAACGTATGTAGATATATTGGGAAGTTGGTTGTAATTACTGTCAAATAATGTTTATATAAGGTAAAGCTCCATACATTAAAGGTACAAATATGTAGAAATATTGGAGAGTTGCCTGTAATTATTGTCAAATAATGTTTATATAAGGTAATCCCCCGTACTTAAATAGTTAAAGTATGTAGAAATATTGGAGAGTTGCTTGTAATTACTGTCAAATAATGTTTATATAAAGTAAAGCTCCATACATTAATGGTAAAAACTTGTAGATTTATTGGAGATGTGTCTGTAATTACTGTCAAATAATGTTTATATAAAGTAACCCTTTGTATTTAAATGGTAAAAATATGTAGAAATATTGGAGAGTTGCTTGTAATTACTGTCAAATAATGTTTATATAAAGCAATAACTGTTAAAATTATGTTTCTGTAACTTAATATTACATGATCTTGGTTTTTTGTACAGGATAAAACCAATATTTAACAGGAATTTACTGTAAATCAATTGTATAATGGCATAAAATAAAAGTTTAAATCTATTAATATACTGGTATTGGGCTTTAAATTAGGGTATCTGAAGGTAAATTTACAACATTTTCTGTTTGCTTGACAAGGAGTTCTTGTAGATAGATTGGATTATCTTAAAAATATACCAAATAATACTGTATTAAAACAGCAGTCTTCTTTTTAATTATGTAATTTTAAGGTATTTCTGCAATATTTTTAGGTTTTTATACAGATTTATACATTCGTTTAACATTCAACAGATAATTTTTTAATGAGAGTTTTCTTTCTTTTAACAGCAGTTTGACTGTAAAAATACAGAAAATGTTTACGGTAAATATCAGTTTTCAAAAACCAAATTTTTCTGTAAAATAATTCACGTTTTTTTACTGTAATTTGACGGTATGTGGTTGGCAACTTTGCTGCCAGACTTTTTACCGTAATTTTACGATTTTTTTTTTTTACAGTGCACAGGTGTGCCAGTATGTGCTCAATAGTCTTGTTTACATTAGATGTGGGTTGTGTGGGTGCTGCTGGTGTATTGTGAATCCGCCCCTGGTTCAAAACTATACAAGCACCAATCACAGTAAAGTTTTTTGTGATGAGTGATCGGTGTTTTAAGCTGTTTTCAATGTCAAATTTTTTTCAAAACGCTTTGACAATTTTTTACGGCCAATGCTGCATACAGATACAAGGGTCTTCAATTCCATAGTGCTCTAATGGTTTCACATGATAGTTGAACACAAAGAGAAGGAGCACACACGTAGCATAAATATGTATATAATAAATAGTTTGTTAAACTCTTTTATTCGTATTACTTGAACATTTTTCACTATGCTCATAAATTCTCTCATTTAGGAGGACATGGGAAAAAGGTTAGCGTAGAGCCTGGATTTAAGTGTGCATATTAACTGCCTGGTTGTTTAAATATTTATAGGATTAGAATTTAATATTTTGAATACAGCTAAATGCTCTTTCTAGAGCAGCAACATTAATGTTTACATCATAATACTGAGTGACGTTTAGAAAGAATAAAAACTCAGTCTGTATCATTCCTCCTCCTCCTCCCTGCTGTTATTTACTGCATGCAGGTAACATTACCTGGTAGGAGGAGGAGTGGCTGGTTTGTCTCCGCCAGCAGCTGAGTTTACAACAATGTGCCAAATTTTAAGGCTGCAGACAGACAGCTTTCTATTTAGCTTGTTTTTAACACTTGGGTAATTGCCAAGTTAACAGTAGCTGTGCTAGTAAAGACTGCAGGCTGACAGATTATTTACCTTACAGACAGGTGTATTGATAAAGTATTGTGTTTTTACTTGGGAAGGTTTTATTGCACGTACTTGCAGTATGCAAGTCGACAACTCGAGTAGTTTGGAGTGAACTTCACCGTCTCCACCGCGACATTTCGCTCTGTTGGCCGCTGTGTGTGTAGGAGCTGACAGAGAGCAGCACAGGCTGCAGCCTGATGTTACCGTCCTGAGCCTGTTTAATACCCCATTTTAGTGGCATCATAAACTTTCTTATCCATCGCATCTCAAGATACATCAGATTATACGCTCGAGACATAACGTTACATTATAGGATCCACTAGTCTCGATAGCAGTTTTGATGAGCTCGGACCTTATTGATTTTCGGGATTTGAGAAATTTTGGAACCGGGTCCTTTTAGAACCGGGTCTCAATCCCCATCCCCACTTAGAACTAGCCAAACTGATAAGCATGTTAGCTGTTAGTTAGCCAGTTAAATAAGTTCACCAACTAGCCCTGAGTCGTCGCAGAGATTCTGGTCGGGCCTTTAAACTAATGAAGTTACTGTTTGTACCAAACTCCATGTAATTTAGAGAACACTCTCACACTCTGGCATTGGACGACGTCAACAATGAATCACTGGGACGGACGATGATTTTGATAGGCATTAATAAGAATTAACAAGCTGGCAAATTACGAGTTCTGTGTCTTTTCTGCGACTTTATAAAACATAACCTACTGATTATGGAAAAACTCAGGGGAGCAGACAGAGAGAGAGGCAGGAAAAGCCGGTGTGTTTGCAGTGAGAGACCAGAGGTAAAGGTGTGTGTGAGTGAGTGCAGGGAGAAGATGAGGCAGGTGCAAAGCAGGTACATTTAGAAATAAAAATAATTTCCATGAGGATTAAAACATGCTTTTGCAGGGTGTATAATGTAAAGAATTTCCAATAAAGAAATATGCAATTCCACATAATTTGGAACATTGTTATTACCACATCTGTGAATAACAAGTAGAGTTAAGATTTTGAATAAACTACACCCAAAAGCTAAACTTGCTAAATAAGTCTACATACAGTAATGAGCATAGTTATTGGTTGTGGAGCAGTGGATAAGACACATGCCTTTGGTGTGAGAGACCTGCGTTCAATTTCAACTGTGACACATCCATCAATGTGTCCCTGAGCAAGACACTTAACTCCTAGCTGTTCCAGAGGCGTGCCACCTTTAACATATATAGCAATTGGAAGTCACTTTGGATAAAAGCAGGAGTTAATTGATTAAATGTATTTATTATATAAGTGGAATACACTCCACCTGGTTCACTTTACTGGCTCCAACGCCCTTTCAGCGCTAAAGTCCGCTGACTTTGCTTGGTGTGCATGAGGCAGATACTGCAGCATTACATTAAACTAACTTACACCAAAACTTAAGAAACAGAGATAAGAACCAGTAATGTTGCAGCTTATCAATACCAACATTTTAATAATTTAGCCCTGGGATTCATTTAATACCCTTCCCTAAAAGAAACATAACAGTTTGTCAAGACCACCACCTATTGCAATGTTTCTTTAACTTAATACTGAGACAAGACTGTCAATTTTACATTTCCTCATTTGGTAGATGCTTTTATCTAAAGCAACTTACATTTCAGAGAACATACAAGCATTAACAAAGCAAGATTAATTTAACTAACGTTAGCTTACATGACTGCCAAACACACTTTTGAAAGGGCTGTGAAAGTAAATCAGTAAAGTAACACTACTTACTACTAAATAGGCATTTACCTCTTCCACGATGACAATGTTAAAGTTACCTCTTGCCAACAGGTGTAGTTTGACATTAACTAGTAAGTTAACGTTATTTAGCTTCTCAATTTAATGTCACATTTAAGCTAGCCATCAACGGTCACGTTAGCGCTTCGGGAATCTGTTTAAAGATAAAACCAGCCAGCTGGAGTTTATGGTGAACATCAATATCAAGTTATTCTACAACACTGCTTCTGTTAAAATACAAAACAATGGTATAATAAATAGGAGAGACTTACCACAGTCCGATGACAAGACATTACATTGGAGACCTCAACGGTCGTCTACTTTCACAAAGTGCGTGTTGCGCTCTGGTTGCGCTTCTATACATGACATTCCCCGTGACCGATGACGTCCGAGCTTCTTACGTCACGAAATTTTGGCACCAAATGATGCTGCAATATGAAGGGGGCGTGGCGTGAGCGACGGCGCGACTGGAGCACCTTGATGTCACCTTGGATCTAGGCTGAATTCAGCGGACAAAACATAGCAAAACACATATTTTTATTTTTTACTGCATTTTTAACCACAGATGTGTTTACAAGTGTGTTGCAGCTGATTGGGTAACACCTCTGACACGCCCACCAAAGGAGGAAGCCCATTGCCCAAGTTGCACAATGTTGATTGAAAAACTGTTAATTAATAACAAATTTACAAAGTTCGACAGAACCCAGCTTTCTTTGCAGCGCTGTGAAAGTGTTTTTTTCTGTTCTGTGACTTTATTTTATAACCGTACCCTGGGATGACCGGAGGCAGTTTGCTGCGTTCCTTTTATGCTAATGTTAGCAACCGTTAGCTAACGTAAGCTAACGTAAGGTATCACCAGTGGCTGAAACCTTTTCAGACGGTCATCAACACTTGTCTGCTGAGTTTCATCGAGCTTCAAAGACATTTCTGTAAGATGTATCCTGAAATAGTGTTGATGCATGGCTGAATGTTTCATTTTATCAGCGGTGAACCTAATAAATCCCTCAGCCCTTCAATTGCAGACACAAGTTGCCTCATCTGAAGTGGCTGTAATATGTATTTGTAAAGGAATATTGAAAGTTGGTGAGGAATGTTCAGTTTTTATTCAAATCTAATATTATTATTTGTTTATTTTGGCAGATGTAGTTTGTGGTCTGGTGAACTGTATTGTGTTATAAACAGCTGAGTCTATTTTATTTAGCGTGGCCTCATTGATATAAATGGGATAGACAAAATATCAGAAACACTGGTCCATATAATCCAAAATTGGCATTAACTTGGCATTGACTAGATTATACAGTTGCAACAAAAACTGAACATTGTCATTTTTATGAAGGGAGGATTTATTGCAGAAATGTTGGATTAGGCTGCATTAAATTTAAACTCTAATGTAAACACTTACACACTTACCATATCACAAACATGTGATATGGGAAGTGTGTAAGTGTTTACATGGCCTTTATTTTGTAAACTAATCAAAAGTTGGTGTTCATATATTGTGTTCCCATTAAGGACTGTAGAGAGTGCTGCTGAAGGAATTTTATCACCCATAATCACCTGACTTGCGAAAGCAGTTCTGATATTGGTGAGTCAGATAAATTATGAAATATTGTATTTTTTAAGAAAATCAGCATTTGATGATGTTCTTGTTGACTGGGCTAATGGGAAATCTTTATATTGTTTGTTATATTTTCTCTGTCAGAATCAAACAGAGTATTGAGGGGCACTACAGCTGTTTGAGGTATGTTATCAGTTTGCATATTTCTGCGTCAATTATTGGCTTGCTAATCAGACATACTGAGGATATAAAATATACTACATTGCTAGAACTGGAGTCAGCAACATTTCACAGTGGATGACATTTTAACATGAAAGAAGATAGTCCTGACTTAGATTTAGTCCTGACTTGAGACGTAGGGGGGATATTGTACTGTTTTAGAAAAGTGAATTAGTCCAGCTGTGACTGTGAAGATTATGTATATTTAGCAATTTAAAATTCTCCTAGATTTTTTTCAGAAATTCAGAAACTGTAGATCTATTACAGCATTAAGTGTAAACATTTTTCACTGTAGGCTCTGTCAAAGGCTGTTGTAAACTTATGATGAGATGGTTGAATGACTCCTTTATGGTTCTTAAACTATTTAGTACCA
Organism: Micropterus salmoides; assembly: GCF_014851395.1. NCBI lineage: Eukaryota > Metazoa > Chordata > Actinopteri > Centrarchiformes > Centrarchidae > Micropterus > Micropterus salmoides. The sequence goes on from NW_024044348.1 coordinate 19,626,887, forward strand.
TACTGAAATTCTGTCTCAACCCTGTTAAGACCAAAAGTTTAGTTTAAAATATATTTGATTGGCTAACTCAATTCTTAGCCACATAATCATTGATTCTGATGCAGCAAAACCTAAGTTAGGTTAAAGAAATTTGTAGGATGACCCTGCATTTTCTTTTCTTGTCAATGCAGTGGTCCGTGTCCATTTCTCAGGTAAAAACTGTATTCTTTTTGAACTATATTTCTTTTTTTTCTGTCAAGGCCCAAGTTGGAAACCTTTAATCTGCATACATTTATGTGTTTGCAGGTGTTTGCTGAGTTCATCGCTTTACAAATGTTGAACCTATGCAACCAATTCTACTGCAAGCTTGAGAGATACACACCATAACTGACTGCCCTGTACAGGCAGAAGGCCAAGAGAGCAGAGGCCCTGCAGAGATCCTCAGAATTTATGACCTTCAGGTGAGTTTAAGGTTACCTTTGCCGTAGCAACAATGTTGATCACATAATGGTCAGTCGATACAGATTGGGACCTCTATACTACAATAGTGAAATTTGATTATGATATTGTCTTGTGATGACTAAAGAGGATAGAGCCATCTACTTTCAATTGTCATTTCTCATTTGCATTTTATTTTTTTTATTTTCCAGTACATGATAGCTTTAAAAGCCATTTACAAGCTTATTTTAAAATTCTTGGGCTGCCCTGAACACTTAACCCAAGACAGAAAATCCAATCAATTTCGCTCAGATTTTATCTGCTGAGCATGACTTTTTTTTTTTTTTTGGAGACCAACTCCAACCATGATCGGTCACCATACGGTCTACTGACAGTTGCAGAGACACAAACAGAAAGATATGTACTATAGGCCTTCTCCACAAGCAGCTCACCTGCGGTTGTTACCACACAATTGTGGGTCACAACATCCCAAAATTGAAAACTGAATACCAACCCAATGAAGGAATAGTCGAATATTTGGGTCCAGCCCTACTGCACTGGCTTCCAAATCTCTTCTATTGTCAATTTTAAGGTTATAGTTAGCTTCTATTTCTCACCCATTGTTTGAGGCACTGTGTTTGTTTAAATATGACTTGTCTTCTAGTTGCAGGTTGGATGGTTTTGTTGTTATTGCTGTCAATATTATTATTTTAGAATTACATTGGTAGAACTGTTACACTTTATGGTTTGATGTGCTGTAAAAAATATTTGTATTATAATTATTTTGATGGTCAATCTAGGAACAACACAGGGTATACATGAAATGCCATTCGACCCTCCGTGGCCTCCCAGTGAACCTGCTAGCAGATGACTGACTTCTTCAAAACCTGCACTGTAAGTACTCAGTGTACTCACAGAAATGTCAATATCAACGAGTAATATGAAATGTAAATGTAATGTAATGAAATGTACTATGGAAAACCAACTTGAATACCTCTTTCAGCAACTGACAGCTTTAAAGAGATGAAAGGATAGGTTTGTGTTTTTTTTCTCAAAACAATGCGAAAATCTGATGTGTACAGTGAAAAGGTTACTGATGGCTATGAGCATCCCCTTCATAGGCATGGCCAAATTGTTAGAAATTAGGGACAAATCCACTCTTCTCCTTTCATGAAAAAATGTTTCCCAAACCTCCCAAGACCTGGGCTTTGATTCTCTGTATTTATATTAGTAGCATTGTCTTTGAACAGTGTGTACTTTTGAAAAAAATGAGTATGTGTACCCAGTGTTTAACAAAGAAGAAACAGACATCAGAACATGGCTGGCAAGTGACCCTAGAGGGCACAGGCATGTGCCCACTAATGAGGACAATAGGTCTAAGTTGAGCAGAATCAAGTATATGGTGCATGGATCTCAAAACCTAAATTCCCCAAATGAGGACACAGGATTTTAGGAGGCTAAGTTTAGTTGAAGCTAAATTAGGTTAGGTAGATTTATTGTCACAATACAACAACTTGTAGAGTGAAATTGAGTTTTTGTAACTCCCTTCAGCAACATAGCAGACAGTAAAGATTAAAAAAGATTCAATTATGAAAAATGGTAACAGAAATAAACTACAATCATTGGAGCAGTGCTGAGGATGACTTAGAGTTTAAGAGGCTGATAGCTTAGGGAGAAAAGCTGCTCTGCAGTCTGGTGGTGCGGCAGCAGAAACTTCTATATGTCTTCCCCAAAGGCAGCAGGGTGAACAGGCTGTGGCTGGGGTGGGTACTGTCCTTTAGTATCCTTTGGGCTCCGCGTAGGCACATCACCTCACCGATATCACTGATGCTCGGGCAATGGGTACCAATGATCTTCTGGGCAGTTTTAATCACCCGCTGCAGAACCCTCCGGTCCTGGGCCGTGCACATCCCATGCCAGTTTGTGATGTTCCCAGTCAGGATGCTTTCTATTGCTCCTCTGTAAAAGTTGACAAGAACTTGATGTGGGAATTTGGCCTGCTTAAGCTTCCTCAAGAAATACAATCGTTTCTGAGCTTTCTTCACCAGCGTGGAGATGTGAGACGACCATGTCAGGTTCTCCGTGATGCTGATTCCCAGGAACTTGAAGTTATTCACCTGCTCCACCTCAGCACCACTGATGTAGACAGGAGTGTGTGTCTTTATCTCCTTCTTCTTAAAATCAATGATAAGCTCCTTGGTTTTGCAGACGTTGAGCAGAAGGTTGTTCTCTGAGCACCACTCTACAAGATTATGAATTTTCTCCCGATATAGTCTCACTGTTATTTGAAATCCGGCCGATGATGATGGTGTCATCCGCAAACTTCACAACAGAGTTCTCTCCACGTCGGGGGATGCAGTCGTTGAGCACACAGCCCTGGGGGGCTCCCGTGTTGAGTACTAGAGTGGAGGAGGTGAGTCCACCAATCCGAACTTACTGGGGTCTGTTTGTGAAGAAGTCCAATATCCAATTGCAGAGTGTTGTGTTTAAACCCAGAGTGCTGAGTTTGCTGATCAGTTTCATAGAGGAGATTGTGTTGAATGCTGAGCTGAAATCCACAAACAGCATTCTGGTGTAAGTGTGCTTTTCTCAAGGTGTGTGAGGGCTGAGTGGAGGGCAGTGGAGATGGCATCCTCTGTGGATCTGTTGGTTCTGAAAGCAAACTGGTGAGGGTCCAGACTGGCTGGGATGTTGTTTTTTATGTGCTGAAGAACCAGTTTCCCAAAGCATTTCATCAGAATGGGGGTGAGTGCCACAGGGCGGTAGTCATTCAGACTAGACACTGCAGACTTTTTAGTACAGGAACGATGGTGGCTGTCTTGAAGCAGGTGGGAACCCTCTCCTGAGACAGTGAGATTTTGAAAATGTCAGTAATAACATCAATTAGCTGATTGGCACAGGTTTTTAGTACATGGCCAGTAATGTTATCAGGCCCAGCTGATTTATTCATATTCACTCTCAGCAGTCTAAATAAGGCTTAAGCAGTCTAGTTAAAAAATGTAATGGATATTCAGGGCTCGACGATAACGGTGGCCCAATGGCCCGGGGCCAGTAAGAAGTAACGTCGGGACAGCAAAAACATTAATATTTAAAAATAAATAAATTTGAAACTCAACATCCTGCAGTTGCTTTGCAGCTCTTGGCGTGCACTATTATCCAATCTAGATTTGTAGTTACGTGACGAGTGTTTGTCAAATGTTATTTCTCTAATCTCAGCGGCAACCTCTGGGTCTGAAAGTGAAACCATGCAGACGGACTTAAAACTGCATTCTCTCTAACGACCAGCAGGGGGCGACTCCACTGGTTGCAAAAAGAAGTCCGGTTCCAAATGTTGCGGCTTCTCAGCTGAACTATTCCCTCAGTAAACACTTTCATAATGAGTTTATGGTCTCAGTCGCTAGTTTCAAGTATTCTTCAACACAGAATGATGTTCATTGAGTAAATTATGGTCCTATTTAGGGGAAATAGATGATAATGCAGCATATGCTTTTGGGTGGGAATACCTTGTGATTGACAGGTTGCTACCATGGCGACCTGTCAATCAGGATAGAGGCGACTTGTGTCCGCTGCTCTGTGTAAAGTTTTTTATTAAATGGCTGTCAGCAGGAGAGAGAGCGTGTCATGTTTTAGTCTGTTAGTATGTTTGTTTTAAAGGGCATTATGTAGTTTTCAGCGGCCACTAGCGGTGCGATTTTAAGATTGCAACCAAGTGTGTGCTCGTACGCGTGCTCGCTTGAACTCATGAGCGAGCATAATCCGAAACACAACCGCTTTCATAGAGAAATACCACAATAAACGCAGGAACACCAGCATGCAGGCTGTGGCTTTTCTCCAGACATGTTCAGGCTCTGTTACTTCAATGTCTCAGAGGCAGATCAACACCGGCGCAGTGAGCCGCATGTCGGCACAATACTCCCGAAAAAAGGCAGAGTGACAGCGGCTATAGACAGACCGGGAGAACAGTCAGAGCTGGAAACTCAGGTAAACTCACACTGCAACGTTACAGTAATAGTTTTATCAATTGTGGGTTGAATTAATCCCTGCTTGTTACATGATCACGGTACATTTACTGCATTTAGCCGACGTGCTACAGCGTTAGCTCGCCTGCTGCTTTTCAGTAACCATCTTTACTATCTGTGAATCTGTCACCAGAGGCTCAGCAATGTCAGCACAGCTACATGTATTGGATGATAATGAAACGGTTAGTGAGCTGGACTGAATATTACAATGACATTGTGTCACACTTTATAACAGTTAGACCGAAGTAAGTAACTTTACTGTAATTAGTGTTAGTGCATGGCTCTTCATCTGTGTTGTTGTGACCTTTTGTTGCAGTGTTTTATGTTATGTGGGTCACGTTAGTTACAGCGACGTGTACCTGAGTATTGGTAAAACCACAATAAACCTAAACTGAACGTTACGAAGAAAACAGCAGCAGGTCCGAGTTACTGTAGCGTTAGTTGGCTGCTGCTGGCTGCATCACTATAGGCTAATGTTAGTAAACAAATCGCTACAACTGCTCCGCATTAGCCGGTGTTGTAGCCCTACTGGTTTTCAAACTAACTGGTTGCCATACGTGTGCACATGTTATGTGCAGCAGCTGCGGACTGACTCCATCCCCAGATTCGTCACACATTCACAAACATATTCCTGGCGAGTTTCAAGACGCATCTTTAATCTCCTGCGGCGATCATGATTGTATAAGTGAGCAATACATTATATAGCCACACACAGAAAAAGAAATGAAAGAAAATAGACTTTTTACAAAATCGCTGCTGCAGTCAAGCTGGATTTGAACTCACCCGAGCAATAAGTAACATCTGCTCCAGCTCTTCATGTTACCTGCGAGCTGATCGAGCAATCACAGATGACTGTCTACTAGTCATGTATTGATTAAGCACGGCATCATCCAGGTAACACTTTGTTTGGGCTGATCTAAAACAACTGGTTACCTTGAGCGATCTTAAAAATACCACAACATGTTTTTCAAGGTGGTTTTCCTCGAGGCTTCGGCAATATTGACTACTGCATTACAGCCCCCTCACACTATGACACGGGAATGCTTTTACACAGTGACTATGGAGGAGCTGTAGACTTATTTAGCAAGTTTAGCTTTTGGGGTGTAGTTTATTCCCCCGCATAAACATACCATCTTAATTTTTTACATTATACCGCCCTGTGAAAGCATGTTTTAATCCCCATGGACATTATTTCTATTATCATTTGTAAATGTACCTGCTTTGCACCTGCCTCGATTTCTCCCTTCACTTACTCACACACACCTTTACCTCTGTAAAGTCTCAGTAAAGTAAGTAGTAAAAGTTCAAAATTTTATTTAGCTCAAGATTCAAGTTATTATCACTTAACACCAAAAAATCTCATTAAGAATCTGGAAATAGAGAATGTTCAACATTATTACAAAAAAGAATGAAACAAGTTCCAGACATTGGGCGAAAGGCGGGGTACACCCTGGAAAGGTTGCCAGTCCATGGCAGTGTCACACATAGACAAACAACCACTCACGCTCACACCTAAGAACAATTTTAGAGACACCAGTTAACCTAGCCTGCATGTCTTTGGATGGTGGGAGGAAGCCGGAGCACCCGGAGAGAAGCCATGCAGACACGGGGAGAACATGCAAACTCCACACAGAAAGGCCGGGAAACCGGGGTTTGAACCCACAACCTGAGGCGACAGTGCTAACCACTGCACCACCGTGCCAACCGAATGAAAACAAATTGATTATCAAAATTGTTGCTGGTTAATTATCTGATCAAGCATTAAATTACTTTGTCTATTCAGCTATATGCAAGATTTGCCTTATTTTGTGTCTGAATTGTAATAATGGAGTTGTATTTGTATTTTTCAGGACTACTATCTGAAAATGAGCATTTTTGTTGAGTGAGTATTTGTATTGAGTCTAGCACAATCATTTTTTTTTAGTAGATTTCCCCCAGAGTATAAGTTGTGTACAATTACATTTATTGAGTAAAGAATAAGAAAAAGTGGAATTTAATTTTAATAAGCATTAGTGAATAAATGTAATTTAGTTTGCAGAAATTAAAGGTTTTTTAAAAATGTATTATATTTAAGTTAAGGTTTACTCAAAAATACTGTATTATTACCACTACTTAAAAAGTTTAAGGTAATCTGTGTCCACAAATATTTTGAGTATTCTGAATTAATTTGGGTTTACAGTGCAGTCTCTCGCCACTGAAGCCCAAACACAGCCACAAAGTGAACCCTTATTCAAACATATACAGTAGCTGTATCATTAGCTAGGCAGCCTCTGCACTCAGGACAACATCTGAATGGCAGGCTTTGTTTTTATTTTCTAGCTCAGAGAAAGCCATAAACAGGAAACACACTTTGCTTGAGTTCTACAAAAAATACATTTTGTTTTCCAGATTCAGTGAAATAATTGAATGAACAGACAGACCCAGTAGTGTATGGTATATTTAGGTTTTCAATGCAGCCTGACCTCCTGTCCCACAGAGTCTGTTTGATTCCAACACCCAGTTCTTATTTTTCAACCAGAGCAGAAGGCCTGGGGACAGATGAAAACCTGTATCTCCTCCTGGTTGTTACCACAGATGTCGTATCTGAAATGGAAATATTAAAGCTCGTGTGTTTCCTTTCTGTGTGTCTGTGTTTGTGCCTGTGGCTGTGTATTTCACACAGAGCAGCTCGAGGTCCAAGCAGAAATCACTAAGGTCGTTATTCAAGCTGTGATTTGTTGAAAAAAAAAAAAAGCTCAATTAGCATTGATTTTTAAACATTAAACTGTACTGTGACCTTCGTGGGTTTTTTTTCTCTGAGGTATACCACATCAGGGGGCAGACCGAATAACATGAACACACAATCCAATACAACATCACCACAGAGCTACAACCTCAAACATTAAAGTCCAACTGAAATCATATTTAGTTGTCCCTTTGTGTAGTCAAAAATAAAGTCAATGTGTTTTTAAATGTATTGTTTATACATTTCATTATTAAAAGCAAGATAGGTCAGGCCAGTTATCTTTGCCGCCATTTTGACAGTAAGGGACCCAGGTGAAATTCAACTCTTCTTTGTTTGGGAGAGGAGGGGGAGGCAGGGAGAGGTTTTATTTTGTGTTGTGTGGTACAACAAAATGTTCTAAATAAATAACAATGTTTAAATTCAGAAGTTTGTACTTATTTTATATTTGTTGTTTTCTTATTAAGTTTATACAGAACCCAGGATGCTCGGTTCCAATACCATTACACTATTCGTTGCATCTTAAAGAAACCTGAGACTATACTAAAAACTGTGTATACATCTATATAAGAAAACGTACACTATACTGTACTACACTAGACTTTACTATAGTATACTATACTATAGTACATTCCATCACTCTCATGCATATATGCTGGACACAACCTGCCCTGCGCTCCCTATTCCCAACTTCCCTTGTAGTGTGTCACAGGCGGCTGTCTGGCTCAGTGTGACCGTCTGCACTGCCTGTGATAAAACAATGGCGGTACTGCTTTTTGAAGCAGAGCCATCAGGCTGTGTTGAAATCAACTACACACAACACAGATGAACAACAGTTACTGCAAAAAATCCATAAAGAACAGCGTAGTCACTACCCTTGTCTGTATTGATCTAAGCTTGTGTGTAATTTTACACTGTATTATGCAGCTGTCATCTTTAGCTCACATTATATGAAGTCGTGTAGTGTTCACCTGAAAGCATGTCTGTGTGACTGACAGTGATTAAAAATGTCACCTTCATGTATTCAGTTTTCTATAAGATTTTATTGTCTTAAGCTCTAAGAATTTCGAGTGATAAATCAGCCGCCTTTATCGCTGTAAATTGCATATGTGCGGTGCTACAATGGAAAGCCTGACAGACATAGCGAACATGCCCACCTTCAGGGCACAGAACTCCTTTTTTCAGTATGTGAATCTCTTCTGTTCCCTGCCCATCCACTGGCACTAGTCAGAGACTCGTCACAGCCTGTGGTGAGTAGGTCTCCATATACAAGACTGGAAATACTGGAAATAGGTTACATAAATTGCATAAGCATTTATAAAATTAGAGTGGATTATATAAAGACCATTATATTGTTATAATATTAAATTTCTGTAGGAAGAAAATTATCTCTAGTACTAATTATCTATAGTATATTCCTGGCTGCACCGGTGGCCACACCACATTAAAACATGATTTTCTATCAGGGGTGCCTAATAAGCACACATTTTGTCGACTGTTATTTAACAGCTGAGTCTCTTCCCTTCAATATAGTTAAATGTTTTATGAGATGAATGAGGAGGTGAAAAGGGCTCTGAAAGTGCCCTTCAAAATCATTTAAGTGATTTTTCTTATATTAATAGTATTTCTCTTTAATAGTGTCAATACAGAATTGCTTCACTGCAATTGTGAGTGATGGCTTTATGACTTTATTTTGCACCAGGAATGATCAGATTTCATTCCAACACGTTCTCGTTGGGTTTGTCATTCATTGCCTATGCCTACTACAATGGACATTCAGTTCACATTATTGAGCAGACATCACTAATCCAGCTGTTTAGTGTGTGCAGTTATTAAATCCCTCTGGGTCTTGCTTTTATACCCTTTCACATTATACTTATGCTTAACCTGTGTTGGCAAGGATTACAGGTTTATTCTGTCTTTTTGTTCTCGCTTGCACAAATAGTTTTGATTGTTGTGTAATCTTTTTAAATAATGGTTTCTCATTTTTTGCACTAAAGGGGGTCTCTTGACTTAGAATTTCTCTTGGTCTCCTGGATCATGCAATTTTTTAGTTTGGTGTGAAAATATGACATCAGACAAATAAAGTCCATGTCCTTAAAAGTGCTGTAAAAGTCCCCTATCCCACGTTGTTAATGCAATGAATACTGGTGGCTATTCAAATGCACTAGGTAAAGTACAATTCTTGCAACACAAACCTCATGTCTGTTGTATGAATTGTGCTTCATGACATTTGACAACAAAACACTGTTTTCCAATTTGTCTCTTCAGCAGAGCAACAGCACAAAATAATAATAATAGTCATTTAGCTGACGCTTTTATCCAAAGCAACTTACTATTGCTATATGTCAGAGGTCGCACACCTTTGGAGCAACTAGTGGTTAAGTGTCCTGCTCAGAGACACGTTGGTGGATGTAATGTTGGAAAGTGAACCCGGATCTCCCACACCAAAGGCAAGTGTCTTATCCAATGCATCTCCACAAAATGGTAATAATGTTCATCCCCTCCCAAATCGCAATCAAGGGAGGAAAAACTGTCACGACAATTGACATTAGGAAATTAAAATTGACATAAAAATTATATGTTTTTACTGTGTATATCCTTTGTTGTACTTTTTTTTCTTGACTAAGAGATCCGCGCACAAATTCCAATGACCATGTACTGTTGTACCTCAAAAAACGACAAGTGAGGTCTTGAATTAAATTTAATTTTTTATTTCATAAATTGTTGTTTCAGTTATATATTTATACACAATTTATTAATATGATAATTTTTTTCATAATGTGTTTTTTATTAATTTAATATTATAATTTAATGAATTATGCTTGCAACTTTTTAACATTTCTTATATGCAAAATAAGTCGAAGTCAAACTAAGTCAGTTTAATGAATTGCTACACTGACTGATACACCTCTCAGTCTTCTCAGTTCCATACCCTCCATCTACCTGTCATTGCTGTGCACTATATTTCTGCTGTAAGGCAGAAATAATGATTTTCATGAGGAGAAGTGTCAGCCCTTCCAAACATGGAATACAGCATTCTCATTCTCAAAGATTTAAGCAATGGTTTAAATGTGAATTGTGTTGTTGTATATCTAGTAAATTATTGTAAGCACTGCGAATATTGGAAATGGTGTAGGTATATTGTATAGTGTTTATTTTTCATTTTCTCAAACAAACTGCCTCTGCACATCACCTTTGTACAAAACTTTAAACCCTGTCTTTGTTGACTTCAGGCCTGGATTAAAATTGTGGCCTAAACTCAGATACATGTGAGAACAGAGGTATTCACTGATAGCAATGTGTATGGGAGACTACAGTGACTTTGTGCAAGTTTCTCAAATTCTTTTGCAGCTGTAGGGAGCCTAATCTCACAAGCCAGGGTTCCCTCGAAATAAAATTATTCACTTACATCCTTTAAAGATTAAAAAACTGTAAAGACATGCATAATGAATTTTATTTTATAGTCTAACTGTGTGGTTGTCTAACTATAAGCTGTGACAAATTGGTGAGTCTCAGCAGATAACTTGAAGCCATGAGTGTATAATGTATATAATATTGCATGAGCTTAGTGACTGACAGTTTATGGAGTACTTATGAAACCATGTATTGTAACTATGGATTCAAACCCAGGTCTCTCACACCAAAGGCATGTGTCTTATCCACTGCTCCGTCAAGACCCCTCTAATACTGGCATATTCTGGCAGGGTTTCTTATTCTGTATTTTTCTCAATTTTGCAGCCAACTTAAGATCACTTCTAAACTCCTACGTTTTGTCTCCAGCTGCTGTAATTATGTGTATGGTTTGAAAACACTTATTGACTGCTCAATTTAGCTCTCATTATGTGGAGTCAAGCAGTGTTTACCTGAAGTTGTTGTTGCTAAGCCAAAAACCTTTTACTGAACATTAGCAAAACCAAATAAATGCTTTTGAGTTGTGGTACACAACCCCTTATGATCAAGAATCTGACATGGTCCACACACACAGATATCATGGCGAGATAGGCGAGGCAACATCTTTACCATCTTAGACAGCTCTCTGAGGGTCCTGACGACTTTCTGCACTGGTGCATTGGAAAGCTACTGGTCTGGGAACAGCTCTGAGAGTGGTGCACTCAGCCAGTAAATACCTAGGGGAAGAAGTAAGAGTTAACAAAAAGTGCAATCAATACAATATAATTGTAAGGAGATGGAAGAAGAAGAGCACAGGAAGTGCATCTTAGATGTTAAGGGTTAAGATGATAAAAGATAGTGTTCTCGGAAGAGAACCATTGTGGAGTTACAGATGACACCAGACAGGACTGAGATTGCTTTGTGTGTAGGGATGGCAGAGCCAGGCGGCGTTCGTTGGAGGAGCGCAATGGCTGAGAAGGAACGTAATACGCTTGTATTATGAAGTTTAGGTAGGTATGTGCAGACCCAGTAGTCACTCTGTATGCAAGCATGAGTCACTTGAATTTGAATCAGGAGGCCACGGGTAGCACTGGCGACCTGTCCAGGGTGTACTCCGCCTCCAGCCCCCACGACCCTGTACGCAGGATAAGCGGTTGGCGATGGATGGATGGATGAGTGGATGGCCACGGGTAGACAGTGGAGGTTGCTGAGTAGTGGAGTGACATGAGTCCTTTTGGGCTGATCAAAAACCAGACTCACTGCCGCGTTCTGAACCATTTGTAGAGGTTTCACCGCACAACCTGGAAGACAAACTAGGAGGGCATTGCAACAATCGAGGTGAGGGCGTCTGTTACAGACAATAGAGCCGTTTCAGTAGAGTGGCCACTCTCAAAATCAGACAGATATGGATCTAGGAGGTCGTTCAATGAGAGGAATTCTGAGGCCTGTTTGAAGATGGCCTGTTCGATAGCGTTGGATAGAAATGATAAAGTGAAAGTGGCCAGTGGTTCTCAATTAGAGTAGGGTTGAGGGAGGGCTTTTTGAGTTGCTACCACTGAGGCAAAGTGAGTTGGAGACAGGTTGCAGCGGGCTTTTTCTGCAGGCATGCCGTGAGCTGAATTAATTAGTGGTCAGACATATGTAGAGGTGTGACTGTGGCATTCGGTGGCACAGTTTTGGACAAGAATGAGGTTAAGCACGAGGTTAGCTTTGTGGGTCGGGGGGCTGAGAACCCGTTTTAGATCAAAGGACTGAATCAGAGACAGAATGCAGTGTGTATAGTTCATCCACAAAGTTACCCATTTGCCCTGGTTGACAGTATATGACAATCACAGAGACTTTTACTGGAGTGGACACCAAGACAGCATGATATTCGTAGGAGGCATATTGATTCAGGGGTAGCAGTTGTTTAAATAAATTTAATTAATTCTTCTTATTCCCTCTAATTCAAATATTTGCTTTAATTATTATTATTTAATGCACACAGCCTAATGAGAATGCCACCATGTATTTCACTACACATATTGAATGAGCATGTGACAAATGCATCCTTTGAGTCTTGAATCTTTAATTTATGTATTGCATCTGTAGCCTTCTGTCCATTATATTTTAAAAATAACACTTTTTATTGAAGTGGCGCACCAAAATAAAGATTTTGATGACCAGTCATGCTTTGCACCTATATGGTCTCCAAACTGTAGTAGTTTATAATGGTATGAAGATGTGTGATTCTCCAGGGCAAGGCTCTATTCTTTTCTTTCTCTGTTTATCATTTGGCCATTGTTTACCCCTCTAACACTTTGTTCAGACTACAATGTACACTTTTTATTCACTTTTATACACTGTTTATTGGCTGTGGCACCCTGGCGGCTGTTCCGCCAGTATATGAATGTGTGTGAATGTTAGTTTCTGTTTGAGCACTTAGGCTCAGTGTATGAATGTGGGTGGTGAATGCAGATGTAGTGTCAAACTCCTCTGCAGACTGCCATTTGGCTGTAATTTACAGGTTTACAGATTTCTGTATTGCACTGAATGTCAGTGGCTGCCACTTACTTCCTTTGAAAGGTGTTCACTTTTGAGGATACTTTCTTAAAATAATTTTACTGCTGGGATTTATGTTTGGTATTGAACTAATCTAAAAAAAATCTTGGAAATCATGAAGCTTTACGTCTTGGTTTATGGGGAAAACAGACACTGAAACATATTGCTGGAAATGTGTTTTGCATCAGACAATAGTGGCATTATCGCGGGAGGACTCGAGGAAAGACATTTCACATTTTCATCCATGGTGATGTAAGTCTGCATAGAGCAGCTTCTGTACTAAAACTGTTGGGGACAGAGCCAGTAAGCTTTGTGGTTTATTCTAGTTGACAGCTCTGCAATTTATTTCAGCCTCAGCACTCATCTCTGTCACCTGCTCAAGTCTGCAGGTTGGGAATCACTACTTGTTAGAGCAGTACAGCACTGCCAGCTTTTTTTTCTGCAAGGCTCTCAAACATAAACTGCAAATAACCTCTTATCACTCTTGATTTCAGCTCCACCTATAAAAAAACAACCAAACTGAAACCCCTGCAGCTGGACTGACATGCACAGTAAGAGGCCAGTGAGTGCCTGATACGCTGTCCAATTTCCTTCCAATAAAGAAAAATGCTCTTTCTGTGGTCGTTTTTTTTTTTTTTTTTTTTAATAAAACACATACTGTGGGTTTTATACAAGAAATATAACTGTGCAATTTCACAATTCAGATAATTACAAACCATGGTTACAGCACTATTATGGTAACCATGGAGACAGTAAGCAGTTTTTCACTATGTTCCTGTTTTTATTCTTAAATATGTGTACTATTATGAAGGAGAGCTGTCAGTCAGTGTTCAAATGACGATAACTCAATGTTATAAATCACGGCCAGCCATTACGATCATGTTTCCCTTTTAAAAGTGTTTTTTTGGTTATCCAAATCAAGAGTCTAAGGACAGACTGTGTCGTATAATGGACAGACTGAGGCAAATTTGTGATGTTGGGTTATATGATAATATTGACTTGACTTTCCTTCAATCCCCTTATTTAGAATTTATTCAAACACTTAAAAATGCTTTATGACACACTAACGTAGTTGTAAGCAGATAAGATAAGTTTTCCCTCCATCCATCCGCTTTCTTCCAGGCCAGGTCACAGTGACAGCAGGCTAAGCAAGGCAATGCAGATGTCCCTCTCCCCAGCAACATTTCCCAGCTCCTCCTGAGGCAAGGCATTCCCAGGCCAGATGAGGTATATAATCCCTCCAGCATGTTCTGGGCATACCCCTGGGTCTCCTACCAGTTGGAAGCGCCCAGAAAACCTCCAAAGGAAGCCGCCCAGGAGGCATCCTCATCAGTTGTCCAAACCACCGCAGCTGGCTCCGTTCGACGCAAAGAAGCAGCAGCTTTACTCCGAGCTCCCTCTGGATGTCTGAGCTGAGTGAGCTCCTTATTGTTCCTTTTGCTACCTTAACAAAATTCCCGTACCAGCAACGTTATACCTTGTTTGGTTAATCCATACAAAAACCTGGCCTCGCAGCGACTTCCTGGAGTTTTGTAGTCAACATGAGTTTGCCAAACGTGTGAGCTTTAGAGCTGCTGTTAGGAAGATTTTGTTACTGTCTACCGATTTTGTTTCTAGTCTTTATGCTAGGCTAAGCTAATCAGCCGATAAAGTCATATTTAGCACAGATATGAGATGGTAGCGATCCTCTCATGTAATTCTCTGCAAGAAAATTTCCTAAAAACATCCAAATATTCCTTTGAATACACCACAAAATTTACTGTACCAAAGGTTTTGGTGCCTGGAAATCGATAAAGATGTCACTTTTCAATTTAACTTTCACTTTATTGAGTTATTTACTTTCCTCATAGAAACAGTCAGGGTAGTTTTATTTAAGGTGTTCTGACTTAGCGGAAGAAATTGAAAATGTTTTTGGCATTCTTGCTTAAGAATGTATCAGAGACATCAGCTACTGAACTCAGGCACTCAATCTTCTCTGGCATGGCGAGAAGAATGGTCGGTGGTCCATTTAGCAGATGGGGATGGGAAAAAATCATCTGAATTATTTGATTAAATTAAATTAGAATGAAAATAGGAATGCAAAGTATTGCTGACCTTTTAATCAAAATAAAGCAGAAAATAAAGCAGCATTCAGCACAGCTCTCATAGGTCTTGTGAAGTGAGTATGCAGCTCAAACGGTAAACATTTATATAAATGTCAGCCACGGATCATATATTTAGTTGAAATAAAGAGGGGTGTGATCATTGTAATATAAGGGTTTGGCCACTTACTTAATTTTAAACAATAACCTGACATGTAGATTGTTAATAATTGATAAGGTGATTATTGAAAAATATACAAATACTTGTTCCAGAATATACAGTACAATAAGAGTATAAACAATATCTGAAGTAGAAGTATGTATGAACATCACGTAAATTTGCATAATAGCCTAAGACAAGTTTATTTTCCTTTTGTTGTTTTGCATCGTGTTGCACTTTTGTGTGGAGGCTGGAAAAAGCTTTGCTTTGTTTGTTAATAATTAAACAAAGGTGAAACAAGATGTTCACAGATGAAAACAGACTTGCACTAAATGTAGCTCAAAGTTTACAACTTCATCCATTCATTCAGATTTTGTTTTCTTTAAACGCTGAGCAAACTCCAAATTAAATGAGACAATAATTGTAGTCTCTCTTCTCTGCCTGCTTGCTAAATTTACAATTAAACAGGCTTCGGGGTGGCATGGCTCAGGAGCTAGAACTGTCATCTAGTAATCAGAAGGTTCCTGGTTTGATCCCTGGCTGCTCCAGAGAGTGTTCTTGAACAAGACACTGAACCCATATTGCTCTTGATGAGCAGGTTGGTAACTTGCATGGGATGTATTGTACAGTGCTATATATACAGTATGCAGTCCACTTTAAAAAAAAATCATTTTCAGAGCTTTGTATATTTTTTTGTGTTTTAAGCTTTTCAGGCTATTTTGTCCACTTGTTATAACTCTGTGAAACAATATATTGACACTGCAAAGTACTTTGCAACTTTGACACATCTTTTAAAAAGTACTACAGACATAGTGCATTTTATTTAAGCTGTTAAGAGATAAAAACCTTTTAACGTCATAATGTTTTCACAAAGGATCATGAATAGAATAGTAACTGATGATTCACCATTAACCTTAATGGGATGCTTATATCACGATTAAATGGCACTTCAGTGCCTTGAAACAAATGACTGTAACAAAGTTGGAGACATAGTGTACATGTTCAATGTCTTGGTCACTGACTAGATGTCAACCAAGGAGAGTTCAAATTAGGGGCAACTGGACTTGGTCAGATAGTTGCCCTTGATTTTAACCCTCGTTGAATAACTGAGCTGGATGACTGAGAATCTTCACAGACGATTAGATGTCAAGTGTGAAAATAAATCTGTGCTGTTCCTGTATTCAATAAGGACAAATACATCTCTTACAAACATTATCAGAATTAAAAAGAAAGTATTTGTTGTAGGGCCACTGTACTGAATTGTATTAGATTGGACAAGAGTTCCTCATAGACAAGAGTGACAGAATATTTTACTCTATTTTCCCTAGCCATACCGTCACTCCCACACTTAGCCAGTCACCTGATCTTGTTCCACGCAATGTGAATTATTATTCCAGATGGATACCTCCACTGCTGGTCTAGTAGTCATACCATTTGAATAATGGATTTTTTAAAAAGTTAAACCAGATACAAACCGTGTATAGTTGCTTTTAAATATCTTAATGGATTGTAATAGTGTTGATATTAGATTTAGATGTAAATGCTGGTGATGGTGGATTTGCAGGTTTAGGTTTTGTCAAGAAAAAACAGGGATTTGGACACTTAGGCAGAGCACGTATAGTTTGTGATTTATTTAAACCTGATGATGGTAACTTACACCAGGCAGGTAGTCCAAAGAGTAAACAATTCCTAAAACAGACACAAACAGAGATCCAGAGTGCAAGAAATCCAGGAACAGGCTGAAACACTTGACAATATAAGGAAACGATCAAACAAGAACAAAGAGAACATGCAAACCTAAATACTCAAGAGGGAGGTGACACAGTCAGGGAAAATCTGTACTCTCCAACTTTCATATGTCATTTTCAGAGTCACTTGCAAACCCATTCTGCCATTTAGGCATGAAGTTGCGTCACTGAGCAACTTTTGACTCTTGACAGTACTTAGGTCTGCCTGCAAAACCATTCCCAAAATGCAGTCCTAAATGACCTTTGACTCAGTAAAGTATCTTTAACTTGACAAATCCTGCCTGAGTGTCTGTGTTTGTCCTGTCATCCTTGTTGAGCCTGAATCTTTGAAAATCCTGTATTCATAATGCAGCTCAACTCCCTCTTGTGGCAGATAGTGTAGTGTTGTGTGGACACCGAAACAAAGCTGCTGACCACACTTGAATTGCTCATGACTGCTGAGTAAAATGACAGCAGACAGCTGTGAGCCACACATGAAGAGAAAATAATGGTTGCTTAACTTACTGACGCAATAGAGGCAGAATGTGTAAAGAAACTACAGAAAACTAAATTATCAGCTTTCAAAACAGATTTTACTTCAAACTTCCCACATAAATATGCAGATGAATCTCTCTTTTCCTCTCTTATTTTCTGTGTCTTTCTCTCTGCTTTGTTGTCTCTTTTAGTATTCACAGGCTGATATTTTTCTTTCACAGAAGCAACAGAAGCTCCCCCAAGACACTCTTGGTCCAACATGTCTTTGACTGGCCTGCACACTATTTTATTAAAGCAACCTTTCTCTGCATTAAATATTCATTGGCTAGAAAGAAGAAATGTTCATTCCCATTGAAAAGGATGTGTCAGGTTTTCATTTCGCAACTTGAAGCCTCAGTCCTTATATGAGTACTTTTTGCATAGAAGAATTGTAGATAAATTATGCTTTTGAAGGGATGACACAAATATTTAAAAAGTGAGGTGTGCTCCATGAGCCATTGGTGGGGAAGCTCTGTTTATTTAAGCTGGAAACGCATTGAGAGTATCAAATGTGTGCACTTTAAAATTCATAAATGTTCAAATGATCAAAAGCTCAGGGCTTCAAATGATGAGTCACATTCAAGCTGCATCAGCTCTCAGCTTTGTTCAGTTTAGGAGTGTAAACAGAGGAGAGTGCCAACCCAACATTGCCTAACAGCTGTATTACATTGGAACTTACAAATCAAATATCAATAAATTACATCAACTGTCTGAATTTAAACATGTATACAAACAATGTACCCGCTGTATTATTTATGTTAGACAAAGTAGCGGTGTCGGGCTCTTTGTTTGTTTCCTTGTGTTGCACATATAAATAAGAACTAAAAAACTGTACTGGTGATTTCTTAAAAAGGCCGGGAAAGTTACGAAGAGAGGACATGACAGGCTAGACAATCATTAAACACTGATCATAACTAATTGCTGTCTGGAACTATGAGTATTTTTCCAATAATTTCACCTGGACTCCCATGACTTTAATTTTGGGCTCTGAGCAATGCACCAGTCCTTGTAAATACATCTGAGAGAAAATCATTATGTGATGCAGGACACCAGTGAGAACAGTCTTGAGGGTTTTTATTTTAAACAATGCTTTATTAATCTGCTAGTAATTTGTAGTTGATTTTGATACAGGCTTAAATATAGATTTCCACATTCCCACTTGGAAGCTGCCCAGTACAACCACAGTCTGATGAGGACCTTGCTCGAAAGCACATTAATGGTGGTAATAAGGGAGGGGCTCTTCCCTATGCAGATTAACCACAAGCTAACAACAACATTAAAGCCACCAATTCCCCATTTAGCATTTTTAAATACACCTATATATTTGTAAAATGTTACTGTACACAGTGCATAAATCTTCTAATAAATAATGCTACCCACAACATATTTAAACTTCCAAGCAAAAAAAACCTGCTAACATGTGATTCTTTTACGCCACACGTAATTCCCAATTCAATGTGCTTATCTGCTTTCTTGCCATATGAAAGATCGATACCTCTGTCATGTCTGTCCATTAAATATAAAAACAGAGGAGATGGATACTGTGTCTTAGCTTAGCATAAAGACAGGAAACAAAAAAATATTTTGCTGTTTAACTTGAAGAACTTTTGGCTTCATATTTACGTACAGACATGACAGTGGTATTGATTTATGTGTAAGTCCCGACATAAAAGCAAAACATTCTGAACTCTTCCTTCAAACAGACTTCACTAATCAGCAACACTAATTAAGCGCACTATACCTTTACCAAAACTTATGTTATGAGATTGCATGAACTACACGTTTTTGAATACACATAAAGGCAGCAGTTATGGTAACTCATGCAGGGAGGAGTAATTCACATAAAGTTAATACCTTTGCCATTCAGTCCCAGGATTGTTTGATACTGCTTGTTATAGCTTGGTGTTAGTTGGGAGTATTAAACATTTGTTGAGACAGTAAAGCCCTGCGATGGACTAGCGACTTGTCCAGGGTTTACTCCCTGTACGCAGGCTAAGCAGTTGACGATGGATGGATGGATGGATGAATGAGACAGTAAAGTGGGAAGGAGCCAAAAAGCATCTACTTTTAAAGTGGATATGATTGATATTTACCAAAGTATCAAATAACAATATGAAAACAATGTGACTAAGTGAAAGGGGTTGCTCAGAGAACTAACATTGATCACGTGAACCTTTTGCTCCTCTCAGCTTTATGGAGCATCGTGGTGAGTTTCAGTTCATTGTTTAGTTTTCTGGCCCACAACTTTACTGTTTTCGTTCACTATAACCGTCTCACAGAGTCCTTTTTGCCTTTGCCATATCAACTTAAAAGGAGATGAGACGTTGTGCTCACAATTTGTTTCTACTGCTGCCAAGTGTCCAGAAAAATAATCAGTTATTGCACGTTTAAGTTTATAAGTGCAACATGCAGGAAAGACTGAGTGATGACTCTTCATGGAAATAGCCATAAGGTGAGAAGGTAAGAGTGCTAATAAGTTTGCCTCAATTTACCGTATCAATCAATCTATCTATCTATCTATCTATCTATCTATCTATCTATCAATCAATCATTTTTCAAGTGGAGGAAAAGGTGTTCAAAACAGTATGATCTGGTGGGCGTGGACCTTTAGTGCCTTCCAGCTGAAGGCATCAGCTGGAAGAGGTGGTGAGCAGGGGGCTGCCAATTATTTTGGTGTGTGTGACTGACTGTCAGTATGCGCGAGTACCAAACTTTGATGGATGAGATGAGTAATGCTGTCAATGATGGCTGTGTAAAACTGAAGGAGGAGGCTTTGATCAACTTAGATTTTTTTGCTGTCTTAGAAAGAGCTTTGCTGGCCTTTTTGTGTACTTTTATCTGTAATGATGTTCCATTTGAGTGTGCCAAGAAATGTGAATAAGTCAGTGATGGATTTGGGTTCTCCTTAGACGTGTATTGGGTTGTTGATGTGTTGAGCTGGAGCTTGTTATCATGGCACCAAGTTATTGCTTGGGCTACCTGCTCACTGTATTGACCTTCATTGTTATTGGCTATAAGTCCAATTATGATTTTGTCATCTACATATTAAAGAATGGTGACTGAGCCGTAGTGGGATATGAAGTGGTTTGTGTAAAACGAGAAGAGCCAGGGTCAGAGGACACAACCCTGTGCTGAGGGTCAGAGGGCAAGATGAAAGGCTATTCAGGTTAATTCTCTGCTGCCTTTTCCACAGGAAGCTCCGGATCCAGAGGCCGTCACCTGATGCAGGGGTTAATACTCATATATCCAACAGTTTATTGAAGAGATTGACCGGGTTGATTGCGTTGCAGGCCGAGCAATAAGACCAACATTTTCACTCATATACTGTCACCAACTTGGGGTATCTTGCCTAAACACACCTTGACATGCAGACTGGTAGGAGCTGGGAATCAACCGTCGATTAGTGAACAACCCATTGTACCTCATGGGGCGACTGGCTCAGGAGGTACAACGGGTTGAGTGTAAGGTGGTAATGGAGACTGTTCAAACCTCCCATAGAACTTATTTAGTTTGTCTGGGAAGTCAGGATTGATGTCAGGTGTGAGGGAGGGCTCATCACTTTTTCACTTTTGTTTTTCCAGATTTTTCCAGATGGTTCGTGTGTCATTAAATGCGATCTGTTGTTCAAATTCTGTGGCATGTTACACACATGACCTGGTTTTTCCACACTGCATCGTCTGTTAACCGTTCTAGTCTGTGATCAACTCTACAGCTCTGCCATGTAAAACAGAAAAGCTGTGGAATATGACCTAATCAACCAGAAAAGTGCTCATGTAAGAGACAAAAATTAAATCCCTAGAACACCAGCATCGTTCAAATCATTTTTTTTTATCCCCAAACGTGAACCATTCATTCACTGTATTTAGCAGCCTCCTCCACAGGTAGTTTCTCCAAAAGACCAGAGAGTACAGACTGCATCTCACACTTCAGGAAAAGTGGGTTAGTGAGCCAACTCTGGCATTTTGCTTGTACAGCAGTGATTCAGTTTGAGTCAGTATTACCTTTATCAAGGTAACATTTAGGAGGCACAGATCCAAACTAAAACATGAAAAGCCTTTTTCTAAAAAGTGGCAGCTGTTATACCACCTTTACGTTCAGTTAATTTATTTAATCTAAACCAAGAGTAAACCACCTGTTATATCAAATACCTGGGTGTAGTACCAACAATAAATTAAGTTTATTTATACATTACATCCATTACAATTACAGTATTTAATGTGATCACAGATTGAGTTATTCAGTAAGTTGTAAACGCATTTCCATTCCTGCAACAAGTACACAGTGAAAAAAGAGCGTCACTGAGATGATAGAATCCGGCATCAGTGTTGTCACTCAATGAAGAGGTATTTTAAGTACTTCCTATTTCTTTCTTTCAGCAAACTTCGCGGCCTTGGAACCATGAACAGTGTTGCAATTTGCTGATATAGTGACTGTTTTGTGGTTGCTGCTCATATTTATTCAATACCATAGTTAGTTAGTCTTCTTTTTCACAAATGCATTCCAGTGTGTCTGAAAGTGTAACAAAGCATGCCACCGTATATTACTTCCAAAGCTATCACCAGCACTTCAATAGTATGACACTGGTACAAGAAACTAAATAGCACAAAATGATGGAAGAGGTATCAAACCAAAGAAAGTGTAGTACAAAGATGTGAACAGGAAAACGCAGTGAGACCAGCAGCACTATACATTATAAAACAAATGATGGGGCAACGATAGCTAAAATGTACTGTGGCTCAATGAAGTTACTCAAATACATAAACTTCTACTTTTAAAACCGTCTTACCATCTTTCATTCATATCAAACCACAAGGGACCTGAGGATAAGCTGGAGAAGCACAGCAAGTAGGTTTTTTGCTTCATCTAAAAGTGGATGCCAGGATCATGTCGTAGTATATTCTGTATTCTGTTGTTGCTCTGTTTGTACCCCAGACAATGCTGCGGTGACATTTTTCATTTCATCTCAAAGTAGACCCTGCCTAACCCACATTAAAATTGAACCTGTTGTTTAGCCTTTCCTACCTCATTTCACACATACATACATATATACATACATATATATTGATGCAATTGATATAGGTGGTCTCTGGCAATAAAAAAGCATGAAGAAATGCCACTCTGGTAAAAAAAAACAAAAAAACCCCACAATTAATAAACAAGAGTGTCAAACCGCTGAAAGCTGATGGCAATAAACAAATCCCCAGGTGCATTATAACATTTATGAAGGGAGACTTTGCATTTATAATTTTGAACTGAGAAGTGCAAGGCAGTCCTTCTCTCATATCATTGCCAAAAACACTTATACATAATGCATGGGCTTGTTCCCTCTGCTGACCCAACGACCAAACCTCTTCTGTCTTGAGAACTTTTCTTCACTAAGCCATGCAATAAATTTGCCTCATTTTCACTAAAAAAATCTGAAAACCAGACAAGCTGTCAGTTCCTCCATATCAGGTATACTGATATACCTGTAACCACTTTAAAACTAATTAAATAAGCATGCAACATTTTGATCTTATCATACAAACTTGGATGAAACTGTGCAACATCTGAAATCCTTCTCCTCTTAATTTCATGTCTTCATTTCTAAAATACAAATTCACAAATGCATGGCCACTGAAGGCACAACTGCTGTTTACCAGAGCAATTTGTGCACAGTTATAGCAAATGGAACTAACAGACTTGGATTAACAGACCAGGGGCAATCAAATACATGGCATGCTATAATAACATCATTACAGCTGACTGCAATAGGTGTTATCTCATGTTATGTATGTCTTACAAACCAGCAAAACCTTCCACAAGGTGCCATGCTTTTAAGGCCCATTTTAAAGGGATTAAATTCCCCTTGACTGCATGGTATTAAATTTAGTGGCTGCAGATGACATTGCTCCCTGGGGCCAGGATTTGGGAAAAATGTAAAATCTTAAAACTTAAAAGTTTAGATGGTCATTCTGTGTTTTTGCCCTTGGTTTTATTGTTATTGCGTTGTCAGACTGGAACCTCCTGTTTTCATTATTTTATCACCCCTTTCTGTGTTTTTGTATCATTCTGCTTTATCACTTTTTATCACCTATTGGAGTGCAGAGTATAAACTCAGTGTTGTTCCAGACATAGTGATTGTATAAGTCTTTCCAACAAACAACTTCTATGTTTAAAGAGGAGTTATTTTGGATTTTGGTCAGCTTAACTCAACTGTTGGATCTAAGCGACCTCTTGTGGATAAAACCCAAAATGAGGACGTTCAGTTGTGGGAAAATATGACAATTGATAATGTTTCAGAAACAGACACATACCAACAAAACATCCAAGACAAATTATGACAGTTTGACATCTCAGACAAGTTGATTATATATATATATACACACACACACACACACACACACACACACACACACACACACACACACTGTAGGTAAAGCCGCATGAACAATGCTCCAACACTAACAATTACTGCCATTATTAACAAAACTACCCCACTAAAGGTGTGAAAGGAACTGTGTGAATATCTAGCAGAGCATAACCAGAAAAGAGCACAATTAAGTTCTCCTGAACAAATAAAGGTGTTACAAAAAGTACAGAGCAAAATCCATCTCTCTTATTTCTTGGTTTACCCATCTCCTACATATTTGCCTTTGTGTCAGTATATTTTCTATATAATATTTTTTGTAAGATATCTACAATATTTCCTTTTAATGGCACGGTCCATATTCATAAAAATATCAATATTTCATGCAGTGTGAACATCATTTAATAAAGAGATGGGACAATCTACTATGGAATGTAATATACATGTTACTGTCAGACAGCGTAAAATAAGATGCTTTTCTAACTTTAAAGCTGCTTAAAAGAAGATTCATTGCACATTGCAGTCCTATAGGAATATCCAGACAAAATGGACAGTTAGCAAAAATATTTAAAATAAATAAATAAAACTAAAATCAATCTTGGAGAACCAGAGATATGATTTGTTTTTCCACCCTGATTCAAGTGACATCCGTTGAGATCAGACTTTACAAAGCTTGCTCTGGAGCCACAAAAGGGTTTATAAAAAATGTTTTAAACATGCAGTACACTAGTACTGCCGAAGAGCTGTATAAAGACTTTGATGTGTAAAATTTATAGAAATTCTCTATAGGGAGGATGATTATATTATATTGATAACTATCAGTCTGTCTATGAGAATGATAGTCATGATGACAATGAAGAAAACCTGACCAGTTTGTTATGGCAGATGTAAACCACAAGCAAAATGACTGAAACGCATGACTCAATGGCAGGATCAGAAAACCTACTAACCCCAAAAAACAAAAAAGCTGAACACTAGAAGATAATGAAGTACTAAGACAAACTGGTTAAGATTGAGGGGAGCACATAAACTAAATACACTAGAGGGAAGAGGATGAGGAGGGACAGGTGAAACTAATTAGGGCGGCTGAAGACAATGGGCCTTCCCGAAACTGCTTGCTACTCCCTCTATCTACATACTTCCACTCCGTTTGCGCGTTCATGCGGAGGGTCCGCCACATTGAGTGCCATCCGAATAGGCGGAGTGGTAGTGGGTTGTTAAACCCTCAAATGCCGAGTCAGCGCCGATGCTGGCTTGTTGAAGGTGTGTAACACCCTTTGCTGCACGATGGGGGACCTTTCTTTCAATTTGCGTTCCGTGTGACTTCGCCGATTATATATAGGATATAGGATTTTTTATTTCGAAACTACACTAACATTGTAACGTCACCATTCACAGGTTAACAACGTAGCCCATATGATTTATATTATTTATATTTTGTGAATGTAACATTGATCATATGCTAAGTTAAAGGGGTTCAAATATATAGGCTTTTCTTTACAATGAATATCAATCTTTTCATAAAAGATATATATTTATTTTTCGTAAATATATAAAGTCATGTTCGACACGAACACAAACACAAAATGAATGACAAATGCTTTCAGTTTCGTTATTGCAAAAAACACACTGTTCCTCAACATCAATCCTGAATCTTAATACCACTGTTGTTTATTTAATGCACGTATTATAGCAGTGAGTGCAGCGGTAACGTCAGGTCATATTTATGCTGGGGAGAGAGGGTAGTTCGTCCGAAAGTTGTCGCTGTATTTAAAGAGGTGGTATTATGCTCATTTTCAGGTTCAAAATCTTAATTAGGGGTTGTACCAGAACAGGTTACATGGTTTAATTTTCAAAAAACACCATATTTTCTCATACTGCACATTGCTGCAGCTCCTCTTTTCACCCTATGTGTTGTACGCTCCGCTCTTGGGATACAGAGTGACGCATCTTACTTGTACAAAGTCTTTGTTGGGAGTTGCACATGCGCAGTTCTTTTCATCTTTTCATAATGAACGACAGTCGGAGTAAACCCCCAGTAGGTCGTAGCTAAAGCAAGAAGCAAGCTAAGGTCATGCCGATGCTGAGCTAAACATGTTTACTCACCACAGGTTACTAACCTATTTGTGTTCAGCGCTTCTTTGTTTGGGTCTTGTTGTATGAAGTTTTAAAGCCAAAGTTTATGATGAATGGCTGCCGCTGTTTGTTGTCCTCTCTCACCTGCGGCCGCGCGCAGCAGATTCTACGTGTTACATAGGTTATAGGTAACGGAGGGAGGGAATAACAGCAGGCTCATCAGAAGTTTCCTAAAAAATAAACATTGTTCACGAGTTCCGCATCTCGAGACCGAGTTGAGTCTGAAGTCTTTCGAGGACGAGTCTCAAGTCGAGTCTGATGTCACTGTGTGTGCGACTTAAGTGGCGCTCGAGTCCGAGTCTCTAACTCAAGTCCCCATCTCTGCCAATCAGCAGTCTGTCGTGTTTTCACGTTACATTTTAGTATCCCTCAGCTCGCTTGGAACCTCCACGGAGGTGAGGTGATACAAAAAAAAGTACCTGGAAGCAGGTACAGGTACAACATTTCAACAATGGAAAACCAAACAAAGGCGAGTCGAGCAAAAGGGCCTCCGCTGAGACCAGCCTGGTTTGAGGGCGTGCCTGACCCTGCTAGGCGCTTGGCAAGCTTTATGACGCGTTTTCATTGTGACGTCACAAGTAAAGGAAGTGAAGGGCTGGACTACAAACAAGCTGTTTTCAAGCGGTTCAGAGCAGAGCTTTCTGTGGGAGATGAGAACTCCCTTTGGGCTGGACTTTGGGCTTTTTCATTTTGCAAACCTGTTACATGCACAAAAAAGATAACTCAATAAAGGAGAGGGAAAAAGCCAAAAAGCATAATACCACCTCTTTAAACCCTACGCGGGTTAGGAGCTCGACCAGAGTCCACTCCGTGTCGGAGTGGAAGTGGCAAGGGTCTAGTTTCAGAAAGGCCCAATCACAGGTGGCAATCACACAAGGGTAGGAAGTGAATTGGTCTGAAACAAGAGGAGAGGTGAGTAACAAAATAAAACAGGAAGCACTGACTGGATCGTGGAATAACATGAACATGTAGGACGTGAAATGTCACAGTTGGCTGTTGACCCTGCTGTCGGGCTCTTTCTTTGTAGTCTGAGGACTCAATGCTTTATGCGCACAACAGTGCAGAGATGCTAACTACTAACTTGACACCACCACCACCTGTGCCGGGTAGTCAAAGAGGCACTGCAAAACTATGTGATAGATTGATGTGAGTATGGGTATCCACATAAAATGACACTGACAAGAGTGGCATATCCCTGTAAACCTGTTTCATGGAGGAATAAAAACATTTGGGTTGGCAAAGAAACTGCTGAGTAGCTCCAAGAAGACTTGGATGCACACAGATCTGAATGATTTATTGCTGTACTCCTTCATAAGCAATAAATAGATATTCAAACGGTATGAATTAGATATGTATTCTATGTGTTTGTTTGGTTTCACTGGCAAAGGTGGGATGATGTCGACAATCTAAACATATCCTATCTCGTTACATGATATTGCAAGTGAGGTGACCTCATTTCATGAAAAAAGTAACTCCATTTATAGATGTCTGGGAAAGCACTATATGGCCCTGGTGTCATGTAAGCCATGTAAATGAATCTATCATTTACTGGAAATATGACAAAACATGCTTAGAATTAGAAAACACATCTCACACATTGGATGAAAATCAATGTAACTGCATTCTATATACTTTCTGAATTATTAACCTACACAGTGGTATAACGGGTACCACAAAACACTAAGTGAACAGAAAGTGTTGTGAATATGACCAAAAATCAATGAAAGTGCTTTTAAAACCCTAATATGTATAGAGGCAGCCTATTTACAGCTCATCCACTTATATATAGTTCAAAGAGATGAGTCATTTTTATGTGCATTACTTTCTTTGTGACAAGTTAATGATTTGCGTGCAATTCTTCCCATCAATCCCTGTCAAGTCCTCTTGCACACCAGCTGCATACCATTACCGAGATGGCTCACATTGTGACTGCATGAGGTAATGAGAGCAACTCGGTTTGAGTATACTACACATGTACGATGGAGAGAGCTGATAAAAACACAGGTCAGCATCAACTGTATGACCCTACATGTACTCTACCCTTTTGTTTCTCCCAGAGGAGGACCAGCCTGAGCCAGGCGCATGGCCCTGTTATAACAACCTTACACCCTTAAATGGATTTCTGTGGAACATCAGTGATGTTTCCAGTAAATGGGGGAAATGTTGTTGATCTTTTTTACTGACATAGTAAGTCTGACACTAAATTAGGATATTGACGTTTGGTACAGTGATATACTCTAATGAATGATAGGGCATAATACGACCACTTCAACTATTGTAACACAGTCATTATTTATTTTTATCTCTTGTTTCATTTTGATTTTTTGTGTTAACATTGGTTGTTGTAAAACACTTTGTTACCTGTATCGTATAAAAATACACTTGAATATGAGATAAAATGAACTGATACATTTAAAAAAAATATGCATAATTGCCTAGAGGACAGTGTAAATACATAACATATTGCGCAGAGAACCTTAATGACAGAAAGATATAGGTCCTTCTGTGGCACCTATTCCTTCAGTCATGGCATAGCCATTCCTTTGCCACATTTAGAAAATGTCTTTCATGGTTACCTAATGCACCTTGTGACACTGTGACAAGGTTATCCCCAACCCATACGTCATGCAACTGCACTGCCACACATTTAAAAAGTTAACCGAATGTTTGTCAGAGCATAACTTTTCAACGTTTAGTCTTCCCATTCTTACTGATCTACATGGAACTACAGATACTGCAAGTTTCTACAAGTGTGCATCCTTCAGCTGATTTCTTTTAGAAGGGAAAATGTGTAGAATTCCAACTTTAAGTTACAAAAGCACCAACAATGGTTAAATGGACATTTACTTCATGATGTGTTGTTTAATAAAAATGGAAATAATCAGTTCTTCTTTACATTCGATGAAGACCAGATGCCTGTGACAGCTCCACAGGTGATGTATCATATAGTAATTGACAGGTTCTACAGTTAAAAAGATCATTTGGGAAGTGTAAGAGAGCTCTGCATGGTGATTTATAGAAATTTAGTCAAAGTGCAGGTGCAGTCTCCTGACTCTATGAACACCCTGCGCTAAACAGTGGCTGTCTCTTCTTGTTGATTATCGGTGTCTTTGCTTCATTCCCTTCAGGCAGGCCCACTTGCACCTCTTCACGACCTTTAGATGCTTGCATGAGGTGAACCATAAAATAAATTGCATTGGTAATAAATTAAGCTTGACAGTCACTGCCATTTCAAAGAGTATATGTTTTCACTGCAGTCCCTAACGCTAATTAGAGATATCGTGACCAATAAAGACATTGGTTTCACAGACTGTTTCATATGATGCACATAAGCGTCATGACAAAAGTCTCATTATTCAGCACGAAGAGTGAAAATGGAACAAGTTCAAAAGCAGTGTGACGGATGGGGCACTTTGCAGAGGTGTTGAAAGATGAGTTAGTAGTGAGTGGGTGGTGGAGGTGGTGTCATGCAGATGCCTGTTCCCATCGATGCATTGGAAAAGTGACATCCACATCAACAGTGGAAATGGCTCATTGATGACCAGGGGAGGGCTATGGTGTATATAAAGGAGAGAACCTTCCTCACACAAAAGACTGATCAACAAGTTTGACTTTCATTGCAGCACTGATACCTTACTATCTCAACAAAACCTGCCGTACTTTTTCCTCGAAAAAAGGACAGAAACTCTGGTAAGAATAGCATGACAGTGGACCAGCATTTTAATAATAATAATAATAATAATAATTAATTATATCATTGTACAATTGGACATGATCAACTAAAAAACCCTCCAAATCCTGTTTCGGAAGGCAATGAAATACATTTTCTAACCACTTTTTGATTTCATTTGTTTCAGTTACTCAACATGTTTTCATTGAGGTGCTTGGAAACATTGCTTCTGATACTCATCCTAGTCAGTTTACACATAGAGGCTAAACCACTGAGGTAAATTCTGTTTTTAGTGTGCAAAAGATTGCAAAAGATACTTGCTAATGAATAATTTTAATAAATAATTTATTGATGGTGGAATTCTTCCTTGAGTTAACAACAGTATTTTCTATTTCTACAGAAAGAGAACCATCAGTGAGGTACAGCTCATGCACAACGTTCGGGAACACAAACAAGTGGGAGAAAGACAGGACTGGCTTCAGGAAAAGTTAAAGGACATAACTGTTGCCAGCGCCAAACCACAGCTTGGACAATCAGGGAATATTAAAAATCTTTTCCCACATACTGTTCTTGGATCAAACATGTGGAAAAGTTGAACACAACCTATTTGCTACCCTGTCGCTTACCAAACAGAAGCAGAAACAGTTTTCTAGCTCTTATTATTTTGTACGTTTGTCTTTTTTATTGTTTATCTTTTTATTTTGTTAATTAATTTATTTCTGTTTTTATTCAATATTTGATTTATGTTTGTTCAGTTATTTTCCTTTTATTTATTTCTTGCTTGTATGTTTTTTGTCTTTTATTTCATTTATTTTTTTTTTACATTATTTTGCCAAACTATTGAAGTCAATATGTGAAGCTATCATCTGGAAGAAAAAGTAGGTCTTCCTACA
This sequence comes from Micropterus salmoides, assembly GCF_014851395.1. NCBI lineage: Eukaryota > Metazoa > Chordata > Actinopteri > Centrarchiformes > Centrarchidae > Micropterus > Micropterus salmoides. The sequence continues at coordinate 19,657,529 of NW_024044348.1, forward strand.
CAAGTCTTTTTTTTTTTTTTTTTTAAAAGGTTAAATATTACCTTACTGAAAACATTTCACTTATACTCTCCTGTTCTGACTACAGAACAGGAGAGTATAAGTGAAATGTTTTCAGTTCACTATTTAAAATACATGTTGTTTACTATTTATTGTAATGTGCAAATGAGGACCAATTAAACAGCTAGTCTTACATGTACTTAATGTTTCACATGCACATTATAGGCATCCTTTGATGTAATTACTTACTGGAATAGAGGTGATTTATTGGTACTCTAGTTTTGATTGGCATGATCTTTTGTGCTTGTCATTTGCTGGAGCATGAGTCAGGTTGTCATCTTCTCGTCTGCCCCTGATTTCTGCTACAAATGTCACTAAATTCTTTGAACGAAACCTCTTGTAAAGAAAATCCTACTTCTAAACTCCCACACCTCACTCTTTGCTGATTATCATCTCACTCTACAGCTCACTGTTCTTTATCCCCAACACTTTAAGCTGTTCACCTAATTCTGACTCAATTTATTGAATCTGAAATGTCTGGATGATTTTCATCCAGACAATGACTGTTTGATCTTTAGCATATTACAACATATCATAACTGAATTATTAAATTACATTGAGATAGTAATCATTTCCACAGTGTACATTAATGAATGATAAAAAAGTCCTCCTTTTTCTCCTTTAGTTCAGTTTTCTGTAACATTTTTTCCAATTTAAAAAATCTATTACTGTATCTGTTCTTTTAATGCTTGATGAAAACAGTCAAGATCTGACAATGTAACAGTTTAAATAAATTGGTTTGATAAATATCTGCTTTTCTGTCAATCTCATACAATCATAACTCTATCTTTTCTTGTTTCCAGCTTGGTTGTAATAGGTATTTCACTAGGTCTATCTGAATTTCCAATTCGTCCAATAAATGTATCAGCATTGTCTAAATTGTTACTTTTAGTCTTTCTGATTGTAATTTTGTTTCACACCAGTTGTCCAGTGCAGATCTTACTGATTTCATGTAGTTGTCAAAGACTATCAGCTCCCTGTTCAACAACACACTTGAGTCCACATTCAGAGCTTTTCCCGTCTTACTGAAATATATAAAGGACCTTTTTAACCCACTACATGCCTTTGCATGGCCCCAGATCTTAAAAGCCTTCTTGCCTTCCCTAGAATAAACTCTCAGCTACTCAGGTAGTCAAGAGTTTTCTTACCACTCCACCTCTCTCTGAAAGAAACTCTCAGCTGCTATGGTTCCTGTGGGACGTATCAAAGGGCTTGCCCTGTTTCACCCGCAAGCTACCTCATCATAAACCTGCAACGTAATCACCAGGTTTCTGAATAACTGATATTGGACCTACTATACTATTTTTATTCTATTTTTCATTCACTTTTTTTGGAAATAACTATTCTGATCTCACCACCATGGGATGGACAGATCATAAAAAGTGTTACATGCTCACCCAGAGGGATTATATAAGTGTGAGTTTGGTGGGTATAGATTACATTCTGAAACACTACCACATTTATTTGGCTTGTTCTCCCACAATAACATGTTGGCAAGATGTTGGTTAATTTATTTTTTATAATGCAGTAACATCTGTATTACCATAATGTGCCATTCAACACTTGTGATGTGATTATTTATTTTGTCAAAGGTATAAGTTTCCTCTGTTTATTTTGACTGTTTATATTTTGGGCATTTTTATTTTATATTTTATAAGCTTTTGTATGCACTTATATTTTTGCACATTGCTTGTTAATTATCATGTATATTTTTTGCATTTTTTGTATTAGCATTATAGTATTATTGTATAATTTTGAATACTTGTTTTTTTTATATATATATATTTATATTTATATTTATATTTTATATTTATAATATGCGTACTGTTAAGCACCATGGCAAAGTCCTCATTATGTGAAAGAGAGCACAAAAAAAGAGATTTCAGGAAAAACTAAAAATCGTTTCAACCAGCTGTTGAAAACAAATCGATCACATTCAGAACATTTTTATTTTCAAATCCAATTCCCCTTTCAGACGAAGCTAGTTCCTGGCTTTGCGTGCGTCAGCCTTACGTGCATGTCGTCATCACGTCAAGCCACTAACGGTCGCCCTCAGCTGGGTGAGTGTTTTGAAAGGAGATGGCTGGTTAGCTGGTGAGCGACTGGACTTACACTACAGCGGAAAAAGTAGTCAACTGGGTAGCTATTTATTTTAATATTTTTCCATATCTGCTTAGAATATGACAGCCGTTATGTCAGTACTATTGGGACAACTTCACTAGCCGCACAGGTGTCTCAGAATATTATGTTAATTGTGTTGTACCGCACAGCTAGCAACGCCAGCTAATGTTAGCTGGCTACGTATGCAAGCTAGCTAACCTAATCGTGTGCTGACTCAGTCTGACAGCAACGTTGACGAGAGCGTGTAAGAGTTTGTTCTGAGGTTTGTAAAATTCATCCAGACATTTAACGTCAACGACAACCGCGGTCACCCGGCTTCGTTATATTCAAGTCGACAGCACACGTGAACTCACTGACAAACTGTTGTGTTAGTTGACGGCAGCTAGCCCGTGCTTTGCTAGGGGGCTGATCGGGGAGTCGAACTGACTTGTTGATTTCGCCATTAGCCAGATTATGAACGGTGAAAGATCCAGACTGGACTCCCCTCTGTACGGGTGATGGCAGAACATCTGCAGTCATATGACAGTAACTCCAGTGACACCGAAAACTGGGAACGAAAAGCAACCAGCCGACCTCGCAAACTCTGCAGGCATTCGAGGTGAGCCAGCTGACAATCTGTCAGACCTTCTGTGAAAAGTTCTTAGCATCAGTTTAGTGTCACTCACTGTTAGAGGGACATGATTGATGCTGGATTATCGAGTAGCCACACATTTCTTGCTTTAAATTTTGAAATTATAATATTGCATGAGTAAAAAATAGCACTTACTTCTCAAAGTTATAGTTCTAATATTTCAGATAAACATACAGTATCTGTGGATAATTTTGTATCTGTATATTTTACATGACTCTTGTCTTGTATTAATTGATAGTTGGAACCTTAGTATAAAGTCAAAAATGTTTGTGGATTTAATCTTACAGCAAGAGAGAAGAGTAGGGCAATATATAAAACTATATACAGAAAGATAATATAAACTTGTCAATGGTCAAAGATTTTGCCAAACAGTTTCTACCAAGGTAACTATCCCTTTTAATACCACTGGTTGTTTAAGACCATTGTAGGTAATAGACAGATACAGATCAATTATGGCAATATTTAATATTTGTAAATTTGATGAAGTTCCTTGAAAGGTCAGGTATTTCATTCAATGCATAAGCCTAAAACAGATATTTTATTCACATTTCCCACTGGGGCACAGTTAATTGATTAGTTGTCAACTATTAAATTAATTGCCAACTATTTTGAGGTTTCAGTAATTTTTTGAGAAAAAGTCTAAATTGTCTGATTCCAGCTTTTTAAATGTGAAAATTTTATAGTTCTTTACTTCTCTATGACAGTAAGCTGAATATCTTTGGGATGTGGACAAAACAAAACATTTGAGGTCGTCACCTTGGGCTTTTGCAAACAGCGATCGACATTTATCACCAATTTCTGACATTTTATATAACCAAACAACTAATCGATAAAATAATCAACAGGTTAATCAACAATTACAATAATCATTAGTTGCAGCACTATTTCCCACCCCTGCCCCCTATGTTGACAGTATCATGATTTTGGCAATTCTGTGGTAGGCCGTATATCGCAAGACGACTATTTACAGAATGTCATAATACCTGTGTATCTAATGAGGGAACTATTTTCCAAAAATGGTGCTGTGGGTTTTGAAAAGCCCCAAGTGATTATTATGTATTCACTGAAGTCCTGAGGGGTTTTACATCTGACACAACTTTATACACAACAGAGATGAAAGAATGTGCAGAATACATCTATGTCTTAGCCTCATTGATACACACACGCACACATATACATGTTCCACTTTGCGTGGTTATCCTAAACACCAAGGTTACTTCTGGTTATGGAAGGTATGTCTCTCCACTCCTGTTAACTAATAAGGTAACCCTAATCTAATGTTGAATGGTATCCATTCCTCCATCCTCGCCTGTGAGGTTGTTTTCCTGTAGCTTTTCGGTTTTTGCTAATTTTTCCACTGAAGGAACAATAGAGAGGCGGATAGAATAGAGTAGGCAGAAAGAGTTGTGACTTGTGTGTTGGGTCTCAGATTAAGGGGGGTGTTCCTGTGGTCTGTGGGTGGGTTTGTACTGACTACACATTATTACCCTGCAGCTGTGGCACACCCGTCTCTCTCTCTCTGTCCCTCTCTCTCTCTCTCTCTCTCTCTCTCTCCCTCCCCCCTCCCTCCCAGCTGCACAAATCTGTCCAACACAGCGCTGTCAATGTCGGAGACAGAGCAAGCATGTACGGAGCCTAGCTAATAAGGAGAGCTAAGTTAATGTTAGAAAACACTTGGGTTTTCGACGCTAGCATGCTGTATAGCTGGTAGTCAATATCGACTGCACCCACCCCACCCCACCGGCCGCTGCCACAGTTACACTGTCCTTCTGTGGGAAACGCTGAGCAGATTTGACCTGTCAGAAAGTATTGTTAGATGAACAGTTACGTAGTTAACTATCCTTTTTCTTCTGGTACATTTACAATGTTTTCGCACTTGACTCTATGTGTACTCCCTTCTATAATTGTGCTTAAAAGTAGTGGTCGACCGAAATGGGTTTTTTAATTACCAATGCTGATATTTAGAGAGTGGGATGGCCGATATGTAATGCCGATATCAAAAACAAAGAAAAGTCATATATAATTTCATTGTTTTTTCCAATAATCAGTCAAATCGGTCTATCACTACTTAAAAGGTTTGATTAGACCACACAAGAAGTGTGTTTAATCTCAGTCATCTCTGATTTTGGTTTGGTGTCAGACTAATCATCAAAAGTGATGGCAACACAACTTGGCTCCATTCAAAGTGTGTGTGTGATAATGTTATGTTATTATAAGCATACAGAATGTGGTCCGTCTGGTTGTTACATACATTTTGAATGCCTCATATGTAAGCCTGTTGGAGTTAGTGTATAGTATATTAATTATAACGTAATTCCCCTAACTGTTTAACATGTGAAATCTGTCCCATGTTGTGGTATGTAACATGTGTTTTTCATACTTGACTGATTTTATTAATTGCACAGTGGTGTTAACGGTGCAGAGAAGTAGTGTGCACAACATCTGTAAAGCTCCTTGGTCAAAAATTATCCTCTGGCCTTGAGAAAAGAGAGCGCAATGATAAGTATGCTTTTGTCTTGAAAAGCAGCAGTCAGGCCCAAGCGTCTCGAGGGGAGGCAGAACAGAGGAAGATGAGCCTGCATGGTGCCAGTGGAGGCTGTGACCGCTCACGTGACCGCCGACGCTCCAGCGATCGTTCCAGGGACTCCTCACATGAGAGAGAAGGCCAGCTCACCCCCTGCATCCGCAACGTCACATCACCCACCCGCCAACACAACAGTGGTGAGTGTGCATTGTGGACTTATATGAATGTCATGTCAGAGGTCCGCAGCTACTGCTGAGAACAGCTGCATTTATCAACTTACAGCTCAGATACGGTTTTATATATGCTGTTTTTGACTGAAAATGGATCAAATAGCACTAATTAACCAAGACAGCCTGTGGCTTTTCTGGATACAAGACACGTGTCCTGAGTAGGGCCCTTTCCAATGTGCTTGTTTTAGATCAGATATTTCTAGCAATGGACCATTACTCAAATTAGGGGTGCAAGGAAGCCACAATAAACATCACAATCTAATTGTCGATTTCTGTGATGACAAGCAGCCCAGTGTCCCGGTTAAACCACTGAAAATGCCACAGCCTACATGGGTTTCAAAGCAACGGCTTTTAAATTTGTCACTCTAACCTAACCAACTTCAGAGTTAAACATAGCATTCATATTTTTTTTCACAACAGCTCTGCGTCACTATTTACAGAATAATTACTTTAAAAAGTAACAGTGGCAGTAATGCATGCTGAACTGTGGGGGGTAATCTGTATGGATCATGGATCAAGTACGATCCATTACACCACTCCAAGTCAAATGGATGCTAAAGATGGTACCAAATCTGGTTGCTCAAGAATGTTTCTAATAAATACAAACACCTTCAAATCAAGCTTCAAAATGACAGAAAATGGATGCCAGTAATTAAGTCTCTACTTGTTTCTCATGTGATGTTGTTCTGCCTGTCTGTGTGTAGACCGTGAACGTGATGGTGGACCATCATCAAGGCCCAGTAGTCCACGGCCACAGAGAGTCTCTCCCAGCGGCTCCAGCAGTAGCGGGGTGGTGAGCAGTCGCAACAGCAGCCTGTCCAGTACTGAAGGCACCTTCAAGAGCTTGGGAGTTGGAGAAATGATTTTCGTTTACGAAAATTCCAAGGAGGGAGGAGCGAGCGCCACCGTCGGAAACCGAAACATTAGGACCTCAGAAAGAGTCACTCTGATTGTTGATAACACACGCTTTGTAGTAGATCCTTCCATTTTCACTGCACAACCCAATACCATGTTGGGCAGGTACAGTATACTTTCACCCTCGTTATTATTTGTCCTTACTCATTATAGTCAGAATACCTGAAAGTATTTATCTAATCATTGATGTATAAATTAAATGTTTATGCAGATAATTGTAGATGTAAAATTGTCTGTGATTCAGAGAATAAACCAAAGCTTCTTTGTTTCAGAATGTTTGGATCTGGAAGAGAACATAATTTCACACGGCCCAACGAGAAGGGGGAGTACGAGGTGGCTGAAGGCATTAGCTCAACAGTTTTTCGTGCAATTCTGGTAAGTCTCTCTCTAACATTTTCTCCATTTCTATCAATGATGTTAGAATGAAAACATCACACTATAACACAATCCAAATCAACAGCACCACAAAATACTACCCTAAAGCTAAAGCAACACCCCTCTAAGTTAGTGCCGACAAAACATCAACATTATTTTATAGATTTACAGCAGGGCTGTTACCTGTACTACATTTAGCTTGGTGCATTCAAGAAACTGGCAACTGATTGTATATAGCAGAACTATTTTTAGACTAAATGCAGGAGAATTTTATTTACTTTTTAATTTACACAGTGATGCTAATTACTGAAAAGGCTGCTGTTGATGACCCAACATATAGCATGATTATATGATCTACATGCGCGCAGTTAACTATTACATCTAACTTCCTGGCTAACTGCTGAGTTCTGCAACTGTAAAGTCAAACCTCTGGAACTCTAAATCTTCTGTTAGATGGCAAAATGCTATACCAAATTAAGATAATATTACAGAGTTGCCTATGCTTGTTTTTATACTATATATAAACACTTTGAGTCATTAAGTGTATATTTTATGTTATGAGTTAATGGATTAACACAGTGTTTAAAATGACTACCTTCTATGTGATTTCTTTCTAATTGACAGGAATACTACAAATCTGGGATAATCCGGTGTCCTGATGGAATCTCCATCCCTGAGTTACGGGAGGCATGTGACTATCTATGCATCTCCTTCGACTACAGCACCATCAAATGCAGAGACCTTAGTGAGTATTTCCTCTGGAGCATTGAAGCTTTTAGTGTAGCGGTGGCAGTCAGTGTGAACAAGAAGCTGCCTTGTTTGTTTCTCCCTCTACAGCCGTACACAGCGCATAACCACAAATCAATTTATTGTGGGTAGAAGTTTTTTATTTATGGCCTCAAAGGCATTGCACAAGTTCAACTTACAGATCATTATGAAATGGTTCACACTTCTAACTGTTAATCTCCTTTGTTATCAGGTGCCCTGATGCATGAGCTGTCCAATGACGGAGCTCGGCGGCAGTTTGAGTTTTACCTGGAGGAAATGGTTCTGCCATTGATGGTGGCCAGTGCCCAGAGTGGAGAGAGGGAATGTCACATTGTAGTACTTACTGATGATGATGTGGTTGACTGGGATGAAGAATATCCACCACAAATGGGAGAAGAGTATTCACAGAGTAAGTACACACTAATACAGAAAACAGACACACATATCTGCACATATACTAAAGACAGATATGGGATGAAGAAGGGTTGTTTTGGTTCTTCTCTTTACAGTCATCTACAGCACAAAACTGTACAGATTCTTCAAGTATATTGAGAACCGAGATGTTGCCAAATCAGTTTTAAAGGAGAGAGGATTAAAGAAAATAAGACTGGGCATTGAAGGTAAGTTGAACTCTCTAAAGAAAAATAGTGATGACTTTAATCTCTCGTCAGTGGAGCGAGCTTTTAGTGAAATCTTTATTACAGTTTGAGGGGCTGACAGAAAACTTGCCAGAGGTTTTATTTCATTAGCAGCATTATATGACCAGAGAACTACACGGCAAGGCTTTCATGAGACAACAATCATCCAGAAAAACCCAGGCATAGGAACAAAGGGAAAACACAAATATATGACAGATCTGTCCGTTAGTTGCAGATTGGGCAGGAAAACTGTTAATATGCTTCAAAAAGATATCCGTTAGTTTGTGTCTGAAACAATTAAAAGGCATGTGATACAGAAGGAGTCAAACATTGAAAAGAATAGTATAGTGGGTGAACCGGGGACAAAGAAAGTACCAAGTATAAAAGGCAGGGACAAAGAAGTAGTAGACAACTGACATCAAGTGAAGGTGATTACTTTAATATTACTGTCTGCTGAGATGCAATATTGTTTGAAATCCTTTGTTTCATGGCATTAATGGTTTTAGCATGCTTCTTTAAGGTGATAGTTATTTTGGATAGAAGATGATGAAAAATCAGTCTAGAAAAAACTATATTAAATATATATAAAATTTTGCGATACAAAATAAAGTTGAGACAATTTAGTTTCTTGTATTGCAATATTGAAGGCACGTAGTTTTCGAGGACATTGAAAGCAGTTACCACTTCACTAGTCTGGCTGTGTGTGTGTGTGTGTGTGTGTGTGTGTGTGTGTGTGTGTGTGTGTGTGTGTGTGTGTGTGTGTGTGTTATATGAATGGATTTTTTTAATGTCTAGAAAAAGGCTTTTAACCTTTTGCTCATTGGAAGTTTCTGCTGCTGCTTAACTTAACTAAAATTGATCGTAAAACTTACCGGTTAACAGAAACAAGGTGAAAATGTCCAAAGTGATGAACTGGTTAAAAAGTCACTACATTTTCTGTAGTTTGGATTTGAATGTTTTTGGTGACTACTGGATACCAAGGGCCATAATTACAGAAAGTAGGTAGATCCTATCCTAATTGCTTGGTAACCATGGTGATAAAGCTTAGGAACTGCTTTAGGAAAAAGGCCACTACAGATTAACAGTTCCTAAGTCAACGTTCCTTTCCTAACTTTAGTTAGGATTTGCTTCTGTAATACTAATAATCTTAGACACCTCCTATCTTAATTTAAGACTTAAGATAGGACCTTTCTGTAATACGGCTCCATAACCCTATCTTGACCATTCTGGGTGTTCTACCAACTTGGAAGCAGATCTAAAATAAATCTAGCCATTGAACCCCAACCCATGTCATAGTGGAAATATATAGCAGAACTACTTCTAAGCACTGAAATGTCATTAGTGTACTGAGCACTTCACCTACTCGTTAATGAGCTCCCATGATCCTGTTGAGTTTGTATTCTCGGAGAACAAGACGTGTTGACACAAACTGAGCTAATAATTTGTCCACACTGTTCCTTTGGCAGGCTACCCCACATATAAAGAGAAGGTCAAAAAAAGACCAGGAGGTCGTCCAGAGGTCATTTACAACTACGTCCAGAGACCCTTCATCCGCATGTCCTGGGAAAAGGAAGAGGGTAAAAGTCGCCATGTAGACTTCCAGTGTGTAAAGTCCAAGTCCATCACCAACCTGGCGGCAGCAGCAGCAGACATCCCCCAGGACCAGCTGGTGGTGATGCACCCTGGCCCCCAGGTGGATGAACTGGACATCCTGCCTAATCACCCACCTAGTGGGAATCACTACAGTAACAACTACAGCAACGAGCCTGACCCTGATGCACCTTCACCTGCTGTCTGAGGGCACGCTGGTCCTCTTTCAATGCCTCTGCCCCTCTCCTACTCCTCTAGTCCTACTCCCAGCATGCTGCAGCATGGAGCGCCAGGGGCACCATAACCATATTGCCTTGACACCTCCTTTGCAGCCTTAGAGCCTCAAGATCCTGGTTGACTGTAGAAAAAGAAACACAAGGGGCATAAGTCTGGTGAAAGGAAGAGTTCACTATTATTTTCATTTTGTTTTTTACTTGACCAAAGGAATTTATTTTTCTGTTAGGGGGAAAAATTGTTAAACAGTTATTATTAACATTATTATTTACAATGTTATTGTACCTTCATTTGATGGGTTTGGCTAAGCACTGTTGTGGTGTCACTGTTTTCTCACAGGTTTCGTTTAACTGATAAGATTGATTTTGATTCTCTCGGGTGGCCTAACTACTAAATGTCATTTAGGGGGGAAGAATACAAGACTTGCTATTGAAAAAATACAACTTTCTAATCATGGAGAAAATCGGTTATCACCACATAGTGTCATGATCTCCAGTTGAATGCTCAGATATCTTGTAAGAAAAAAAATTGTTGTTATTGGGTATGTAGTCATTGGCTGGATTTGATATGTGATGTTATGCTCCTCCTGCAGCCAAGATATTAAGCAGAGCACAGGCTGTTGTGGTCAGAATCTTTTGTGCAAAGCTTGAAATTGTTGTTAAAAAATAAAAACAAAATCATCAAATAAAGACATCAAAATAACATTTTTGTTTATTTGATCTTTGATTATAAAACCTGATGTGATGAATAAGAAAGGAAGTAAGTGAACAGTGATGTACACTCGAGAGGCACAGCTTAACCAGAATGCGCTGCGTTCCATTATTTCCTTTGCACAATGAATAAAAGATCAAGTGAGGTGCAGATACTTGTGCTGCCGGTATGCATTTGCCACCAAGGGAATATTAATTTCCAGAGAGTCCAGCAACAATCCGACCAAAGAGAGCAAAAATAGCTTTTATCAATGGATCTGGCCTAGACTACACCTAGACACAGTGAAAACCTAGCAATTAAAACATAATACAACTTTATGTTTAATGACAGATTAAATGATTTTTCCAGTTAATGCAGAAGCTAAAACCAAATGGTAAAAAGAAATTTAGTAATGCAAGAATAAATTAGAGAGCTTTATGTCCTTACCTAATCATTTAAACAAATCAAGACCAGCAAGAGCTAAATGACTGCACTGGAAAACTTAGAGAAACCTCACATGCAGAAATATCTTTTTCTACTCTTTTTGAGTCTTTTTCTGACCCCAGGGTTACTTATCCTTTTCCTTCTATACTTCTTCCTTATGGCAGAGAAACATTTCTTTGTTCAATATATCACAATGTCTCTGCACTCTATAATATGGCTGGTACCGCAACACCTTCTTTTGATTTTGAAGATTGATAATTAACTCTCTCAGTCCGAAACATAGCCCCAAGTCAAGGCTGAAGAGAGTAGCAGAGCGGCCACGGAAGGAAGTCAGTGGTCAGACCTGCTTTTCCAATGAAAACACCCTACTTCCACTATTGAGCCATGTCCTTCGCTCTTGGGCTTCCTCTTCCTCGTCTGCAGGTGTGTCCGCAGGTATCCTATACATGAACTGTCATCACACCAGTTTCAAGTCTTGACCTCCTTGAGCTTATCCCGAAGACTAAAGCCCAGAGTACTCAGCATAAACCTCTTGTGCAGTCTCCAGTCCTTCAAAAACATCTTCTTCAGCCTCACTTGATGTTGCCACCTCCAGAGGCACAGACACCACAGTTGAAGCAGCCTCCTCGAACACCTTCTGGGCCTCTGGGTATACAGTACGCATGTCCATCCTTTCACCAGTTAAAGGTAAACAAACATGGAATTATTTATAAAATCAACCAATTTATAATATTTTATATCTCACTTTTAAATTTTTTGTTTGTTCTTTGCAAGGTGTTCCATTTAAATATTTCCACTACCACCTGACCCTGAATTGTCACTCTGCAAGTTGCCACTTATTTGAAATATGGTTACATAATATCTTAGAGTAGCTGTCAACATCTGTCAGGCAATGTACACACAATGTACAATGTCCTACACATTCAGTGTAATGGGACACCCCCTCCAATTTCTGTCATCTGATGTGAGATTTTAAAGAGTCTTAAACATTTTAAAGTTTTAAAAACACCTATCAGTACGGCACCTGCTTTGTTATCATTTTAAATGATCAATATTAGTCAGGAGATGGTTATACCTCTGCATCTCCAACAGTTCCTTTGCAATCATTCGCCCAATCTTCCTGGCGCCCGCCCTCGTGCTACCACGAATTCCAGGCCCTGTTTGGAGAACCGGCCTCCCTTCACCTGAAACAAGACAAAGCTCTGAGATGTGTTATGTGCTGCTTTGCTTTGGCGATTGATATTAAACATACATATAGGACAGGGCTGTCTCATTGTCACCTGACATCAGTACAGTGGCCATTGTGTTTTTGGGGGCAGCAGGCTGATGATGGGTTCTCTCAGGTCTTGTACCTGAAGGACTTTTTTTGTCAAAGAAAAAAGACAGAAAATAAAAGAGGAAATAGGACTGTGTATCATATCATATCTCTAAATATTAACTGAACTGCTTAACCTACAGTAGTCATACAGTATATTTGCAAAACAGCAGCCACTGAAGGAAATCTTTATTTATGTGAAGCCAATGCTAGCTGCTAGTAGATCTAGGGATGGCAATGATGGTTGTAATCACTATGGTTCAGAGTGAAATATCTTGACAACTATTAGATGGATTGGATTAACAAGATTAGATTGAAGTTTTGTGCAGACATACATGGTCCCCAGATGGTGAGTCTTACAGACTTTGGTGATCCCCTGACTTTTTCTATAGTGCCACCATGATGTTTACATTTGTGGTGGAGTGAAACATTTCAAAAGTTATTAGATGTACTGCAATGACATTTACAAGGGATATTCGAGGTCCCCAGAAGATACATCTTACTGACTTTGGGGATCCTCCTGCTTTTCCTTTAGTGTCACTGCCATGTCAAACCTTTGCTGTGCTATACCTCAACATCTATGTGATGGGTTGCCACAAAATTTGGTACAGACATTCATGGTTCCCACAAGATGTCTTTTAATGACATTTGTGAAGTACTTTTCCTCTAGTGCCACCAGAAGGTTAAAACTTTTACCATATCCTTTTTTATTGAAACATTTTGACAGCTAATTGATGCTTTGCGTGAACTTTGGTGCACACAGTTGTGGTCCCCAGAGGATGACTTGAGCGCCAACAACTGGTCAAAATTAAATGTTTTTCCAATACTTTGGTTTAAGACCAAATGCCTGCAAAACTAACAACATGTTATCAGTCTCAGCTCTACTTCCGTGCAAATTAGCCAGTGTTTGCATGCTAACACAATGAACCACCATGCTAACACAATGAACCACCTGCTACACCTGCTTAACATCAGCATTGTCATTGTGAGCATGGCAGCACGTTGATGTGAGCATTTAGATCAAATACAGCCTCAAGCTGCTACAATGGGTGTAGATTACTAGTCTTGTTAAAGTACAAGATCTGCATCTATAAAATATAATAAACACATATCCCAACAAATAAAATAATAAAACTATATTATAAGTCTGGGTAGCAATTGAGTACTTTACAATAAAAAAGCCACTACATAAACATAACACTAGAAACAGCAAATAAAGACTTGTCATACAATAGGTTGATACAACATGATATTATATTTTAAATTGGAAAAGGACAGTTTTACTTACATGACTACAGTATTGGTAGCGACAATGTACTCCACCTCTTTGGTCCAAGGGTTCATAAAACTTAACCAGTGGCTTGTTAGTGTGATGAATGAGCCATCTTTTATTTTTAACTTGTAGCAGTTTGTATTGATCTTCTCTCTCATCTGCAGCACTTACAGCAGACAGCGACAGAGGGGGGACAAGGACAGGCAATGGATGAACTGTCCACAGGTAAGATGAATTGCAACACTATTTTCAGCAGATCAAACCACCACAATAGTGTAATCACTGTAGGTGGAGAAAAGGCCTCATATACTGTAGATATGTGCGATAACAGTTAATCAAGTGTTGTCCTTTTTGTAGGATGCATACCTTGCCTGTGAGATTCTGCTAAATGAGCAATATCATCTTCATGAATGTATTCGTAAAATGAAGTTCCCAGCAGCTCATGAGGTAAATAAGACAAAATGGCAGTGGCCCTTGAATAGAAAATAAGCATATTCACTCACAATTTTATTATCTTTTAATATATTTTAGCAATATTGGGTAATTTATTGATCATGAAATGAAACTAAGCATTACTAATTGAAACATGATTTATGGGATGTGTGTGTACATGATGCGCACACAAACATTACATTCAACATTATTCAGATGTATTGGCATGAAATCAGACAAAGTGGTAAATGTTCTCACCTTTGATCTACAAAGAGAAACTTCCCGTCGATAGCATGACGTGAAACAAACTCCATGGGCTTGACCTTGACATGATTCTGCACTGGGTGAGAAACAGTGTGGGGATGCAACCGACCAACAGCCACCAGGCAGCTTAAATTACATAATACATCATTATCCGGCTCATTATTTTCATCCAGATCCACCTCAGTGGGGGACCAACCTTTTAAGTAACCAGTGCTGTGAATGGTGCAGAAGCCATTACGATCTGCTGTGAACAAAGGGAAGGTGCTCATACGTTTTCAAAAATGATAAGTAATACTAATGTGTGAGCATCAGACTTTGATTACTCAGCAGAACACAAGATGTAAGACATTGCAGCCAATAAGTGAGGGATGCTACCGTTATTTTTTGAGCAGCTTGATGGAAAATCTTCATTTTCTATATTTCCATTGCACTTCATCCTGCAGAAAAATGAGCGTCTCACCCCAGAACAAAGTCTTAAAGAACTTGGGTTGATATCTGTCTTCAGGAAAGGACCACCTGAAAAACAAACATTTAAAAAAAGGTAATTCTGGATATGGCAGTTTAATTTTATTGTACTATACGACAGCACACACCAGTACCTACCTGTGCCAAAGTATAGGTACATGGTAAAAAGACAAGATGTTTGAAGATAGAATGGTTACAATATTGTGTTTAAGAGAAATATAAAAAATAATTACACTCTGCATACCAATTAAAATAATAACAGTATTATAAGCACAGGGTTATAACAAAACTGGAAGTGTGTAATACAAATAGTGTAACATTCCTGATATTTCCTGGAAGTTATAAAGTTTTTTCTAACTTATAAGTTATAGACTTTGGCTGACGTTAAGAGTGCAGTACGAGGTGCTCTTGCTTTTATTGTGGATTACTTTTTGCATGGATGATTTTCTCTTGTGGTATGGTAACCACTGAGGACAGCTGCTCCTTTACTTTGGCAATGTCTTTAGGGTGCAGATACTCAAACAGGCTCTGACCAATCAGGTCATTCTGGAGACAAACAGATGAAATACAGGAGAAAGGGTGACGGCGCAAGATGCAACATTATCATCTGACCATATGACACAATTCACTTTCCACAAAATACCGTTCGGTTTCAAAATAGACACTAGTGAAGTCAAAAGTAAGATTCAGAACTGTTTTCATAAATCATTTAACGTCACAAAAATATTGAACAGCACCTACCTGGCTATAATTTAGGATCTTGTATACTGAATCAGAAACAAACAATATTTTCCCTCGATCACAGTCAATAGCAAACAGAAAGCCATCAGCTGCCTGAGGACAATAGAGGAGGTAAAACAGTCATTCACAGGTTATAACATCTAAATCACCAAATCTGAAAATCATGCAGTCAGAGCTGACCCAAGGCTCTTAGTTGCACAAAAGAAGATTGCATTCATGATGTAACACAAATGTATCCACTCCCTACCCCAGGCCACCTGCCTCCCCCTCACTTTAACTGACTAATTAACCTTTTTTTTGTGGGAGATTGAACGTGGTGATCCTCATCCTGTCTGCCCTACAAACCACTCCACCTGACATGTTGGTCATGATCTGATGAATCTCTAAGCTCTAAATGTAACCATCCAATTACTCTGACCATGAAAAATACATTACAAATAATCACTTAATTATGTGGCTTTCATCAGCGGATGTGGCCCTACCTGACCGGACAGAACATTTGAGCTGTGGGTGAGCACTGCTATTCATTAACTGTGAGCTTTGAATAGAGAACAGCCCTGCTCAGACAATAAAGCATCTGTGAGGCTGTCACATGCCCGCTCTAAATGTCTGTACATGGCAGTTATTTGTGGGCAAGGCGATATTGAGATAAAATATAGGCGCACATTACAACAGAAACAGGAATGTAAACATAAATTAATTTACAAAACAGCCTCTGCCAACACTTCAATAATCAGGTGTTATTTATAAAGCTAGGCAAATAAGGGAGACAGTTTTTTGTCCAACAATCTCAACTCAAATAAAACCAATTCAAATTATGAGCGGGGTTGTAAGGTTGTTAGTTTTCATTCAAACTTTTACAATTTGCTCTTATAGAAGAGGGTGTTTGCTTCCACGGAGCTGTTTCTAAAGCCTGATTCAATACAACTGGATTTGCACAAAATGATAAATATTTTTTTCTTTTAGATTAAGAACAAAATCTGCATACCCTTCGTAGTAAGAGTTGCAGCTCCTCATCTGATAAGAACGAAGGTTTGTGATTAACTTCTGTGTAACAGTTCCCACCAGAACCTGCTTTTCAGAGGCAGAATGTTAATGAGGACTTTTAATATGTATTACCTTCAATCTTTAACTTTTAAAAGTGTCAGTCTCTCACCTCGTAATGTCTTCATGTGTTGGACTGCCATACGCAGGACTGAGAGTTTGTCCAGTTTGCGTGATTTAGTGTTGCATGTAGGCACTAGTGATGCCAGCTCGTCTATGAAGCGGTTCATCTTATCCCTCCGTCTCTTCTCTGTCTGACTGTGAGTCCTCCTGGAACACAAAACAGTAAAGTCCTCCTGGAACACAAAACAGTAAAGAGAGCATTTTCTTTTGCGGTTCCATACTTTCCTGGTTCATGAGAAATCAAAAGCCGCTGTGGTCACCTGGCATTCTTATTGCAGCCTTGCTGGTCACCACAGTCCCTGTAAAAATAAGATGGATTGATAAAGAGTGTTAGGTGTTGAAATAATGTTGATGTTAAAAGACATGTTTTAGACGATCACCTCAGCAGTAAAGCACTATTTTAGTCACTTTTTCATTAGATGCTGGTCTTCCATGCACCTGTTTAACAGATGCAGCAGAAATTAATTTAGGTAATAAAATGCTTTTATTGTCTTTGTTTAAAAGTACATTGTTTTAAAGAATACACAGCACAATTAAACTGTCAAACCCTAAGAAAAATCCAGACACGGAAATACAGTGGACAGATACAGCAGCATAATGCAGGGCTGACAGACAGACAGACAAACACGATCACACCCGGAGGCAATTTAGATTCATTAATTCAACTGATCTGAAAGTCTCTTGACTGTAGAACCAAGCTGAGATTTAAACTCAGGACCAAATGCTGAATTTATGTATGTATTTGTCATACCACCAATCACTTGCAATTATCTGAAGAAAATACTCCTCTAATTCTGTTAAATTGCTGTGACGTCCAGAATGTTAAGAAGATATGAGGTGGATATTTTATCCCATACAATGGAAACAATTACTCAACAAGAAAATGTTGAAAACAGCAAGGAGACAAAAGCAACACATTTTACCAGCCTGGAGGTGTAATGCACAGTAGTAGTAGGAGTTTTTCCACAGACTGACTCACGGGTATACAGTGGAGCTTCCTTTCCTTTTGCGAGAGAAGTTCCTGCTGGTTGTGCCAGTGAAGCTGTTGATCAGGTTGTTTGATCGTGAGGACATGAAGCTGCTCATTGTAGATGAAGAGTCCATACTTTACCCTGTCAGTTCCATGTGGAGACGACTTTATAGAAGTACTGGAGGTGTTGCATTAAACACAGGTCATTGTTAAACTTATCAATGAGAAAACAACTGACTACAAAAATGTAATTTAGATATCAAACTTTAAGCAGCATATTTAACATCAGCTTTAACAGCTGGTACTTACAGCATGAGACCCAGAAGATTTCATAGAGGCAGAGGCTCACCACACATCTTAGCCACCTGTTTAATAGTCCGTACACACACTAAGCGAAGAATCAGATGTGACATATATAACTGGAAACTTAATATGACCAAGATATGTTAAACCCTTTAAACTGAGCTGTCAATTTCACTCTCACTGTGTGATTAAAATACCCTCTCAAAAACATGATGTAAGTGGATGTGCATGTGTTTCTTAACTGAAGATCAAAATCAGCCTTACATAAGACATGATACATTTGAAAATGACATCAGATAATAACCAGATGGCAGGAGTAATCACACACCTGTTTTCACATTATCAAAGTCAGTAATGTGAGCTTTTTGTTGGCTCTGGGGATTAAGGCATTATTTTGCCCTTCCAGTTTCCAACGCAACATCCTCGTTTTACTAAACATGATAATCCCTGAAGCTGATTGACCAATTTGACATGACATGCGCAACATAAAGAAATGCACTGCAAATACAGAACAAACCAGAGTTTCAACACAACAAATGTTTCTGAGGGGGGCATACCACAAAAAACCGATGGATTTATTGACATGCTACCAAAGCCGTGTGGGAGCTGTTGTTGATAGGAGTTGCTGTTTATCTTTGTTAAAATGACCGTGTGCTCAGGTTTTGCCATCCAGTGTAGAAGTAGAAAGGAACATTAATGGACAGCACCCCTTTAGGAACACGTTTAAGGTTTTTAGAAGGACCGATGAAAGGTGAGAAAACCCACTGTGCTAGTGGAACAGAAACTAAGGAGAGAAGGGGAATGGGACTTTGGCTTTAGATAGATTATATCATCATCCATTCAACACCCTAATGTTCATCTACCCAACATCAACCCAAAATGGAAAACATGTAGTTTTTTAATTTAGTTCAAAACAGAATTCTGGATCTCTCTGCTAACAGAAGTTTAAATACTAAGGCCAAGTGGGGAATTAGAGCTCTACTTGTGTAGTGTGACTAGGATGCAACATGTGAGCGGGCTCAGGTCTTCCCAGTCCTTTCTTTTAACAGTCGCCACAAGCTGCTACACTTTATCATTATTCATAGAGGCAGAAAAAGTTTATAGGATGAACACTGACAACACAAAATGGACATGTTTATCATAAAAAGGGTTTACTGGAGTTGATTCAAATTCAAATTAGTTTTATTGGCATGAATGTATAGCAACAATATTGCCAAAGCTATATATTATATTGATAAACTGTAGGCCTACTTTGTACACCCACTGCTTTGCCTTTCAATAAGAGACACATGGCAGGTTTATTAAAATTGTATTGACTGATGAAAAACAAATGTCCCTAAAGAATGAGCAACCTCCTCCTACTTTCATTTGACTCTAGGAAATTGATTCATAAATAGCCTCTAAAAAAATCAATCTCAAAAGAAAACAGTCCTTCTTTGATAAGAACCGGAGTGGTAAAGCTGCTGGACCTCGGTAGCCACCATCATGGCAACCACAATGATCTGACTGACTGTGGCATTATTATTATTGTTTGTAGCAGCAGCAACAGTAGCAGTAGTAGTAGCAATAGTAGTAATAGTAGTGGTAATAGTAGTAGTAGTAGGCCTAGCCTTTTACTAGTAGCAGTTGATGTTTTGTTGTTATAGTTCTATTGCTGTGGGAAGAAAAAGGGAGAAATATTCAGCACCCTGATAACGTTACATAAGACAGTAAGTCGAGTAATCACAAGGCTTGTGTTTCCTTTCAAACACATGGATTGTTGTTATATGATCTCATGAAAAGAGATTATCGCTGCAGCAGAGACTTTTGGGCCGTCACCTCTTCTCACCACATGCTGGCAGTGGAGCACAACAAACAGATGAAACATTGCCAAACCAACTACCATACTGTAAATCCAACTAATCTGGTTTGAAATGTGCCTCAGACTCTTTTGTAAATAATCACTCAAATTATTGTTAATTAAATCATAAATCATTACAAACTTTATGTCACAAGTAACATTAAAATTGGTAGGTTTGAATTAAATAATTATTAGATTAATTCTCATTGGATGTGATTTAATTATACAGTATAATTATACCACAGAAACTATACTGGTTTTGGTATCTATTAAGATCTAAGGTAACAAAATATTTATAGTGCAATCTACAAGCATAACATTAAATAGTTCTGTGCTGCATAAGATGCTGGAAAAATTGTTGGAAAGATGTTCATAAATGTCCCTTCTGAGGTCATTGGTTCAGGTTGACAAATTTTGCAGTTCCACCAACTTAAAAATAAAAATGTAACCCTGAATTCTTATGCAGAATTTTATGGAACCATCAACAGCAACATCTGGTGTGTTAGCACAAATCAACAGAAGATGCACATACCCCTGTCTTCTTAACTTAACAATTGTGCGATGTCATACAAAGTGATTTAAACACTAAACAACAATAAAGTATTTAGTAACATGTTCAAATGTGGGATGCAAACGATTGTTTGGAGTGAAGTCATTTGAAAACCAAAGTGAAAGATTGAAACTAGGTAGCGAGATCTGTAATCTGGCTTTAGTTGTAAAAATCCATATCCTCATTGAATGCATAGCAGTGAGAAGACTGGCCATATTTCACTGTAAGTTTAAACCAGTTCTGTGCTGTCGTTGCTTCTGTTGCAGTAAGTCCACTAGGAGTCTCTGTGCATTAGCAGATGTTAGCTCTGACACAGTAACATTTTCAGACTTCAGCCAGTCCAGGGTTACTCCAGTTTATACTCTAAGTCACTGAGTTCAGATGAGACCATTTTACTGCTGGGTTTTTGCTCAGAAACCCAGAGCTCCTATCACTATTTATGCTACTTTCAATTAGTTGGCAGATGCTCACAGTAAGTGCATGCAACCTTCAGCATTACGCTACTTCACATTTGGTACCCCAAACCCTCCCGCCTGAGTCAGAACTTCACATGATAAATGAACATGAACACTGATAACAAAATGTTGGATTTTAGACAGGGCAACCCACTGAATAGCCTCGAATTGTATCTGCAGTAAGTCAATGGACAGAGAATTGATGCCGTTAGCACACGTCACACACACCAAATTCAGTCATAAAGGGATCATCTGTGGTTTTGGACATACATAATTACATTGGCAGGAAAGCTCAAGTAGCACAGACATACTTAAGGTAATGATGATGGTAATGTTATATACCACCAGTGTTTTAGCTACAACGCAAAAAGATAAAACGGAGATTTTGAAGTGAGTTGTAAAACTAATTGTTTAGCTTTTTTGGCTGTTTCCCCCCTCTTTTAACAGCTGGCCGAGGACAGGCTGTGGTGTCTTCTAATTTAATATAATTCAGGAAGAGAGATGTGAACATGCAACCTTATACCTTATTTAACTCCCACCCATTCTAACCATCTGCTCTTTTTTTGGGATAAGGTGTCAGAGTACCTCATATTAACATGTGTAAAATCAAATGAAATGTGTGTGGCCTATTTTAATGCAGCAATTTTTCTGAATCATAAAATAAAAATCTTCTCTGTTATTAAATCAAACGAATGCTCACATGTTGTTATTTATAGTGTTTCCCACAATAAATCCAAAGCAGTGGCACCACTTTTTTTTGCTTTCATGTGCTCCTACTATATCAGTTTGGGGAAATAATATTAGAGCAGAGGGAATTTATATACAAAAAAACAGAATAGCCTTGAAAGTTCACAGATGTATGCTCACAGTGCAAAATGTTGTTGTACTCAGTCAATCAAAACAAGAGCCATGTAGGATAAGTTAAAAACAAGTTAAAAATATCATCTTTAGCCAAGAAGCTTTATGCTTGATAACACGTGTTTGAGGCAGAAGAGACACCAAACCAGTAGAAAGTACACCTTTGCACTTTAACATTATGGCTGATCCATATCCATCTGAATCAAATAGGAAACAAACAGACCATTGCTATAAGTATAAATATCTAAAAGTAGTACTGTATGTCAAAGGCAGCAGGATTTGTTGGATTCTGTATATATATATATATTTTTTCTCATCACTGGAAGCAACTAAAAGACTTTGTCTCTTGTCTGGTACTTTTAAATATATCCTATGACCTGGATAACTAGGCATCTTTAGATTTTTATATATATAGCTTTCCTGTTTGCCTGCTGTAACTAAAACATTGCAAGAAACAATTTCTGTTCTTGCTTAAAAACATCATAGCAACACAATGTGAAAGCAGAGATGAGGGGACAATACCAAAGGTCAAGTGTCTAAATGAGACAAAAGTAATCTGAGACTAAATGTGCTAATGGGCAGATTTGAGTCGAGTGTACCATATCCGAACACACATCAAATCTACTATAGTGAAATATAACCGTGTAAATGTGATTTTAATGTCAGAGTTTTAAACAGCATTGTTTGTATTTCAGTTGCCTCGCGTATGTGTGAGTGTGTGATAATTATTGCCTCAGTCTCACATGGAGAGACTTTAAGGAAATTTATTTTTTTCTCTTAATGGAAAACTAAGGATGTAAATTTGTCATGGGATTACTGGCTGTGCGTCATAAAAATTAAGAGACAGCATACTGTATTTGCTGTTGCATAAGCTTTTGTCTGTAACTTGTAACCTTTAGTTTGAACTTCCAAAGCTGTATATGTCAAATATTCCTTCTGTGCAAAATCTCTGTCCAGCCTCAGAAAGACCACTTGTTGTTATCATGGACTCTGGTGCCATTACTCCATCTATAAGGAGTGCGTCATGAAGCACAAAATAAAAAAACCCACAGGATAATTTTTGGCATTTCAGGGTTGCAACATTTAGGTTTTATGGAGAAATGTGGCGCAAAAATACTTTCTCTGGCAACTGGAATCAGATGATGACTAAACTCTGTTATTGTCTGTCTAAGTCAGGCTGGTGAAAACTGGCTGTTGAATAAAAGAGATTGAATCACATGGTTTATCTGATCAGAAACGAGTCAAAACAAAATCTTATGACTAAATGCTTTTGTCCACAGCTTGTAGTCTCCTCATTATTTGCTTTTTTATCATCTGACTTGAAACATTTCATCTTTCTGCAGAAATATTTGTTATGTGTTCTTTGAAATTTATCACTGTTCATTAAATGTATTGATAAAACATACCAATATTGTTCTGTGCTTTTATTCCAAAGCATGATTTGTGCTGTGTCCTGTCTCTTAGAAGGCTGTCATAGCTTCAGCCAGCCAGACAGAAGAAGCAGCCAGTGACCATCTGTCAGGTAACAGGAATGCCTGATTAAATCAATTTGAACGCCTAGTCAAACACTATTACTTTCATCAGGATGATTATTAGACAGCCTAACCTGCTATGGTACAAATCACAAGCTCCTATTAATGTCTGATATTGGGTGTAACTGATCGTGTTCATGTATCGTGCGTAAGCAGAAGGCAGTGTTAATAATACATGTTAATTTGGTGCAGTGAAGGACAGGATTACATTCATTCTGTCAAATGTGTGCTCACCATTCCCAGTGCATGGTAATCAAATGTAATATAAGGAAGTTTGGCTTGCCACGTGACTGTCCTCTCGACTTGGTCCAAGGTGGCGCTCTGACAACAAGCCTGGTCCCTATTGTGGCCCCCTTAAAATGTAGTGGTGAAAACAAAGCAAGCCTGTTCTCTCTTACTGTGTAAACTGGCCAATATTGTCAAATTAAATAAAAGATTTAATACATTATTGACACTCCTTCCCAGCTTTCATTGAGTTTCTTCAAATGAGTGAAACAGCGCCCCTCTGTGTAGTAACGGCTGGTCAATGTCAGCCAGTCTGTGTGGTGACAGAGGGTGATGCAGGCGTTTAGTCGAGATGGAGTCGACCAAACCAGGTGGAACTAATTAAACAATAATTAGCAAAAAAACTTTGGACGCGGTCTGTCATGATACTGAATGGACAGGCTTCTTGAAATGGAACTGACAGCTGAACTATAGCACTTTGGCTCTGGCAGAAACTGAATTTATAGTTAGCAACATTAATTTAAACAAGCTAGCATGTTTTCCAGTGTTGGTAATGCTATCTCTCAAATTGTTTTGAAAGAATAGTTAGCTAGCAAAGATGGAGGGAGGATATGAGGGGTTTTGTGAACAAACAAAACGACTACGGTAGCAACAGGTTCAGTGGGACTGATTAGTATGTCAGGATCATGGACCAGTTCACCTTCATGAAGAAAAAGAACGTGGCCTTGACATCAAATAACATGAGTCAAATATCTAACTTACACCTTCTGTCTCTGCTGCAGTCTTTTTAGTTGGTGAGATTTTTTTTTTTTTTTTTGGTCTGACAGCACATACAATCAACTTGGTGTGAATGGGTATTCACTATTTTTATTGACAAATCAATACAAAAATAATCTGCAAATGCATCAATAATCAACATTAGTTGCAGACTTATTTCAAGAATATAAAGAGATGTATTTACTGGCGAAATCCTGAAGGGACTGTCCCTCCAGAATTTCGCAGACCCTTGCCTGTGCCCATTGTTGCACTGATTTTTGTGGCAGATTACAAAAAAATTGCGATTAAAGTTGCCATGTTTTGGGGTGTTATTTTGCAATGAAATAGTAGGAGTAAGTGAAAACCGCAAAGGTAGATAGATTTAGAATCATAGTTGAATCATTAAACAGTCCCTCCAGGAGGAACCTTAACCATGCATATTTAAACTAGCTTACCTTGATTATTTCAGCACTTGGAATTGACCAGGATACAGCAGCCTTTGTCAAAGTGATTTGTCTCTTCTGACATCCTCCATGCTTTTCTGCCACTCTCTTTGTATGTTTTGCTGTGGCAAAGTGTTTGTCAATAGACAATTTCCTTTTGAGTTCAACCAATACTGCATGTTTGGCTAAACAGTTTACCCCCGCTTTGGTAAAGAAGATCCGGATACTGTTTTTCACTGGGGGTTTTTGTCAGCAAATGTGAGACATTGGAATCTCATGTTTGCAAGGAAGTGCCAGGCTGATGTATGACAAAGTTTTGCGCAAAATGGCAATGATAGGTCAAATTTGCAGTAAAGTTGCATTAAATTAATTCACAGGAATTTGTTGAATTTGTGTTAATAGTGCGATCGCAACATTGCGAAATCCTGGAGGGACGCACATTGTTTCTTTTTGATGCACATGTTAATCTAATCTCTAAATGTCATCTCATCAATGGTAAATTCACTGTGTAATGTGGTTTGTTGTGTACATGTTATATACACAGCTGCTTTGTTGGTAAAATGACACACTAGCCATGTTTCCATCTAATTGTAATGCGAATTTTAAGCGTACTTTTGAAATGTCGCAAAAACTTACAACACTTAATTTCCTGCATTCTGGGGACATTTTCTGCACCAGGGAAGCACAAAATTCAGGTGGCAGGTGACAATTCAGAATATAAAAATATAATGCAGTAATCAGTAGCTTATTATTGTTTTAAGCTTAAGTTACTTTTTTTGGACAACACAGTTTTCTCCTGTATTTACATTGCATTGCAGGCTTATTGTGCAAATAAACCTTTTTCACAGCATTTTTATTTGTTAATTAACATTTCTTGGCCCAAGATATTTTTCAGAACATTTTTAACAAATGCTTTCAAAAAGTGGTGGGTACATGTCCCCAGCGTCCAGTCTGTGGTGTCCTCAGGTGGTCAGGGAGAGCATTCCACAGAGTGGGGGCAGCTGAACAGAAAGCCCGATCTCCCATTGTAGGGAGCTTGGTTCTGGGAGGTTTCAGGAGATATGCTGAGAAAGATCAGAGGGCACGTGTGGAGGTCTGTGGGGTGAGGAGTTCCTTGAGGTGGGGGGGGGGGCTTCACCATGGATGCACTGGTGGGTAAGGAGGGAGACCTTGTACTCAATCCTGAGTGAGACAGGAAGCCAGTGGAGTGATTTGAGGATGGGGGTGATGTGGTCATGTTTGCGCATCTTCAGCAGGATCCTAGCAGCGTTGTTCTGGATGTACTGCAGCTTCTGAAGGCTTTTCTCAGGGATCCCTGTGAGGAGCGCATTGCAGTAGTCCAGCCTGGAGGAGACAAAAGCGTAGACAAGCTTTTCCGCATCTGCAGGAGTGAGTGTGGGACGGAGTTTGGCGATGTTCCTGAGGTGGAACGAGGAGGTCTTGCAGAGATGTTTGATGTGAACCTCAAAGGTCAGATGAGTCCATTTTAACACCCAAGTTGGTGGCTGATGTTGAAAGTGGAATGTTTTGGCCAGAGAAGGTGATGCTGGTAATGTCAGATGACCTAAACTAGTGTGGAGTGCTGACTAAGATGGCTTCAGTCTTGGAGCTGTTTAGCTGTAGAAAGTTTTGCTTCATCCAGGCCTTTATCTCCTCCAGGCAGGTGGTCAGAGTGGATGATGGCAGGGTAGCAGAGGGGGTTGGGTTTGTCCTGAGGTAGAGTGGAGTGTCATCAGCATAGCAGTGAAATGAAATTCCATGCCGGCTAATGACGTGGCCAAGGGGGAGCATGGGTCTTCAATCCACGACGACAAAACTTATGGATAATCTTAACAATCTTCCATGGCTCTTGAGAAAACTGCAGCACGTTTCTCTCATCTAGATCTTAGCGAGTGTACCCATACAGCGTCCCTGTAGCAACAAATTATCATTTCCGCACGGAACAAAAAAATAAGTTCCACCCTTTTTCTCACAGTTTTTAACAAAATAAATAATCATGAAATTATTATTTATTGACCATGAAATATTTCAATCATATGATTTTTTAACCTCATATATATTTATATTTTAATTGTGAACCATATTTAACAGAAATGTATGAGTTGCCTTTGATTGCAGCTACACTCCCACCAAATCACTTGTGATTTCAACCAATGAACTATGTGTGAGTGATTATTGTAAGTTAAAGTTATGTTAGTCAGCTTCAAGTAATGTTACTGTCTTGTGGATAGGTCTCTCCAGATAGACTGGTTTGCTGAGTCTTTTTCCTTGGTCATCTAATGATGAGTTGCTGATCAGTAACTGGACCTTTCGCACACATCCATCTTCAGCTGGATACACAGTGGTGACTTTAGCCAGCTTCCACTCATTTCTGGGTGCTGTATCGTCTTGTACAATTACTATATCATTGACTTTCGCATTTCTCTTTGTCTTGTGCCATTTCTGTCTTTGTTGTAAACTCAAAAGGTACTCCTTT
The DNA here is from genome assembly GCF_014851395.1 of Micropterus salmoides. Lineage (NCBI taxonomy): Eukaryota > Metazoa > Chordata > Actinopteri > Centrarchiformes > Centrarchidae > Micropterus > Micropterus salmoides. The sequence goes on from NW_024044348.1 coordinate 19,684,811, forward strand.
TTCCATCTGTGCCAAAATTCATTGGCAAGGTATTGGACTCTACGCCATCTCTTGCGGTCTTCTTTTACGAAGTTTCCAGGTGGAGGCAAGATTATTGAAGACTTCATTGTCAGAAGTAAGTTGGGCGCAAGAGGCTGAGGACCTGTAGGGTCACTGAGTAAGTGTGCGGTCATAGGTCGGCTGTTTATGATTGCCATCACTTCATAAAGATAGGTCCGTAATGATGAACTGTTGAGTGTTCGGGATGACTGATCCAGGATGGATGTTAACACACTTCTGATTGTCCGGATCTGCCTTTCCCAAACTCCGCCCATATGGCTAGCAGAGGGAGGATTCATGACAAACTCACATCCTAATTTTTTAAGGCATTCTTGATCCATTTCCTTTACTGCTTCCAGGAATTCACGCCTCGCTCCAACAAAATTGGTACCCTGATCTGATTGGAGTTGGCGAACGTTTCCACGTAGGGCAATGAAGGCACGAAGTGAGTTGATGAATGCATCGGTTGACAGATCATCAAGTAACTCTATGTGCACTGAACGAGAGCACATGCATGTGAACAATAGTCCATAACGTTTCAGCTCTTTTCGACCTTCTTTGATATAAAATGGACCGAAACAATCCATCCCGCAATACGTGAAGGGAGGAGTTGTCTCCATTCTCTCACGTGGCAGATCTGCCATTCTCTGTTCTTCAGTGTGCCGCCTAAACTTTCTGCACTTGACGCAGTGGTAGATGACTGATGACACAGCTTGACTACATCCGAGGATCCATATGCCATTTGATCTCAACTCGTTTATGGTCATGCCACGCCCCTGATGTTGCACTTGCCTGTGATAGTGATCAATCAGTAACCTTGTTATGTGGTTGGTTTTTGGTAATATGACTGGATGTTTGATGTGTGGATGCATGGCAGCATGTTCTAATCTACCTCCCACTCTAAGGATGCCCCTTTGGCTTAAGAAGGGATTGAGTCGGTACAACCTGCTGGATTTATCTTTGGTCATCTCCTTTTGTGACTTAAGATCATTGATCTCTTTGGAGAAGACTTCCTTTTGTACAATGAGCATGATGGTAAGCTCCGCATCCTGTCTTTCCTCGAGACTTGTGGCTTCATTGGTTCTCTGTATTGTGCCCTTAAACTCCTTGAGAAATCTTTGAAGTCTGGCGATTGCTTTCACTAGTCTTGTCCTACTTGAAAACTTAAGAAAGCGATTAGAGAGCAAATCTGTTGTTGTTGAGGTCTGGTGCACAATGACCCTGTGGACTTCTGGATCTTTGGCATCAAGTTCTCTCACCTTAACCTCACCGCTTGGAAGCTCTTCCTGCCAGAGAAACTCTGGACCACTAAACCAATTGGAAGCAATGAACTCTTTTGCCTTAAGCCCTCGTGACACATGATCAGCGGGATTGTCTTCTGATGTCACGTATTTCCACTGGGTTGGTTTTGTGCTTTCCTTGATGCGCTGTATGCGGTTAGCTACGAAGACATGAAACTGTTATTCGTCATTGTTAATGTATCCCAAGACGATGTTTGAATCTGTCCAGAAGAATTCTTGGGCGTCTTCAAACTCCAATTCTCCTCTGAGCATGTCACTTGTGCGTACTGCTACAACTGCTGCGGACAGCTCAAGTCTTGGCACCGTGGTTACTCTTGTGGGGGAAACTCTGGCCTTGGCCATGACTAGAACGCAGTGTATCTGTCCTGTTATGCTGATTGCTCTTAGATAAGTACAGACTCCATACCCTGTGACACTTGCGTCTGAAAAATGGTGGACTTCATACTTGTGAACGGTCTTGAAATCTACTGGTAAGTAGCATCGCTCAATCTTGACATTGGCTAAGTTCTGTAGATCCAATAGCCAGGACTCCCACCGTGACCTTAGCTCATTTGACAGTGGCTCATCCCAGTCGATCTTCTCACGACACATCTGTTGAAGTATTTGTTTCCCAAGTAGGACGAAAGGCGCCACAAAGCCAAGTGGATCGAAGATCGAGGCTACTGTGGACAAAACTCCTCTTCTAGAGAGAGGGTGCTCATTCACAACTACTCGAAACTGGAAATGGTCTGAAGCGACACACCATTTGACGCCTAGAGCTCTCTCAATCTGTTGTTCGCCAAGAGCTAGGTCTTGTTTCATTACTGTCTCTGCAAAGTCTTCCTTTGGGAGGGATGCTAATACTTGTTGGTTGTTTGATATGAACTTATGAAGTCGCAACTTGCCTGTATTGCAGAGTTGTCTTGCTTCGTTTACCAACTGGATAGCCTCTTCTTCTGTGTGGACACTTATTAGGCCATCATCCACATAGAAGTTTCTCTCAATGAAACGAATTGTGGCTTCACTGAAAGAACCTTGCCCTTGAGCTGCGATATACTTGAGGCCGTAGTTTGCGCAGCCGGGTGAGGAAGCGGCTCCAAACAGATGGACACACATACGGTAGACAGAGGGGTTGGAGTAGAAGTCTCCATTGTCCCACCACAGAAAGCGGAAGTAGTTTGATCTTCTGGTTTGACATGGAATTGGTGAAACATGCGTTCTATGTCGCACATCACCGCTACTTGACCCTTACGAAACCGGCATAGAACACCAACCAGGGTGTTGGTCAACTCAGGCCCGGTGAGTAGAAAGACACACCTTCGTACCTTGCAGAGCAATCGAACACGACTCTTATTTTTCCAGGTTTCTGAGGGTGATAAACCCCATGATGAGGGATGTACCAGGAGGGGCCTTTGTCCAGTTCGTCAGGTGGAACTTTTTCCGCATCTCCACGTGTTATTGTTTCAGTCATGAATGTTGTGTAGTCTTTGTGGTATTGCGTGTCTTTCTCAAATCTTTTCTTTCGTTCGGCACAGATTTTATTAGCTGGCAGGTTTGGTCTGTCCTTCTTAAAGGGTAAGGGCAACTCACAGTGACCATTCGCTTTCATTTTCACTCCTTCCTCCATTATGGCAATGAAACGTAAATCCTCTTGGGAGAAGTGAGAGTCCTCCACGCGGCGTTCATTGAAATCGGACTCCATTACCTTTATCACATCTAGTGGTGTGACTAGCTCTTTGACTTGTGTACGACAGACGTACATGACTTCGTTTGGTAAGGGGTTTGATGACTGAACAGAAGGTGTCACTTCCTTGACTATGACTCTGACGCTGCTTCCTATAGCGTCACCATAGTCCACACAGGGATCAGTACCGCCAACTATAGTCCAGCCAAGGTGTGTTCTTTGAGCGAATGGTTCATTGTCCTTTCCTGACACCACTTCTCTGGGTAACAGAGCTTGCGAACAGTTGTACCCTATAAGCAGGCCGACATCGCACTCTATCATGGGAGGGATCTCTTCAGCAAGGTTCTCTAGGTGAGGCCATGCTCTTGCTGTCTTAGGTGTGGGAAGATGACTTAGGTTGGCAGGGATAAAGTCTCTGGTGTATGTAGTTGGGAGAGGGATTCTTTTAGATGTGTAGAAGCCTCTGACTTGTAGCCCAAATAGCTTTTGACTTGTAATGACTGTGTCCCTGGATGACAGTGTGGAAAGTTTCAACTGCGCTTGTTTCCTTTCTGTGACTAAAGCGTCTGCCTTTTCTTGAAGAACGAAAGTGGTGTCGCTCTGACTGTCCAGAAGGGCATAGACAAGAATCTCGTGTTCTGGATCGCTTGTTGTGGACAACCAAACTGGAACGATTGTAGATGTGAGATCACTGTTAGTGTTTTGGACGACACGATTGGATATTGCCTTGTTTGATGTTTCTGAACTTGGTTGTTTGGTTTCCCTTGTGTCCTTTTGTTCCTTGTCAGCATCCTTTGTCCTTTTGACTTCCCTGTCACGTTCCTGATGTAAGCATGTTGGATGTTTCCCTTTGCATGTATTACAAACACTTCTCCTTTCACATTTTTTTGAATGGTGACCAGGGTTGAGACATCCAAAGCACAAGCCCTTTGTTTGTACAAACTTGACTCGATCAGCAATTGACTTGTCCATGAACTTTCGGCAGACATGAATTCCATGGTTTGGTCTTTCACAAAAGACACACATCTTAGTGTCTGATTTCTCTTCAGAACTGCTTGCTAACACCTTTGCGCCAACACTTCGGATCTTTGAGGTCTTTGTTTTGTCAAAGTCACTTGCCTTTAGTGCATGAAGCGATGTGATTGGATTGCACGCTATCTTCGCCTCTCTTGTAACAAAGTCGACAAAGTTGCTGAATGTTGGAAATGACCCACTTTGTTCTTGTATGTCAATGACCTTTCTATTCCAGCTCGCCGTTAACCAATCAGGAAGCTTGGTGAGCATTTTCTGATTTTCGCTGCAGTCATTGAGAACTTCAAGATTCCTAATCTGGAACATTGCTGCTTCACAGCCTCTGAGAAAGTCTGAGAACTCTTGTAGTTCAGCACTGTCCTTTGGTCCTATCCTTGGCCATGATGTGAGCTTATCCCTGAAGGCTTTGGCGATTACAAATGAGCTTCCATACCTTTCCTCCAGAATGTTCCATGCTGCAAGATACGCTGTGTCCGTTCCTAACAGGAAATAGCTCTCAATTGCTTTTCTTGCTGGCCCACCAACATATTTCCGGAGGTAGTAAAGCTTTTCATTTACTGGGATGTTCTTCCTGTCTATCAGGGTTTCAAAGGACATTTTCCAATCCTTATACTTGAGTGGGTCTCCAATGAAGACTGAAGGTTCTGGCACTGGTAAACGGCTTATGTTAATTGACTCTGCTAACGCTCTGGCTAATGCAGTAATGCTGTCTTCTTGTGTAGCATTGGTTGCACGTTGCTTGCTTGTGACCTCTTGTGGCACAGTGCGTTGTTGCGGGTGAAATTCAGGTAAACTAACCAGGTAAGGTGCGGCTTCTTCCGGCCTGGACTTGCGGTGTAGAAGGTCTGATATTTCTTCATCCGAAGTTGATTCTTGCTCGTAGACTTTCAGACGTGCTTTGGTGGCTTTCATTTTCTTGACAGTTTCTAAGCGTTCTATCTGCCTTCGCTTTTCTTCTAATGCCTTTTGTTTTTCAGCATTTTCTGCTTCTTGTTGTGCAAGTCTTTTTCTGTTTTGAGCTTCAAGATTTTCAAGTTCCCTTTGCTCACGCTCCATTTCTTGCATCACTTTCAAGGTAGCTTCAGTTGCAGCCAGTTCTGCTGCTGCTTCTTGTTTCTTTGCAGATGAATTACTCGAATGGCTTGAATGTGTGATTTCACTACCTGTACGTTTGGACCTGTGAGATGCTGAAGATTGGAACACTGAGCTAGCCTCACTACAGTGAGTTGACCTTTTAGCTGGGTATTTACCACATTCCTCTTCTTTAAGAATCTCTGATGCATGTTCTATTATCCTTACAGAAACAGCATGACATGTGTCTATTCGACGACGAGTGTCACTGTCAGGAGTGTTGTGACTGCGCAACTCGTGATAGGTTTGCTTTACTTCTCCTGCAGCATTTTGGACGCTTACAATGTGATCCTGTAAGCTTGCAGTGCTAGGTGCATCGAGTGCTCTCTTAGCTTGTTTGGCAATAGCTTTCCATTTGTCATAATTAGTCTTAAAGCGACACTGAAGCTTATTCACTCTTTCTTCGTGTAGAGCTTGGCCCTTTTCAGTAAGCTTTCTGTTTCTTTGGCTTTTTCTCAAAGCATCTTCTTCAACTACTTGATTTGTATTTACCCCTTGCAGTGGGTTTGAGTCTACTGTTTCGTCATCAGGGCTTGCTTGATCCTGCAACTTTACAGCTTCACTTCCTTGGACTTCAGGCTCAGCCATTTCACTACTTGAGCTAATGTATGTGTATTGACTTAAATTCAGATTACTTGTGAGTTTGTGAAATTACCTAGATTATTTTAAGGCACTATTGATATAATACTCTTAACCTGTAAATATGAACTCTGTTAGAATTAACTTAAAAAATGTGTGTGAACACCTTAATGCAAATAATAAACTGTTTTCACCTTGTATGAAAATAAAGAAAATGACCTTCAATGCCAAAGAAAAACAATATGACTTAACTATGACTTAAAATGCCTTAGTGCACCTTTAACTTAGCAATATAGTGATTAGAATGTGCAATTCGTATAAATCACCTTACAAAGAAATAAACACAAATTAAACTTAATCTTAATTGCAGACACATACACTTCAGCCCCTTTTAGCACTTTAGAGTCCCTTGAAAGTTAGCAGAATTAAACTACTTCTTAGCATTTAACTTGTTTAAATGTGTTACTTATTTGTAGCTTGATCCCACGACACTTCTGGACTCCAGTTGCCACTTGTCGGGTTTCCGTTCATGCAGTCCGTGTTGTCTTTGAAGCTCGTGAGCGTAGTTAACGATGTAACGAGCTGCTCGTTTATGGCTCCGTCGCAACAGGCACCGCTCTCTTCTCCTCCAACCCGAAGCAGGCTGAGTTCTGACTGTTACTCCCCTCGAGTTTAATAAAGGCTCAAGTCATTCCTGGGTTTTCACGGGCACATTTATTCGATGACGGGCATGTCTTTACATGTTCACTTGCATCTCCAAATTGCCGTCAGAACTGGTAGATAAATAAAACACAGAAAAACGTAAATTAACCTTAAATTCTTGACATACTTGCAAACAATACTAAAACAGAATCACATAGAAACTAAGAAATAAAGTATACATTTATGCCATGTAAAATAATTGGCTTGTTACAAACACAGTCACGTAACACAAATAAATGACAAAGAAAGAGAAAATATATACCTCATTGGCCACATGAACCCGAGAGGGTAAACTTAGGTTATTAGTCTTCAATCCACGACGACAAAACTTATGGATAATCTTAACAATCTTCCATGGCTCTTGAGAAAACTGCAGCACGTTTCTCTCATCTAGATCTTAGCGAGTGTACCCATACAGCGTCCCTGTAGCAACAAATTATCATTTCTGCACGGAACAAAAAAATAAGTTCCACCCTTTTTCTCACAGTTTTTAACAAAAGAAATAATCATGAAATTATTATTTATTGACCATGAAATATTTCAATCATATGATTTTTTAACCTCATATATATTTATATTTTAATTGTGAACCATATTTAACAGAAATGTATGAGTTGCCTTTGATTGCAGCTACAGCCTGCTTGGTGTGGAGAGATCTCGCGATGTTTCCCGTGTTGCTTGCACCGAGGGCGACACTGCTCTGATGACGCAGCAGACGTGCAACAGTGGTCAAGATGGATGGAATGTTTGAAGCAGGCTGGCCAGGCTGATGGTAAACAAACTTTCAACGGGAGTTCTGCGGATGTATCGTGGACGGCGATGAAGTCCAAGTTCTTTGATGGCTGCAATGCACGTTGGAATAGAGCAGTTGTTGAGAATTAGCAGCTGTGGGATAGAGTACTTGAGCTTCATGCCGGTCGCCGAAAGTGTTAGCCTGGAGCTAGCCATTAGCCAAACACAGAGATGGAAGACTGTCAGGCACAGGGAGAAGATGGTCCATATCATGGCAGCGGGGTGCACAAGGCACGGAGGAATGGCTGGAGGCAGCTGACAGCTAGCTACCAACTGCAGAGGTATCAGTTTGAGGCAAAACTGGACCGGGACAGCTAGATGGCTGCCCCGGAGTAAACCTCGTAGTAGCAGTGCTGAAATGACGTAGAAATCCGGGTGTTCACCACTGACAGCGGGAGGTAACCAACAATTTGCCGATGTTGGAGGAGATGTCAGTAGCTAAGTAAAGCCTTCAATTTCGTATCAATCCGTGCAAAAACTCAAAAAGAAATACTGTTCAGAATGAGAAAACGGCGGAGAAGCTGCGAACAACAAACGCCAGCGTCCTCTCCTGTGTGTGTCTTGGGATGATAGTAATATTCTGTTCCTCCAAGTAAGAGATGTGAATGGGACGGCCCGCTGTCCATGCTTTATGGCCCGATCGTTGGCCCATTTTTTTTAAATGGTTATATAAATGCATAACTTACGTTACACCGGCCCCAAAGATGCGTCGGCCCACTGGGCATTTGCCCGGTATGCCAGATTACCACTCGAGCCCTGGTTACGTCAGTAGTTGATGTTACACATGCATCCACGTCTTTTCTCAGCACAAATGAGCGTCACCAGCCACGAGGTGCATGAAATTCTCAGCAGGCATGCAGAACTCTGCACAACCGGGCAAGAAGCCGACAGCAGAAACAGCTGATCAGTCGTGAGTTACAAGTTCGCTATGTCAGAACTTATATGGAAAAAGTGTTTCCATCCCCCATTTAGCGCATTTATTCTTTTTCGACAAAGGCAAAAACTACCTCAAGTGGGCGTAAAAACTTTTTTTGCGAAATTATGGATTTTTTAAAAATAATTTTGCTGTTTCCATCAACCTTTTTCTAATGCGATACTTCAAAATGCGCATTAAAAAACATTGATGGCAACACGGCTACTGTCCTTTTGTTATATCTTTTTATTGCTTTAGATGAAGTATCTGACTTGACTTGTGTGGACTTAGTTTAAGAGTTTATTTAACTGGCCCCTCATAAAAAAAACAAACACTGGTTTAAATGTGCCCAAACTACCACACCATCTCACTCCTACAATTTCCTCTATCCTTTGGACCCAAATAAAAATGTAATATTACAGTACCCACAATAGATGACATTAATGCCTGTCTGCAAATACAATTCGACTCAAAACACAAAGGCAAAATTTTCTTTTATTTCTCTTCAATTAAGACTCTCCTTTCAGCACCTTTTCAGAGTTTGGGTTCCCACAGATGTCCAAATGACTGGTTTCCACGACAACACTCCTTCACACCTCAAAATAGGCCCCACTTTTTTATCTTATTAGGGAGGTTTGCACTTGAGTGTCAAAAGGGCTCTCCTTCCCGCACGTATTGATCTGGTAGCAATTCCTTATTTGCACACTGGGCAGACCAGGATTAGTTGTTTTTTTTTTGTTTTTTTCTTGGAGCAACAGTCTTGGCCAAAGCTTCATTTTAAGTTTAATTGTGATTTTCTTTTCATGTTTCTGAAAGGATGGTGAGATTTTGCTAGAGAAGATCTTTGTCAAGCTCCATCTATATCTATCTGGACCGTAGAGGCAACGGACAGAAGGTTTTCAAAATGATTATGCTTTTTAAGCTTTACATATTGTCATTAATCTCCAGCGTTTTATTTAGAGTGCTTTGCTGTCTTTAAAATTGGCCAGAATTTCATATTTTAGGAGTCCATTATAGGTCCTCACATAAGTTTGTGAATGTCCCGACTGAAACAGCCCCGAGTTAGAACAGTTTTACGGGACTTCTATACTTTTCTGTTCTAACCTTAATATGAGTTGTTTTCTAATGTTTAAATGTGTTGGTTTTTGAAGGCAATGACATAGGCCTATTTTATCTTTTAGATAATAAGGACTAAGGGTAATGAGGAATTTGAAAAACATGTCCAGACTCAGACATTTTGGAGGTCTGATGTGCTGTACAGCTGAGGTGTTGTTGTAAACGTAACCTATCAAGGTCAGATATCACCACTCAGCATCAAGTTGTGTCTGGTCTGTTTAATTCTACTGATAACTCAAATATAAATAAACACTGTCCAGCACCATCTGCTCTTCCTATGTGCAGTTAAAATGACAAAATAAATACATAAATTTTACTGTTTAATTTGTACATGTAGGTATAAGAATTTAAATTCCAACATGACTATCTCATGATAACTTGTACCTCTTTAATTAATAGGTTTGTAGACTATATTTTTAAATAAACAAATGGTTATAAGATGTATGTCAAGAGTATGTTTGTGCAAATTAGGAGCATAAAATTTGTTCTTATTCTTAATTTTTCTCACTTTGCACTACTCACTACCTGCAAGGTTCTGTTGTGGCAGCTAAATTATGATAACATGATTATTATTACATAATGTGGTTTTTTTTGTTGTTTTTTTTTTAACTTGGGCCATATTTTCACATTTTGGTGTCGAAGATGTGCATTTACAAAATGTTTTGGAATCAGTGCAGAAGATGGCTTCAGTCACTGCAGCAGTTTGCAGCTGCAACGTATTCCTTTGGGGCAATCGCACACATCAAAATTCTCTGAAATCTTGTGAGAGGCGAGTTGTTGCAGGACAGCGTCAACACACAGAATTGTTTCAGCAGCGGAGCGTTTAGCCTGTATACGTTGTTGACATGATGATAATTTGTCATTCTGTGTGCTTCAACTACGGATAACGGGTTTATGTGAGCCCGTTTCGCTCCACACTCTGCACAGCAACATCCACATGGAGCATTTCAGAATAAGAGCGTTTTGCCTGCCTGATTTTGATGACTTGTTCAGCCCGGTTCATCTGCTCTGTGCTGCTTGATGCGTTTTCTGTCAAAAATAGGCTGGCAGTGAAGAGCTAAACTTGAAAAAAAAGAGTAAAAAGAACGTAAATCGAATCATATTCGTAATATCTGGCAGAAAAATCGTAATTAGATTTTTACCCCAAATCGTTCAGCCCTAGTATGTGTTATTGTATAATCCAGACATTTTCCATAATGCAGGTATCTCATTATTTAGATTCTGAAACTGCGAATACCATGATACTAATCAGTGTTCATACCATTTAAAAGAATGAGGCTGGGACAAAGTAAGTGAAAGCTCAAACTAACTGATCAGTGACCAAGTTTTCCATACACACTTGGTGTCAGCTCTTATATGATTTCCTCTTAATGAGCAAACAGCAGCTCCATCTTCATCAGCTAATTCATCCAGGAGGAGCAGGGGCTCCATGATTATGAGGAGAGAAAGTGCACATGTTCATTATACCCAGTAATAATGGCAAGAGGCCCCCAGCCTCCTAGATTGCAATATACATTTTAGATGTGACCCTACTGCTGTTAAAAAGCTTTCAGCCCTCCTCTCCAAAGACAGTGTTTCTGTATGACTGAACTCTGTTGTGGGCTCCTGTCAGCTGATTTAAATGCTAATCAACATGTTATTCAGGTCCAGACCATCTGTGGAGCACTGCCAACCACAGCATAATACTTGTTGCCTCTTCTACTACTTTGCTGAGGCAGTGAGCCCAAGAGAAATTCTAAAAAGCTCAAGAAAAAAACAAAGCTTTATTCCATTACCATCGAAGTCAGAGGAAGAATTACTTATTTTTAAAACATCTTTGTGAGAGCTTTTATTCTCTCAGCAGTGCTTAAACATGTTAGACACAGTTATTAAGTTTATAGTTTTTACATTGTTGCTATGATAATTAATGTTTGAACATAAATTGATTTTGCTAATAAATGTCTAGATAGTTTTGTCTCCACAAAGTTGATTGGATTTCTTCACGGGGGGGACTGGAGCACACTGACTGATTTGCAGTCTTTAATTGTGCAAACATACTAACGTCACTTAATCGGCATCAAAATGAGCAAAACACATAGTACACAATTTAGGGCCGGTGTACCATTTGTCATTTGGATAATTGGTTGAACAGGATTTCTAATCTATTGGATAATGGATCCAATGGTAATTGCTAGAGCCAATGTTCAAGTGCCACACACCATGGACCACAATCACATCAGAAACAAAAGAACACACCTTAAAGTTTCAAAGACAGAATTACAGGAGACACAACAAAAACCTCACGTGTTTGGCTTCTGGGTCTTTTTTTTTAATATTTTGATAAATCATTGGTCTGGACTAAAATTAAAGCCGTCTATGTGTTCACACAATTCACTCCTGCTCTCTTCAAACTTTGTCTGTAACTATTTGCCTCCCCCAGATGTGTTTAATAATGTGACAAAAACTAAGTTGACAAAATTTGAATGTTTTCTAATAATTTTTACTGGTAGCTCAACACTGACAAAGTTTTAAATATTCAACATTTTCCAATTTTATCATGTAATTAACTTTAATATCACACGTTAGAATAATGTAAAACTCCTCAAAAAGAAGACACATAGCTGCTAACAGTTACTTCATAAGTTAATAATAAACACTTCAGTATTCATAAGTGTCCAGAGAATGACTGTATTGCAGCTTAAAAAACAGCTACATGTGTTTTGTTGTAGGCTAGCTCTCCAGCTCACAGAGTAGCTGCAGATTTCTATGAAGTGGACAAAACACAAGCACATGTAAACCAGATAGCCTTTCAGACAGACCTTAATGATGGAAGTGGCATAAGTGGGCGGCTTTGACTCAGGGTAGAACGGTCATCCCCCTAAAGGAAGGTTGGGAACCCGAAATTGCTCCTGGTGGCTGTGCCATCAGTATGTGAATGAGTTAATTTCTGTTTCGCATGAGCATTTGGGTCTCTGCTCATAGGTGGGTGAATGTGATGTAGTGTAAAGCACTCTGAGTGGTCGAAAAGACTAGAAAGGTGCTACACAAATACAGCCCATTTACCTCTGAGAGCCTAAATGTGTACGTCTGCACTGCGCTCCAACAAATAGAAGCAACAGCTGCAGAAGAAGCTCTTAAGTGAAGTGTCCTTCTTTACTGTACCAGAAAATAACTGGTAGGTGGTGCTAAAAATGAGAATAATTAAGATTAGCATGATACACAAATGCGACATGGTGGTGCAGTGGTTAGCACTGTCACCTCACAGCAAGAGGTTCTGTGGATCGAGGCCCAGGCCTTCTTTGTGGAGTTTGCATGTTCCCCTTCGAGGGAACTCGAACTGCGTCGGTTACGACACTATGGGAACGCCTCTAGGCGAAGCAGGTCTGAACGTGAATGAAATCACTCCAATCCTATTGGCCTGTTGCTAGAACGGTAAGGTGTGACGGAATAACCGGAGGAGTATAAAGCACACCTGTACACACTCATCATTAGCTTTTTTCTATTCAGCAGGCGCTCTGTATGTTGTTTGAAGAAAGCTCCAGTCCTACAAGCAGTATGTCTTACCTGAAGAAGAAGTCTACCAGAATGTCCGGCAACCAGATGTACAGAAGGTGTGTTTTTTCTTGCCCTCGGTACATCACGGATGGAGATTCTCATGAGATGTGTGTCTCATGTTTGGGGATGGAGCACGCACGGGCAGCTCTCGAGGGGGCTGCCTGCGCCCGTTGCGAAGCCCTTTCCGTGCGGGTACTGAGGTACAGCATGGCTCTCTTTCCGAGGATAGCCGGATGTGTTTTCCCCGTGGTGCGGGCCCTGCGGCCGCTGAGGCGGCCCGGCGGCTTCACTCATGGGTTCACAGCGTGATCTGTCGGAGGATTTCGGGACGGCTGAGGCTTTTTCCCGACCTTCATCCGCTGGCTCCGACGCTTCCTTTCCTCGTTCGGGAGCCCGTTTTCGGCTTCTCCCGCTCGCGGTTTTGGATCCGGAGACGCTGCAGCAATCCGACTCCGAGGAGGCGGATGTGCTCAGCGCAGTGGACGATGACTTCCGGGTGTCGGGGCGGCGTCATCTGGCCGCGCCCGACTATGACGTGCTGCTGGAGGTGGTGACTAGAGCCGTGGCTAAGCTCAAGATCAACTGGCCACGGGAGGAGCAGACACCACAGGCTAGTGGTAGCTTGATGAAAGGTTTCTTAAGCACCACACGCCACCTCCACGCCGGTCTCTGCCATTCTTCCTGATTTACATGATGAGTAAATCATGGGGCAGACCCTTCTCTACATGGCTTTCCACACCCCGATCACTGAACTACAGTAATGTGATGGGGGTTAGGGACCGTGGTTATGGGAGGATGCCTCGGGTGGAGGATGAGCTTGCGAGCTATCTCTCCCCTCGACTTGCGTCCTCCCTGGAGAAGCCGGCATTACCATCCAAACCATGTCGCACCACATCCACGCTTGTGGGGAAGGCGTACATGGCAGCGGGCCAGGCAGGTGCGAGCTTGCACACCACGGTGCTTCAAGCCTACCAAGCCAACCTGCTACAGGAGATGGTTCAGAGGGGGGGTCCCTCCGAGGAAGATCTGGCGGAGCTTCGCAGAACCACGAAGCGTTAGACGCAGTGCGAAGCGTTCCGCCAGTACCTCCCTCGCCGGTCTGGACCCAAGGCAGCTGAGGCTGCCAGGCGTAGGTCCCTTCCCTCTACGAGCTCCTACGGAGAGGAGGGAAGCAGAGTGTCGCTTCTCGGGGGCCCCCCGAGGAGCTGGGGCAACGAGACGGCGCTCTCACCCTCAGCCGTCTGAGAGACGCGATCTGAGGACCGTCATCCAGTCCCGACGGAGCTCAGGGAAGACCGGGGTAGGGGAGTCTTTCTCCCCTCCCGCACCCCCCCCACCCCCCCCGGAGGCCGACCGAGGTCCCCTCCGCCGTGGCAACAGGTGATGTTATCCCGCCGTTTACACGTTCAGGACGCACCTGCCACCACCGAGTCCGCGCCGTACTGCCTGCCCCGAGGGTCTGCAGGCGGACGGCATCCCGACTCACTCACCGTGGATCTTCGGCGGCTCCCCCCTGCCGTTCTGGGGCTTCAGGGGTCCACCAGAAGATCACACGAGACACCGACCACCAGCCCCGAGGGGCTGGTTCTGTTGGCAGACTTTGCAGACGCTTGGCGGAGCCTGACGAACATTTCTCCGCGGGTCCTGCGCACTGCCATAGATGGGTATCGACTACAGTTCAAAACCCGCCCTCCAAATTCAACAGAAGAGAGGGGGTGGTTTGGACTGTGGTCCGCCCGGAGCAAGGTCCGGTGTTGGGACAGGAAGTTTGTACTCTGCTGAGGAAAGGGGCCGTGGAACGTGTCTCCCCCCCAGACAGAGACGCCGGTTCTACAGCCGGTACTTCATAGTCCCCAAGAAGGACGGAGGGCTGCGTGCCCTATTTTGGATCTGCGGGTTCTAACCGGTCTCTGAGGAGATTCAGGTTAAGATGCTCATCATCCCCGCCACCGTGACGCACATCCAATCTGAGGATTGGTTCGTCACGATAGATCTAAAGGACGCCTATTTCCAGGTCTCCATCCGTCCTTCTCACAGGAAGTTCCTGAGGTTTGCCTTCGGGGGTGTGGCTTACCAGTATCGGGTTCTTCCATTCGGCCTGGCACTTCCCCTAGCACATTCACCAAGTGTATGGATGCAGCACTGGCCCCGCTGAGGCTCCGGGGCATCCGGATTTCAACTTCATCGACGACTGGCTCATCCTAGCCCAGTCTCGAGAGTTGGCAGTTCGGCATCGAGATGTCGTTCTGGCTCGTCTGCGGCGTTTAGGGCTGAGGCTCAACGCAAAGACGAGCGTGCTGGCGCCCACCCAACGGGCTACGTTCCTAGGGGTTGCATGGGATTCGACAACGATGCGGGCACAATTGTCTCCGGCACGTGTCGACACCATATTGGCTGCCGTGAAAGGGGTGAAGTTAGGCCACGCCATCACTATGAAACACTTTCAACGAGTGTTGGGTCTCCTGGCGGCTGCGTCCAGCGTAATACCATCTGGACTGCTGCACATGAGACCCCTGCAGTGGTGGCTAAGGAACAAGGGTTTTTCCCCGAGGGGAATCCTCTCCGTCTGGTTTGGGTTACGCACAAGCGTCTTCGTTCCCTATCAGTTTGGAAGGAAACTTGGTTCCTGTCCCAGGGGCCCGTGCTGGAGGGTCTTGTCGCGGGCTGGTTCTTTCGACAGACGCCTCCCTCACGGGCTGGGGCGCGGTCATGGACGGCCGCTTTGCAAGGGGATCCTGGCAGGTGCATCGATCCGAGTGGCATATCAACTGTCTCGAGATGTTGGCGGTGTTCCAGACTCTAAGGAGTTTCCTGCCCGATCTCCAAGGCCACCACGTCCTGGTTCGCTCCGAGGAGAACAACACAGCGGTGGTGGCCTATCTGAATCACCAGGGCGGTCTGCGCTCGCGCCCTCTGGACAGACTGGCGCGTCAGATCCTCCTGTGGTCCCAGCAGAGGTTACTATCGCTCAGGGCGATGTATCTCCTGGGGACGCAGAATCAGGGAGCAGACCTGCTGTTGAGGCAGGGGCTGAGGCCCGGGGAATGGAGACTTCACCCCGAAGTGGTTCGAGCCCCATAGACGTGGATCTGTTTGCGTCTCAAGAGACTACGCACTGCCCGCTATGGTTTCTCTCGTTCCTCCAGCCCCGTTGGGTCTGGACGCCATGGTACATTCGTGGCCGAGGCTACGTCTGTACGCTTTTCCCCCAGTCGCTCTGCTCCCGGGGTTCTGGAGCGGGTCCGCCAGGACTATGTCGGCCTACTGCTCGTAGCCCCGTTCTGGCCAACCCGGGTGTGGTTCTCGGACATCATGTCGCTCCTGGACGGCCCGCCGTGGCGGGTCCCTCTGAGGAGAGACCTGCTGTCCCAGGCGCAGGGCCGGGTTCTTCACCCTTGCCCCGCCATATGGCGACTGTGGGTCTGGCCCCTGAGGGGGCACAGTACCTAGAGGCGGGTCTAACAGCCGGAGCAGTCGAGACTCTCCTGAGCTCCAGGGCCCCGTCCACACGGAGGATGTACGGCCTGAAGTGGAGTGTTTTCTCCACTTGGTGTAGGGAGCGGTCGGTGGACCCTGTTACCTGCCCGGTGGTTCAGGTACTTGAGTTCCTCCAGGACCGGTTCTCTGCTGGTCTTTCCCCTTCCACCCTCAAGGTGTACGTGGCAGCTATTTCATCTTTCCACACCCCTCTGAGGGAGGGGTTCTTGGGGAAACTTCCCTTGGTTGTACTTTTCCTCCGTGGTGCCCGGAGGATGAGACCTGCGACTCGGTCCAAGGTTCCCACTTGGGATCTGGCAGTGGTTCTTGGGGCGTTGGCTGAGGCCCCCTTCAAACCCCTGGAGTCAGCTGAGGCTAAGCACTTGACCCTCAAGATGGCCTTTCTCCTTGCTATCACCTCTCTGAGGAGGGTGGGGGAGCTCCAAGCGCTTTCGGTTTCCCCGCAAGCCTGGAGTTTGCCCCGGGGAATATTAGGGCTATCCTGCACCCTCGTTCAGGATACATCCCTAAAGTGCCTTCTTGTGCGGCAGGGTCCACAGTGCTGCAGGCATTTCATCCTCCACCTCATGTGACGGCGGAGGACGGGAGACTTCATCTGCTCTGCCCTGTCAGAGCACTGAGTATTTACACTCTGAGGTCCTCCCGTTGGAGGAAGGCTGACCAGCTGCTAGTGTGTTTTGGGTCTCCCAGGGGGGCTCCCTGCATCCAAACATACTATTAGCAACTGGATTGTTCAGACTATTTCCCTGGCCTATCAGGTGCGCGGTTTGCCTTCACCTGTGGCTGTGAGGGCTCATTCTACCAGAGGCAAGGCGGCCTCTCGAGCCCTCCTTTCCGGGGCCTCTTGCAGGATGTTGTTTAGCGGCTGGCTGGGCCACTCCGCACACATTCATTCGGTTTTACAGTCTTGACCTTCCTTCGGCACCTGGCACTCGTGCGCTCTCCTCTTAGTAGTGCCACTTTATTGCACACAGGGGCAGGCGGGGTTTTCGGCACGGTTTAGTGGGTATCTCGTTCCCATAGTGTCGTAACCGACGCAGTTCGAGTTCCCTCGAAGGGGAACGTCTCGGGTTACGTATGTAACCCTGGTTCCCCGAGAAGGGGAACGAGAGACTGCGTCGGTCCGCCGCACCTCTCTCCCCGCCTGAAGCGCCTGCTTCATAGTTTAAGCTAATGATGAGTGTGTACAGGTGTGCTTTATACTCCTCCGGTTATTCCGTCACACCTTACCGTTCTAGCAACAGGCCAATAGGATTGGAGTGATTTCATTCACGTTCAGACCTGCTTCGCCTAGAGGCGTTCCCATAGTGTCGTAACCGACGCAGTCTCTCGTTCCCCTTCTCGGGGAACCAGGGTTACATACGTAACCCGAGACGTTCTCCCCGTGTCTGTGTGGGTTCTCTTCATGTTTTCCTGCTTCCTCCCACTGTCCAAAGACATGCATAGGTTAATTGGTGACTCTTTGCCCTTAGGTGTGAATGTGTGTATGACTTGTTTGTCTCTGAGTTAGCCCTGTGATGAACAGGCAACCTGTCTAGGGTTCACCAATGACGGCTGGGATTGGCTCCAGCCCCTTCACGACCCTGTGCAGAGTTATACTACTATACTATAGAGTTATACTACTATACTATAGAGTTATACTATACTATTCTATACTACTGACTACGGCTGCAATAGTGCTAATCCAAAAATATTATTCTGATTATAGTATTTAAACCAAATAATAACACAAATCAGAATATGAATAAGAACAGTTAAATGATGTAAAAAATTATAACAATACTTAGTCAAGGATTAATTAACTTTAGAGAAATTTTTAATTAAATAACATTTTATCGCAATGAAAGTAAATATAAAAACATTGAGCCCAATTGAGACAAATCTCAGGCTGTAAAATAAGGCCAGGGCAATGTGTCATTGCCTACTTCACTCATTCACTGTTCCCTATACAATCGACATTTTAGAGCGAGATTTCAGACACCCATTATTCATGATTTTGTGTTATTGACAGGGACAGGGTCTTGCACGCGTCTAATTTTTGCATGTATAAATCACAAGGATTGCATTGTGGGATTATTAGCAAAACGAAGCTTACCTGTGATGGACACTTTGCTCCACTGGGGAATTTTGGAGGACACTGTATAATGGGTAATTGTCAAACTCATAATTCATACACTAGTAGGTAGTGCATCTTCACTATATAGTGAAGCAGTGGTTCCAGATACAGCCCTGGATTACTTACATAGCATTGGCTTTAGCCTGATGAAAAGGAAGGACTTGAGTGCATTGAAAAGAGAACCTAATTAATATAAACTCAAGTCATGTCCGTTATAAAAAAAATGATCAACATATAGTTTCACCAACCTGTGGATCACCTGGATCCATTTCAGCCATCATCACCGTTATTAGTTACACCTGTGCTCTTACTGTTCTGACATATCAAAATGCCTGCAGTGAGAAAGATCTATTACAGGGATCACAATATGTTTTGTATGTTTTCTATTGATTGCATTAGCAGATTTAGGACTGCATCTAATGTTTCCGTTGCATCCTCATTGTGATTGTTTTTTTCCCCATTTGTCAAATCTTGCCCAAAGATATTTCTAGCTTTCTGAAATTTGAAACCTTTTGTATTGCCAATCTGAATAATAGTGTGCACACATGAACATACAATATAAGTTAAAAATGTCACATGTACCTAAAGATGAGATGTGCACATTAACTGCTCCAGTCATTATGTTTAAGTACCCCTTGCATTAAACAAAATCAGAAACTTGCCACATCCTGATGCAGTTTTGATTCTCTTTCAATCTCCACTGTGTTTGAGTGTTTAGAAAGGAGAATATGCTGTGACCCACAAACATACTGCAACACAATCCATTCCCATTGTATGTGAAACCAAACTTGGGCGATAAAGAGGTTACAGCAATTGTTCTGGAGAAAAGATCTTGTGATTTTTGCCTAAAGCCAAAACCATTCACTTTAATGCAGAAGCAGATAATTCAGTGAATTTCAGAAACACCCAGATGTCTTCATGAGGTTTTTTTTTCTGTAACCGATACATCAAGCACACCCATGAAATCCTCTTTTAATATACTTTAAAGCTCTCTTTTCTTCACTTATGGGTGTGGCACGTATTTGCCACAGATTACCTGAAGCTGTTGAACACTTGTAAGATGTAATGTGTATTATTCCACTAAACCCTGAAACACTCTAAAACTGAATATAGTGCCACCAAGAGAAGCCAGACAAGGAGGGTTGCATGGCTCAAGCAATGGGTTGGTCCACCACTTTTGTCCAGAAAGATATCTCGACTGTTGACTGGCTTTCCAAGAAATTTTGTTCACACATTCATGGTCCCATTAGGAAGAACCTTGATGACTTTGTTGATCCCTGACTTTTCAGTAAGCACCACCATCAGGTCACAATTTAAATTTGTCCAATATGCTAACGAAATACTGATAAAGCCTATCCCAATAGGTTCAGCTGTACTTTGCATTTAGTTTGAATTAGCAAATGTTAGCATACTAACAACCCAGCTATGAATGGTCAACATCATAGTTGGCACATTGTGATCTCGACCATGTTAAGATATTAATGTTTAAAGTTAGCTCAAAAGACTGCTGACTCTAAGTGCAACCTCACAATGGCAGCAGTCAAAGCTGCTCGCACACTGCCCCGACAAACACCAACCAACACCAACTGTTGGATTAGTGTGCGCCGTCAGTCGGTTTTTGTTGGTGTCAGTCGGATGGAGTCTTTAGAGTTTGACATGTCCAGTCAGACTGGGCGGAGTTGTATTCTGAGTGTTCCCTTGACAACTAAGCCTATATTCACATGCGGAACATCAGTGCGCACAACTTTCTTTGATGTCAATGTAGGTTAGCAAGGTGTCCATTACTCGCTCCTCTTTCTCTCATTGACAACGGACCCATCTGTGAACAGCTTCTCCTCATCGTGCACAATCTGAATCAGTACATGCGCTGGAGGAAGCGACAGGTACCGTGCTGAAAAGTGATCATCCGGCGAAAACTGATTCCTGTGCGCAGCATGTTAAAGCTGTAATGCCCAGTATCTACAGCTGCTTCTATTTCAAACAGTCATAATGTGCAAATAAGCTTCACTTTGTCTGTGGTAGCAAAGGTACAGTATGTCTTTGTGAAACGTTAATGTTTCTTCTAACGTAATAATCACAGTTGAAGTGTATATCAGTCCTGACAAAACCTTATCATAGGCAATAAAATTAGCACAAATTTCATCAGCAAAAATAGGCTATGTAAACCTATGTTTAATATCCTTGTTCATATCTGGAAAACAGACTGTAGTCTTTAATTAACATGATTCATGGCTGGGTTAGGCTATAAATAAAATAAAGGAAGTGTCTCTCTTGCAATTATCCGTATGACATTGTTTTTGCTTGCTATGTGCCAACCAACCAACCAACCAACCAAGTCCTTTTATAACCAGTTGAAATATGGAGTTTTGTAGTATTGTACTTGCCAAAAAGAAAGAGTATAGCTAAATCAGTTCTTACTGACCAGTTGAAATACATTTAAATAGCCAAAACAGCCCATATAGTCTATGCAGTTTTGCACTTGCCAAAAAAATGATTCCACCTCCTACCTTGTGACTGAAGGGTTCTCAAAATGAATTGATTTCATTTATGAGCGTTATGAGTTATGGCTGATTATAGCTCACCCAGTCCTTTCAACCTGTTGAAATATCTTTTTAAAGGGCCAATACACCCAGTAAGTAGTTCCACTTGCCAAAAAGTGATTGCAACAGTAATGTTAAAACTCATCTTTTTCTCATACTGTACATTGCTGCAGCACTTCTATTAGGGATGAGCGAGTACAGCATTATTTGTATGTGTTCAACCAACTAAATGATCTGTATCTGTACTAGGAATGCGTGGGGCTTAAACAGAAGGGTTAGATTAACCGGAAGCAGTTCATTTAAGCCCAAAATTGGTATGGGTTGGTCAGAAGATGCTATATTTATTGGAAAACTATTTACAGAGCCACCTCAGAATTGCACTTCAGAGCAATTTTTTGATCATGTTACTAAGAGAACTATTTACAGAACTAAAGCCTATTTATTGTTATTAGATATTGACATATTTAACTGTTACTCCATAAAATATTGATCCTTCCTTGAGCTTGTATAGTTGCCGGCCAGCCCTCGTTAAAGCAGTCCAGAGTCCTTTAACATGCACAGAAAAGCTGTATAACACAGTAAAGGAAAGGGGAAAAACCCAAAAGCATAATATGGCCTATTTGACACACATGCAGGCACATGAGCACAAGTTCCACCTGAGCATTAAGGAAATGTCCTGATCCCATCCAAAAATATTGAAGGTTCATCTTCCCTGCTCTACAAATGTAAATTTCACGTTCATCATATTCACTGAGGTCATGGACTGTGATGAACATCAGTGCAGAGGCGCGCAAAGGTTTAATTTGTCACACAAAAGGTGTCAAGGTACCGGCCAGAGAGTTTTGTGTGATGTGTAGGAAAATGTTTTGGTTATAGAAATGATGGGAAAGATATGGAATAGTAAACATACTATAGCTACAAAAATAGCTGCTTTTTGTTGTCCTCATTAGGGACCTTTGTTGCATCTTCTTTTAGACACCAGCATGTTATTTTTGTTCATGGTATGAAAAGAACAGTTTTTGGCATGCAAACAGGAAGAAAATGTAGTTGTATGAATCGCCCATTCTCAATACCGGATCTCTTGTATGTAACAAAGCATCCGAATAATGGAGGGAAAAACTGTAACCTAGATGTCTAGACGTCATTTGACCTGCAAATCACTAAAAGGCATGTCCCAGTGGACAGCTTGGATTCTGTCTGTTTAACTTACAATGTACTGCAGTGCTAATAAGTAGAATGTTTTTCTTCCATGAAAACCTGAAGTCTCCATTTGAATCCACTGTAACTGTATTCAAGGCGTAATTATCTCTGTAAAGGTACCGTTTTATAGTTACCTTCAAGTTATTTATTCTAAAAACATAGATTTGGGGTAAAGTATAGTTTTTAAAACATCAGTATCCACTCCAGGTTGTACAACGGTCAGTCAGAAAATAATCTGCACTATAAAATGTACTGAGAAGTTAATAATCAGTCATCTTTTATGTATCTGGTCCATTGAATCATTAAACTGTGATTGGTATTATTGTTTACATTGTTACGCACTGTGTTGTCTGCAGACTGCAATGGCTTTATGTGCTTCCTTGTGAGTTTTTGGGAGAAAAAGGGACATGGCATAAAAAAGACTGAGTTAATCAGAAAAAAAGGACTGACTCTGAAGAACCATTACAATATTGGACTACAAATTCAATGATCATGATTATAAATCAGACAAAAGATGAGATTCCATTAACAAGACTCAGAGCAAAGGTATTGTAATAATGAGTTAGTAAAGTAACAATGAAAGTATAGATTATCTGTAGTTTTACCAGTAAAAGATCAACATCAAGTTGAGAAATGGAAACTAACAAGGCAGAAGGATGAAATGTTTGAAATGGATACTATTGTGTAAAATAATTCGAAATATTACCTCTGAGTATTATAGGCCAATAAAACGTAATATAAAGTTAGAAGGAAAAACATAACGTCTGTCGCAAAACACAAATCTCATTTCTTTTAACTCATCAGCAGCCTTGTTAAGTGAGTGGAGTGTTTGTGTAGCGTAATGTTTAAACACAAGTGGAATGCATCTGGTTTAATCTCTTTTTAAACAAGGTAATCCAAATTATGGACGTGGGTCATCCAGTGCATCCTGCATGTCATCACACATCACTACTCGGAGGGAAGCGCCTTCCTGCAGATTGGTCATCAAGGGGGCTGAGCTCAGGTGCCCCTATTCCTCCTGCGCACAAACACTTTGTGTTTGTGTGCCTTGTACCCACCAAACACTATTTATTTATTTATTTTTATTCAACCTCACCAAAAAGAACGTCATTGTCAAACTGGGTAAAATTTCTTTTTTTAAGCTTTTCTGTCAGAATTTACCTTCCATATCTTCATGCAGTCAGTACATATTAATATTAATGCATTTCACTGACCATTTATAGGCAACTATGGGCGTTTAAAGGGTCGGAAAAGGAGCTGGCACACATGCACCAAATTTCAAGCTGATTGTTTATTGATATAGGGAAATCGGCGTAGTACATGCGTGCACACTGTTTTATAAATCAGAATATTTTAGTGAGTCTGTTATAAATGAGACCCCTGATCTCTGTGGTCCATGTCATGTACACTCCACAATCCCACAATGCAATGCTCCACATTTTATAGCTGAGAAAATTACTGATAGGCATAAGGATGATGATGATTAGTGAGTGTACTTATCATGAGACAGTGGTTTTCGGAGACAGTCAACATATTAGATTTTATACTTAAGAAGCTTCCCTCTGTCATCACGCTCCTGGAAACACAACCTCTTATCTAGACACAAAGCTAAATATTTGTAATATCAATGTTTGAAGAGCTTTAAGAGTTTGTCTGCTGTGGAGACATGAGACAATGTCTGTGTGACTTCTTTGATTTATCTGCCTCGAGTGATTTTACACACAAATGTGAAATATTCCATAAACAGCTGGTTCCTGACTTTGCATGGCTTATTAAGATTGCCGTTGGACATCCATGACAAGTGGCTCTACACAGTTTGGTCAACAAAGAGTAGCATAAGACTGTCAGACACACTGTCAGTCCATTGGCTGTGATTATCCCCTCTGAAGGTGGTTATTGGAGGGTAATGAGCCTGTTGGTGACAGATCTGGGCTAAGTCTGCTCCTACAGGAGGTGACAGGCCCTGAGACACTCGGAGAGAGGTTGTACAGTATCCCACAGGCGAGGGCCCAGGGTCAGCGCCCGGCCTTACAGGATTAACACACCTGCCACTGGCACAATGAGGTCTAATGAGCGCACACTGGCTGCCCCAGTCTGTTAGCAGCAGGCCAAGTGCTTTCTGAGTGGCTCACACCTCAGCGCTGGTATTGAAGTCCTAGCTCTCGAGTCAATACCTTCATTAGTGACTTCATGGCAGATCAGTCGCTGAGGCCTAACAAAGGCTCCCAGAAACGCAAAGTGACACATTCCTGTGATTAGAGAACTCCGGTAGGTTGTGCCATTAAAAGAAGTTCAGCTTTTCTTGACATGCAAGGGATTTGCTTTGACAACAGGAAAAATTATACATTTCAGCGTAATTAATTCGACCAAAGTAATGTTTCTTCCACTCAACGGTTTGATGTAGTTTGAAGTAGTGTTGATATATTTCGCCATATCAAGAGGCATTTTTGTGTCTTAACAGATTTAAAAGTTGAAAGTTCACATAAAACTGAAATGCCTTTGACACATTTGAGTATGTGTATTTGCTTTCTTTGGATATACTGTTGAGTTTTCTCTGGTACGTGACCTTTCCTTCATCCGGGTGGTGTCTAAGGTTATTTCTAGTAATACAGTCCATCAATTAGTCATGTTAGTTAGTGTTACAGAATAAAAGAAAGCAGATACAGGGATCTTGTTAGTTTCCCCATCAATTAATTTGCAGCACTTTTTTGTAACATTTTTACCTTTTATTTTCTAGTGAGAATAGAGATACAGTGAAGAAACATGGGGAGAGAGAGGAGGCTATGACTTGTAACAAAGATTCCCAGATGGAATCAAACCAGTTATATGGTATATGGCAGTGGTATTATGGCCTGTGGGCCAAATCTGTCTATCCAACGCAAGCTGAAGTTTTCCCATCATAGCTTGCATCAAAGGTTTGCAGAAATTTTCAGAAATCTACAATGTCGTGTGTGTTTCTATGGCCTTTTTAACGTATGCATTTTAACTTATGTGAAATCTCTGAGTACCATGAAAAGCATTGGTGGTAGTAAATTCTGATTTCTTTAGAATCAGATTCATCTATGCTGTAATTTGGATCTCTTACAGTTCTTCCTATATTTTTGACCTGCTGCTTAGATGACTCATTTAAAGTATTTACAATAAGAGTATTGCGCATATCAGGTGAATTATCAGCGTTTATGTAAACACCTGCTTAAAAGTGAAAGTCTCCTCCTGAAGAGCATATTCTGCAGGATGTCATTTCCTCATTTAGATGGAGTTAATGTATGGAAAGAGTCTCACAGCTCTTTAGCTAATGTGACAGAATGATTTAGTGGAAGTTGTAATTAAAGACAGAATCTTGGACATACTTGAGCGATAATGGAGACAAAGAGTTAATCAGACAGGCTTGTACAAAAGCTCTGACTGCATACCAGAGAGAAAAATGTTCAAATTGACATTCCTCAAACCCTTTTTGTCCCTTTAAGGCCAGCTCAGCGAAAAGTTTAGAGACGGACACTTCAGATTCCTGAAACTCCTCTCATGGCTCCAGAGTTCTGCGGACACTCCACATAATCAAAACCTGACATTTATGTGACCCCATTCAACGATGTGGGAAACACACTACACAGACTTCACCTCTGAAACAAAAGACAAGGAATGTGCTCATGTTTTCCTCTGCGAATACTGTACGTATTCACACATGTCGCATGTGAGATAAAGGTTTTTTTCTGTCGGGTCAGGCTAATTTATGTTCCTGTGCGAAACAAAGTGGCAAATGAAAAGAGAGCCACATGGGAGAGTGCAGACCAGAGGAGAGTGTTTGTAATACAGTAACTTCCCCTTGTTTGAAAGTGATGCTGTCCTAAATTCAAAGACACTTAAGGTGGCGTGTGTGTGTGTGTGTGTGTACTTGTACTATCTGAGGACATTTGGGGAAACTGAGGATATTGTGGCGGGTCCTCATACTTTTTTAAAAGAGCTGTTAGAGAGGGTTATTCCTTTTAGATTTAATGTTACATTTAGGTTGTAGCATGTCATTGCAGTGGTTAAAGTTATGGTTGAAGGCAAGCGAATGCATTCTGTCAATGAGGGTCGTTGCTACAAACTTTAGAACTAACTCTTGTGTGGTGGTAACATGTGAAAATCGGTTGTCATAACAGTACAGCGACCCCAAAGCAGACTGAATTATTTGTTACTCTGTATTTTTGTTGCAAAAACACTATTTATAATTAAAAGGGGAAATCTGCGTGCTTTTAAAATGCTCCTTTTCCTTTCTTTTTTTGGTTAGAGTGAAGAAATCAAGAAAGGATGTGGTAAAATTACCATTTTAGAAGGAAGTTAGTAAACTTTACAGGATAACTCTTTTAGTTATCAAGTAATTTGAAAAACAGCTGTTCAGACAAGTAATTTTAAGGTTTTGTCTGCGGAGTCTCAAGGTGCCTTGCTTTAAACCTAAACCCCATTCATCTGAAATTCCCATACAAGGTTAAACTTTTCCCTATTCAATATATGATAGTAAAGTGATAGTTATAAATTGTAAGTTTGTTGGCCGGAGCATGTTGAAGGCTTTATGAGCTGCCTCATGACCATAAATCCTGTTTCTTTGATCAAACTTTGAAACATCTTCATCCAAGTGGACAGCAAAACAGCGTCTGGGTACAGCTCTGTTTTCCAGCTACAAGTGAAGTGTGCACAAAACTCACTTTTTTTGTGCTTTTAAACTAAGTTCTCGCCAACACATTTGAAAGCAGGACAAAAACAACTTCCCACACACAAACACATCACAGCCACTGAAAATCAGCAGATGTAAACCCATTAGCTCAAGGATAATTTCTGTATTTTTCAACCTGGACCCTATTTTCCCATGTTTTTGTTTCTGTGACTATATGGTGCTTGGCAGCAGTGAGAGAGGCTGCAATGTAATCCTTGCAGGCAATTGCGCGCCCTTTCAAAGTACGACCACTAAAGTGCTTGTTTTTGCCACTGACAGGGTCTGATCGTTATTTTAAGTTTCTGACAACATTTTTTTAAACAGTAAGATCCTTTTTGTTTAACAAGAAACAGTCACTTTATTGCTGTGGTCAAAGCCACCAGACTTGATAAAAACATTTCATTTTAGACCGAAGGTCTGTTAGTTTCTTACTCTTTTTAAAAACACTGGTCTATCTCTGTAGGGATCCCTTCCATGATGTTGATAACACTTGTAATAACAATCTGAGCCTGTCACTGTTAAAAACGAGCACTTTAGTGAACGTATTTTGACGGGGCGCATGACCGTCAAAATACCTTTTAACGTGAGCAGCCTGGAGCACTCTCACAAAGCAATTCTGCACAATAACACTTTCAGCTGTTCAGTTTTAGCTTGAATATAAATACAAAGAGCTTTCTGTACTACAGTTATGCATCATCACAAACTTGCACAACACTGTCCAGTCATTTGACAATAAACAGTAACAGTATTTTTCCTTTTCAACCACAGTTTAACACGAACACCCATATTTACTAGGAAGGGTACAAGCAGTTTGTGGGGCTGATGTCTGATATATCAATAACACAAGTAATTACACCAAAGAGTGGCAACATGTTAGGACATCAAACATTGTTTAACAAAGGTTTGAAAGTCAAAAAAGCAGTGAGAGATGCTTTTTAGGTTAACATTTGGCATAGTATTTGTTAATATTAAAACTAATCTGTTTTCCATTTACTATGAAGGTGTACTTTAACATTTGCTTTTAAAAGCATTTTTTTTTTTAAATGTGTGCTCAGTTTCAATCTGTACTCTGCTTTTTTATTATTTATTATCTTTTGCAACAGGCTTAAATTTAGTTCTCATCTGTCCTTGTTTAAACTTTTAAACTGTGCCACTTAGTGAAACACACCAGGATTACCATCTGCATATTGATGAAGTGATTAAAAAACGTTGCCTATCAATAATTTAAAATGATAAACAAAACTTTTTGAGTACCGAGTGAAAATATCGTGATACTATATGCCAAACCCACATCACTGTGTAATACAGTAAACTGGGAACACAGGATTTCACCCCAAATGATCCTCTCACTCATATGAGAGTTATGTAACACTGTTGTCACTCAGTCACTGTATATGCTGAGAAACCACTTTCCTTGTCTTTAATTCTTCTTTTGGTTTTGAATAATTTAATACACCTATTAAGGAGGTACTGTTCACAATGCCTGGGACACAGGTAGTAATGTATACTTTTGTGTTGTCTTGCGTATCACTCTGTATTCAGTTATAAAGCAACACATTGTGGGGTTTATCAAGGCTGGAAACTTAACACTGTTTATAATGCTTTATTAAAAATGTATTCTCAAGCAGTGAGCTGAGAAATGTTTTCCAACGGTCAATACATTCAGGAATGAGCAGTGGTATCTTCTTTTCTGTCTTCACTCCAGATGGAAGGTGTTTAACTGTCACTGCAGAGGACGGCAGGGATGTTACATGCTGTACCATACTTTATATAAACAGAGCATTTCTGTTTATGTTAAAGGCCTCAGAAGATGTTTCAGGGCAACATTCAAACTTTGTCATCTGTAGGCTACAGTGTGCAGTTCAGCCACTTCTGTTAAAGCAGCGTTATTAAGCTAAAGCCAGTTTACCATGTTTCATGATATAAATTAAATACAATCACAGTAAACTTTTTTGACAACATACGTAGGTCTCTAAGTTACAATTATATACAATTAGCAGTTACTGTCAAACTTAGGAGCAAATTGGTACACAAGAATACTAAAGCCCTGTAGTATGTGAAGGAAAAATGCACAACATGAAACAATATTGCCAGACGTCTTTGACAAACTGTATTAGAGTGTAAAGTATGTGTGCCGCAATAATAAAAGGGTAGCCAAGATTTGCGTGGTTACTAATAGCGATGCATCAGCCAACCTTTTCTCC
Source organism: Micropterus salmoides (assembly GCF_014851395.1). Lineage (NCBI taxonomy): Eukaryota > Metazoa > Chordata > Actinopteri > Centrarchiformes > Centrarchidae > Micropterus > Micropterus salmoides. The sequence continues at coordinate 19,713,864 of NW_024044348.1, forward strand.
CTCGATGCCTTAACTAATGATACATATCTGCTGATACGAGTGCTGATCCCACACCAGTGCTCCCTTTTTCCCCACATTTAAAATCTGTATACCTCAGTGTGGAACTTATTGGAATCATTTAGTGAGACCATCGCTGTGGCACTAAACAATGAGTTGGAGGGCCTGCTGCTGTGACTGAATGAATGTAACTGATAGAGGAAATAGTGATGTTCTTTCTTTTTTTTTTATGGCATTGACAAACGGTATTTAATGTGGATCTGTATCACCAATACTAATCATATCGGATCAGTGCATTAACAATGTCCTTGGAGGGCGGTCACATTCACTTGGCCACAGCATAAATTCCATAATGATGACTGAAGAATGTAGAAGCCTTAAAAGTGCTTTCAGTTAATTACCAACACATGAGACCTGGTGTATTGATAAAGACAGTGGTGTCTTGAGATTTCTGTTTTTGGTTGTTTTAAATCGAATCATTAATCTTGCAGACAAGAGATTTACAGTTTATTGCACACCAAAGATGTAGTGAACTGAGGTATATGATCTGACACAGAGCTCACTGGATGTCGGGGGAGTGAAGAGAAAGGAAGAACAAAAGAGACCAAATTCTTCTCACAGTAACATTACTGTAAGTAATGAAGTGGTCTGACCAAATCCTCCAAACACAGTTACTAAGCTGACATAAAGTCTTTACATAAGAGTTTTTCCTGACTCTTTGGTGGATTTGAAGATTTTCTTTTTCCCAACCCTCAAACTTAAGGAACTGTGCAGAGATTTGTAAGACGTCAACGACCTAAACTGACTTTTCTGTGTTGTCTTTTCATTTGGGGAAATGAAGGGTGAAGCAGCTGGCAGATGAAATGTGTAGGCTGTGTGCTGCTGTCCCAAAACTTTGAATGACTCATGTGAAATAGCCCTTACAAGGTTCAGCTGTCGAATGATTTTCTCTTGATATTGTTCTGCAGCAGTCATTCTGCAGTCAGTTATCTGTCGAATAAAGCACCCGTACTGTGTGTCTCTATCAGTCTGTGTATAAATTGTCCCTTCTTATCACGTGTGTGTGTGTGAATTCCTGTCCAGGATGTAGAGCAGACGTATGTGAGCTTTGTGCCTCTGTTTTGACTTCAGATATTATTATGGTTTATGATTCACAGCGCAGAGGTTTTCTTTATCAATCAGCGTCTGGGTCATAGTGAAAGCTGAGACGCTGTTCACAATCTGCAGAATAATCCCAGAGACCTTTTTATTTATTTATTTATTTATTTTTGGCTTTGAGTTGTTTCTGCCATGTCGCCATGCACCCTGTACATTAAGAGATGTATACTGGAACATCCACAAGATTTTTAAATATCACTTTTCAGGTGAGTGTTTGGATCATTGCAAAGATAAAAGAGGAACAAATGAACTCGGGCTTCAAAAACAGTATTTATTATGTCAACTGTCTTGGTGAGACTGACACCAACAAAACATAACTCTTAAACCAGTGTAAGAAAGACCTTATAAAAAATATAGGAACATATGGGGATTTTTCTGCCATACAAAGAAGATCTGTTTAAATTCACTGTCATCAATGTGGAAATATTATAGTGAACTTTCGTTACTTCAGAGTAATTATATTCCCTGAGACTGTAGAAGTTCATTCTTTTTCTGCTAAAATCCTAAACCAGTGACTCCCACACAGTGTGGCTGTCTGAGTCCTGACTGTGCAGAGAGCTTAAGCCAGTGTCTGAGTCGTCGTCGTTCACACTGTGAGCTTTTGACAGACCCCTAGCCTGCTCCACCCACTCGCTTTTCCTCTCCAAAGTGCTGCTCATCCCCGTCTTATCTGTCGCGTGGCTACATCTCTCCTCGCGGGCTGTCCCTTCTTCCCTGTCCAAAATGTTCACTTTCTCCAGCAAATCCCTCATCTCCTTCTCCCTCGCCGCGTAAATCTCCTGGGTCAGCTCTAAATCGCTCCTAATAGCTTCCAAATCCGTGTTGAGGCGCAGACCGATGTATGAACTCGCATCAAGCTGTGTCCTGATCCTCTCTCCTTCCAAAACCAGCTCGTTGTCTGATGAGGTGTCTGCTTCGGTGCCGTGGAGGGATGGCGCGCCCTCGCCGGGCTCCGTCTCTTTGCTCTGCACCTCTTTTCTGCGCTGCATCCAGCGCTGGTCAGCTCCTCATGCATCTGCACCGTGATGATATCTATAAGGGCTTCCTGCTCCCGCAGCTCCTCTTGTAGTCTGACCGCCTCCTCACACTTCCGGACATACTCTTCAAACTTGGCGAGAGTCTCAGCTGAACACAGCTCTTCTCCCCCTCGGCTGGAAGCTGCAGCAGCATCCACTAAATACGTGTCCTGCACATAATTAATCCCGTGTTTTTTAATTCTGTCAAAATGCACCTTCGCCTCGCACCTCTCGATCTCTGATTCCAGCTCTGTAATCCTCTGAATCTGCTGGCGGATTGTATGATCCTGAGAAATCACAAGATGAGCCAAAGTTTCCATCTTTTCCGCAGAGGACTCGTCCCTGTGCACCGTTTGCGCCCTCTTTTTACCATTGATCTTCTCCAACTTTCTGAAAGCTTTCCTGACAATCCGACGCTGTTTCTCAGGTGAGATGCCATCCACGGGGGACCGTGCGGCCCCCTTGCTGACACAGGGCCTGTGTTTGCTGAGCACCACACGCGCCTCTGCGCTCCGAGCTCCGTGGTTCGCCAGAGACGCCTCGCTCTTCACCAACACAAACTTCACGTTCCCCTGCTCCTCTCCCCACGCGACCCAAAGCCGTAAAATCTTGGTTTTGTGTGGTAAAATCCTCTCGAAACCTCTCCATTTCTCCACGATGCAGTAAGACTGCGAGCATCCAGAGTGCGAAGCTGCGGAGAGGCCGTGCTGTGAGTTTTGGTCTTCCAGAAGCACTTTGACGACATCAGCGCAGGTTGTGCGCTTTGACAAGCCGAAGACGAGCTTTTCCTCCCGGCAGACCCACACTGATATCTTACACTCCTCCGACTCCATCGCGAATATCTGACACACGGTGATTCTTATAAAACAGGGAAAAGTCTTAAAAGAGATTTAAATCCTCGTGTCTGGAGAAAAGCGCAGTTGTGTCCATACTCATTCCCTTTGTGTTGGTGCGCGCTGCGTCCCGGACACATCTGAGAAGTTGCTGATGGGGCTGGACGTTTGGAGGTCCATGTGTCCCTCTGTGCACTTTCCTGAGACCAGGAAACACTTAATGAGTTCATAGTGCGCCCTCACGAGACTGCCTCTGCTGTGATCACATGACTGCAAGAGCAAGTGTCAGTAAAGATGACTTGATAATGTGATGTGACTTTTAGTTGAGAAGAGACACTGTCTGGATGATAATTTCAGGACAGTGTTGATCACCAGTAGGGTTGGGCAAGTTACTTCCAAAATGTAATAGGCTACATTATAGATTACTAGTTGCAGTCATTTGAGAGTAAATAGTTATTACAATTTTACTGTCTCTGAATTGTAATGCTTTACACTCCTTTTGCGTTATTTTTTAGTTCGTTTCGCTGCCAATTAACGGGCGCATTATTCTGATAGTAAGATGTGCCTGCATAGGTGGGTTGTAGTGATGTGCAGAGTTATATCCGCGGATTGTGGGGGGAGGGGTGAAATAGGATGAATCGTCTCCCCACCAAGAAAGACGCTGCGCGCATTTACGCACGAGGCACAGCAGAATATGTCATTGATTATTTGAATCTTCCGACACTCCGACAAGATCGGGCAGGATGAACAGCAGCCTCTCTAATCATGGAAGCAATTTGTTAAAGCACAAACACATAGCCTTTAGAAATGTATTTAGCATGATCCATCAGAGGAGCTACCATCTTGCCTATCAATGTCGACCATCGGATTCCCGCAACAGGAAATAACGTTACTCTTACTCATGGATTTGTTTTTCTGCTGCCGAAATGTTTCACGGTTATGGTGAATTATTAAAAAAAACAAAATGCCTCCTAATTTCGGGTTAAAATGCGTTGTATCGCGCCTTACTAACGGATATATTAGCCTACCGATTTTTGCAATGTGTTATATTAGGCTACTACATTACAGCAAAAAGCAATAGCGTATATTACTGTAATTGCGTTACTTTTGTAACGCGTTTGTCCCCACACTGATACCAGGTGCTGATATCTGTTTTGTGTTATGACTCCACTGCTCTCTGAAATGTTAAAGGGTTTAAACCCTGACTTTAGTGTTAAAACATCATGGAAATTTATGATTGAAAATGATTGGGACTTATTCACTGAAATTTAACAGTCGACAACACAAAAACAAATTGAGATTAAAATATATATTGTCTGCGATGGACTGGCGACCTGTACAGGGTGTACCCTGCCTTGCGCACGCTGTCAGCTGGGATTGGCTCCAGCCCCCCCGCGACCCTGTACGCAGGATAAGCGGTTGACGATGGATGGACGGATATATATATTGTTTGTGTAGTTGGTGTTCATTTGCCACAAACGGCGACTGTGCAGTGAATAAGATGGAAAAATTACCCTAAATAATAAATAAAATAGCAAAGCAAATTTGAACTGATTGCCTAACACTAAGAAAAGGCATTAAAAAAAGACAGTGTGTGACCTCAGTGGTAGAAACTAAGTATTACTCAAGTACTGCAGGCTACTTAATTACAATTTTGAGGTATTTGTACTTTGAGAGATTCTGTTTCATGCAACTTGATACTTTTACTTCACTACATTTTGGAGGGAAATGTTATGTTTTACACTACACTTATGACAGTTACTTTTCAGATTAACATCAAAATTGCAAAATGCAAATTTATTTTATTTTGCAAAGTATATTTTGCTAAAATATTATTGTATTTATACTTCTTCTGCTACTGCACTCAGACTAATCAGAATTTACAAGTAACTCCAGATCTTACTGTTATCTTCCCCCAAACTCCCCTTCATTTTTCTCATCTCTGTATGTTCATGAAATGAAGTCATGCAGCTTCACAATAAGCTCAAATGAAAACATTTTTAACTGACACAACTTTCATCACGCCACCTATAGAGTACAAATTTGTGCCCCTGTGTGTCCACTCTTGTTTTTCTATTGATTTAATATGCAGACATGTCACCTGAAAGCTGTAGAGCTGACTGTTAATCCACAGGGATATGACTTGACATGAAAAATATTGTTTAATGGGGCTGACATGAAGTATGATTGACGCACCATGCGGCTTTCTCTGATTTTCAGGATTAGACTTGATCCTTACATTTAGATTTTTCCACTTCCTGGGTGGCTGTTCTCAACCCCTGAAAATACTCAAACTTCTTACCTTGTGTTTTTTACAATATCGGCTGTGAAACACTTTGAAATAATAACCATTATAGAAATTCAGACACTTCCTACATTCATCAAAACTGTGGGGCAGAAACACAAAGATACTTCCAGTCCAGCACACCCGAGCAGAGCAGTGACCTCCTTCTGTTGGATTACATTTCTATGTTCAGTGATGTAAATATTCAGGGTCAGTTTCTTTTGTTGAGTGAGTGGGCACAAACATTGGATCATGTAAATGACAACTTATGATGCACAAGTGGTCATTTAGAAACGTTTACAAAAGGAGAATGGCTGCATATCAATTGAATGTTGAAGTCTGCGCTGCTTTGATTGGTCTGTCCTTGATACTTAAAGGCAGGTGATGTTCTTTTTTTTTTTAAGTCCCTGTAGAAGACTCTGCTGTTATTCATCAATTTGACCCTGCTAGCTTTTAGTTCACTATTGTTTTCCTTTCTCTTCGACTGCTTTCAGATTTTTGCCTTGGCGAGTCTTGAACTCACAAGCTTTGATTGCAAAATAAGAGAGTAAACAGCTGCCATACTTTACCTGGAGTTTTGTTGGGTTATCGCTGCTGTTGTGTTCTCACAGGAGGCTTGTTGCTCTCAAGCAAATAAAGGCAGACTTTATAATGAACACCTGTTACTTTTATCAACATGTGTGGTATATGAGGTGGGCCAGTTTTTGTACACACATCTTGTGGCGTTACAAAATATTATTGTTCTTAAAGTGTCTTTGCTTTAACCACAATACCTGACAGAGCCTGGTGAACAAAGACAATCCTTCTGATGCCTACTTATATCCTGTGTCTATTCTGGCTCCATACAAGGATAAATTACAACATTTAAATCTCGTGACAATTGAGTTATGGCCAATTAAATGTATCATGCTAGTGTAGTGGCACATAACGTTAAAATACCACACCAATGTGTAGGATCAGTCAGAGTTGTGAGTAAATGAAAGACAGCCTTCAACTACAGAACCCAGGATCTAGTGATGTTACGTTCGCAGACTATCTGATTCTTTTCAACGGCTCTTTGGTACAAACAATGGGAACCAGGTCGTACTTGGTGAGAATCAATCTTTTTAACGTTGTGCCCAAATTTCACTGCCTGCCCTAGATCCACTCCCCTTTACATGAATAGTAATGCTACCACTCTAGTCACAAACTGTCTAGTGGGTCCACTTGATTGCTATCCCAGCTTATACTGGTGTCACATCAGCTGGGCTGAGTTCAAATGTTTTCTAATATTAAGTATTAATAATAATATACATTATATGTGGTGCTTTATAAGACACTTAACATGGTCAAAAAGACAAAACAAGATCAGCATAAAAACCAAAATAACAACTAGATCTTAAAAGTTGAAATCACAACAGCATAAAGAACAGGACAGAATTGAATTGCATTCAAGGCAGCAGGCCAACCTTATTTACATAACACATTTCATATTGAGGGTAAATTCAAAGTAGTAAATTCACTAACAAAGCAGACGGATATGTCATCTTGTGTAATGTTTGCTGTGCAGATCACTGACATGGGTCTGGCAATACCAGTCATTTAGTGCTCCTAAACATAGTCCACATGTGCAAAAGTAAATTATATTGGTAGGCTAAGTAAGAATCTGATTGAAATCTTTTCAGTATTATCCTAGTGATTATTTTACAAATAAACCTAGTAATCTCTGCCCCCTAGAAAGAGAGGAAAAAAGAACAGAGCCTTAAGATTTCCCATCACTACCAGGATCAATAATCTTTGCTTGTACCCCCACAGTTCAGGAGTTACTATTGAAAGTGCAAAGTGCTTTATAAGTGACCACATGGTGGTGTCATGCACTCCAAAAACCATTGAGTTTAGGAATCACTTTTTATTGAATTCCTGCAGAAAGACTCAGTTTTGAGCCCTTCCACAAGCTTCATTTGGAGCGGCAGTATGGTTTGAGAACCCCTCTGGGCCAAACATAATGTTCACATCAACAATCACTGTATTCAGTCTAAAAGGTGCCCGTGTGAACTCTCATTTGGAAAGCGAAAAGCCTTTACTAGGTTACTTCATAGCCGCAGGAATCAGCTGATAGAATTCCAAAATTAAATGGGAGCTATACATTGGCAACAACCAAATCTGAGTTACAAATGTTGTTGGTTTGTTTTTATCCATGTTTGTAAGCACAGCAGGAAAGCAAGCTCATTCTATAATTTTCTGTATTTTAGTGGATAAACTCAAGATCTTGATACTGTAGTTCAAATGGTCAGAATACTTATCGTTGGGCCTTCTTAGTAGTTGATCTTTCAGTAAAATATTTTGATTTCTATGACAAATTTGCTATTAAATGTTATATCACACAGTAGATTTACCAGCGCCTTAACTTATGGCTTTTACTCAAAAGGAATAATACAGTTGCTTTTAATTACACAATGTCTCCCTCTGGTGATGATTTCTATTATTACAGTGGTATGTATTGAAATTTGCTGCCTTGCATGTGAAACAGTGGCACCAGCAGTTAAATACTGTATTAAGGTGACAGAAGAAGGTGCTCCATCTACTGTTGACCAGAGGTTTTTGCAGTCAAAGACTCAAATGGATGGTGCCTCATGACGTCGTACACACACACACACGCACGCACACACCCCTGTAACACCAGAGTGAAAACTCAAACATCAATTATGTTAAATGTTTAATTGACAACCACAGGAGGCAATATTTTTCAGATTTATTTAACTTTAATATTGCATACATACAAAGTATCTAGAAAGCTACAAAATGTCTACTATTATCAAGAAGGCATCATAATGTTACGGAGCAAAGACAAGACCATATGCAGAACACAGAAACATCGCAGAGCTTCTTTTCTCTCCTTTGCTCCAACACTTTACTGTCATGGATACAAAAAGATATCACACAATCTGTACCAAGAAAAGCTAAGATATATAATTTTGTACAAAGCACCTTTTTACAAAAAAACAAGTCTGCACACAAAAACCCAAGTGTGTGTGTGTGTGTGCGTGATAACTATGTGAGCTGAGTGAAAAATCACTTTAAAGCCACCATCTGATAATGGTCATAAAACAATAAAGGTACCAGTACCTACTCTTCAACAGAATTACAAATAACGAGCTAAACTGCTGATATGTTTGTAGCATGATTCATCAACTTAGCTGATTTTTGTTTTTGTACGTGCCCATTTTCTCTTCTAATGGTCCACCAGACATTCGTGCCATCGAAGGCATCAAGTCCTGCTGTTTCAGTGTTGAAACGACATGTCAAAATGTACCAGCAGTGCAGCAGCAAACATCATTACCATGTTATTGGGCTTACAATATACAGACAATGTCATCACAAACCAAGAACAGCTGTATACAAGTACAATAAGAAAACAGGAACATCTCACTAAATAATCAATAAATGTGAACCGATACACAGGGTAAACGTAAGAAAAAAGCCTATTAAAACTCCACAGTGTCCACAGGACTGTGGCAAAAATACTGATTGATTGAACTTTATCTGCATCCACCAGAGACATTGTCTGCAATTATTTAGAGCTTCTTCGGTTAAAATACTTTAGATGATTATAATTCTTTGTAAGAAACAATAAATGTAAAGTAGCTATGGTCCTTTAAAAGTATTAACCTTGACGGCCTCGTCCACACTAGCAGTTTGTGAAAAATTAGTTTTAGTTTTTTGAAACGGCATCTCGAACAGGTTTTGGAACAATTTCAGATTTAACCACATTAAAACAGTTCCAAATGAAATGTGAGTATTTGTACAGTTAAATAAACGTTCAGATTTTGTTCTGAAAGATAATAAATGATAAAAGCTTGTCGGTCCCTGCCTTGTCAACATCACAGCTGTGTGTGTCTGCATCATCAAAAGTAACATTGTTAAAGTGTAATGTGGTTTTCACATCGTGAGAGCGCGTGGTCGTGGGAAAGGGGAAACCAGTGTTTCCAAGAAACCTTTTTTAAAAACACTTGAACCTGCAAGTGTGCACGAAGCAGACAGCTGCAGTGTTTCTGTAAATGGACATCCTGCGTGCAGTCTGCGGCCGTGCGTTATCAGCAGGTCTTTCTGTCTTCGACCTCAAGCAAAGAAATAGCTTTTCTTCAAATACATTTGTGAAATCATCAATTTACAATGTAATAAAAATGAATATATCATTTATTTATTTTTACCAGTAACCAGCTTTCCCCTGCTTTCATTACAATCCCTTTAAAAAAGGCAATGTGGTGATTGGTTTCACTTACGTCTCATTTTTGGTCTAGCAACATTTGATTTTAAATTTGTTTTATCTTTTTGAAGCTGGATATTTTAAACCAAAGGCACTTCCTTGCTACCATGCAGGACATGACAAAAGATTGACTGTATCTCTGTATTTTTGGTCTTTTACAACAGGAAAGGCAGTCAGTCTGTGTTTATATTACACAAAAGGCAGATGTTTTACAGCGTTAGAGAAAAATATAACCTGCATTATAACGGTTACTGTTATTATAACTTAATTTAACATAAGTGTACTGCCACTTAACAGCAAAAACTGTTTTTATAGGAGTGTACCAATTATAAGAAACATAATTTTGCGGACGTGAGAATGTACCAAGTAATATACAGGTGAGTTCTTTTTGCCTGTTTCATCCACAAAACTGATTTTAGACTTAAAACGTAGCAAAGGGTAATGTTAGAGTATATTCTAAGGCACTGTATATCTACACTTTGGCAGATAGTATTGTGAATTTCTTACACAATGCAAACATGGAAAGAGTCTTCACGCTTAGAGATCACAGTTTTAGTGGCATCTTTTGGAGTTCACACAGCTATAACCTGTTTAAGGCTGGGGATCGGTGTAGGCCACAGAAACACGTGAACATGAAGGCAGCAACACTCTTGGCTTGGAGTTATTACACCACAATCCCAGAGGGGGAACCATATTCTGAGAGTCGGGAATGGGGGGGAACAGCATACTGAACAAGGCCTGCTGTCTACGAGTGATTTACTGTATGGTGTTAGGTTTATTTAAACTGCTGTTCTATAACCACAGATCTAACACAAAGAAAAGGAAGCATCACTAAGGCAAGCCCAAGAAGGGGAGCAAAGTGCTTTTCGACAAGATCAGTAATTTTACTTTCACCCGTCTAAAATCCAGAAATTCTCTTATTGGCTGTCGCAGAAAATAGACTCGTTTGCAGCACAGAAATGCTTAGCAGGTGGTAAGACTTCCTACATTAATGGAGCAGATGCAGGCAAAATGTTTGTAGTATTTCCACAGTGCATTCATTCGGTTAGTGTCTAAGACTCGGAGTGCTTCAACAGAGATAAATATACTTCCGAAAGCAGAGTTGTTTTTAAAAAGAAAAAGCAGTAATTTTGCAATATTCACGACCACTGGTTTCCATCAACTGTCTATGTAGTGTTGCGTAAGTTTTGTTTCTTTGGAAAATCTATTGGCTGAGTGTGCACGTCTGTTTATCGACTATGTATGCTCACAAATTATGAACTACAGACATACAAAAAAAAACACACTCAACATATTACACAGACCACATCAGGCCGCTGATTGAAAAGGCCAGCATCCTTTTTTTTTTTCTCTACATAACAAAGCAGAAGAAGACAACACACACATTTCCATTTACCAAATTAATCTAGTAAATTCTTTAAGAACGGCCACATTTATACCCAACGGAGACCAACTCAACATATTTTAAACGAGAATTCCCATATTTAAAACATAAAACTGTACCGCAATTCACAACTGCAGTCAAATAACTAACACTTTATATTAAAACAAATTTATAACGACTGACTTCACCCGATACCATGACCAAAAAGCATTGTAGGTGTGACTTTAAGGTAGAGGCACTGCCACTTGTTTTTGAGGTTGGTAAGTCTATGAAAAGAGGGAGATGGGGTGGTGGGGGGCGCTCGGAGCCTTTCATTCCTTTACCAGTCTGTAGATATGATGCTGGGCGCCGTGCTCACTGTTTGAAACTTCAAACACACACGCCATACATAGCAGCGTCTCCTGGGTGTCTCTATTTGTCACCACCTGCAACAGAAGAGAGGGTCACTTTCTAAAAGAAGTATTACACTTGAATAATGATTAAATAGGAGTTCCTTTATACGTGTGTATGTGTTTATGTATATCTCAGTGGGTGGAAATTAGGTTTTCGAAACTAAACTGATTGATTTAGCTGTTGCTCAGGCCATAAGTCTTGAGCACATATTGAACCTACAATCAAGCCAGTCATTGTATAAAATTCATGAATATGCTTGTCATCCTTTGTGTATTAGAGCTTTATGAGCAAAAGGTAAATGGCATACCCACCCCTACGATAAAAGATATGGAAACTGAAAATACAACATCAGGAAACATTTCAGCCACAGGAGATTCTGTGATCATCCCGAGTATTGCTTTCTGGGTGAAGGCTATGGTGGGCCGTAGGTTTCAGGCCTAATACAGAAGCCACAACACGAACAAAAAAAGCCACAAAACAAATTCAAAAACCACAACGGAAATACAAACGCCACAACACAATTACAAAAGGCCACAACGGAAGGGAACCACAACACGAAAGAGACGCTTAGTAAGCGTCTCTTTCGTTGTCAACTTCCGTTGTGGTTCCCTTTTATAATCGTGTTGTGGCTTTTGTATTTGTGTTGTGGGATTTGTATTTGTATTGCCTGAGACCTACGGGCCACCGTGGAAGGCAGCCCTCAAAATCATCAGTCAATAATTGTGCAATTAATTATATTGTTTTTTACCCCCCAAAACTTATACAGTATTACAATACATCGTTTTTAGTTCCTCCTGCAGATTTCAGAGCTTTTTAAGACACATTTAGCCTTCTGTGAACAGGAACAAAGTACTCATTGATCTACGACCATTTCTAAAAGCATCTTAATCACAATGTTTTTAAGCTTCTTTAGGTTGTAATCATTAGCCTTAAGATGGCTTTTGGGCTCCGCTTCCTATTTTGGATCCAAACCCCCATGTACAGGTCCATGAGTCTTTTTATTTATTTTTTTGATTTCTCAGTAGATGTCAATGACACTTTAAGAACCCATGTGATGGCTAATAACGGGGGTTCCTGCCCCCTCTCATCCTCCCCTTTTGCCCTGCAGATAATGAGGCTCCGCACACTGCGTTTCATCCCCTGTGGAATGAGAGCAATGTAAGACCAGCAAGAGGAACTCATCCCTCGGCCCAGTCAACCGCCGCCCCTCCCAGCTGGAGCCAACCAACACACCCTGACAGCAAAGAGGAGAAGAAGAATGAGAGTCCCGGAGAGAGAGCTTGCCCACTCAGGTCAGCGAGGTGATTACCAATAAGATAGTGAAGTTCTCCAGCACGCTGTTCATCATATATTTCTCTGGCAGATGTTTTAGTTTATGGATGAAGTTGATCATGTATTCACACATGGGAGACCGGCTTATCCGATAGACGAAGCGCCCATTCTCAAACCGTGCATATTCAGTCTGAAGAGAACAGAAGAATGACACAGTAACTTTAAGGAACATGGTTATATTGGAGAATTCACAGCTTTTAGCCCTCGTTGTGATGCACAGGATGTTAAGACCTGAGTTCATACCTCAACTTTCTCGACCACCTGCTTGCCAAAGGAGCAGACCTTTGTTGAACACGTGATGGTCATGTTCTCCGAGCTCTCGTACTGACTAGTGACTCCGTAGAAAGACCCAGTATCATCTTGAATGTTACAGTTCAAGTCAGCCTGCGAGCCAGAGGGGGAAAAAAAAATAAACGTTGCAGCGGCAATTTACATTTGTATTTAGGCTTAGATTTAAAGGAATAAACAATAAATCCAACCATAGTAATACAGTGTATTATAATACAAGCAGGGTGTCCACCAGCACCAAATGGCCAGTGAATGTTAAAATTTTACCAACCACTCAAAAGATTACAATTGGGGTTTTTTTTTTTGGTGATTGAAGCAAATCTACCAGCCACTTGCATATTTTACCAGCATTTGGCTGGTACTAATTTTGTGCCCTGATTGCAAGTGCCAAAGATTATTGCCATTTCATACAAGATTACTTTTCTTGTATGAAATGGCAATTCATGTTTACCAACAGGTGTAGAGGAGAGTAAGTGATGTGATGTGGCCACACTTGAACTAAACCAATTGAATAATTATATTTTGGTGCAGCAACCTTTGTCAGGTTCTTTCAAAGGGTAAAAACCAATTCTAGGAATAGTATGTACCTAGTACGTTGATGGAAAAACACACTGCAGAGATTAGTATGGAATTGAGCCTTTTTTAAATAATGTCTGAATCTGGTTTCTAAAAATGTTAAATTAACTCTGCATCAAGTATTTGTCAGTCTGATCAAGAGCTGTTGAGATTAAACATGTACATTGCACATCATATTAGAAGATCTCGGCCACATCTGACTAAACACGTTACTGTGTCCATATTAGAAAGAAGATTCTAAAGAGGATTCAATTAAGTTACTGATTTACAAGGTCGAGCGGGGTCTGCTCCCGGAGGGCAGCCTTTCTATGCCCTCGACATCCTGTTCATTATGGATACAAAAAGAGGAGACATCCTCCTACAACATTCTCCTCCTTCATTAAGCAAAGCAGTTATACATTCATTATTGTGCAGATTCTGTCTTTCATTTGAAATTTAGATTGGTCGGTCACTTCAAAAGGAATTTGAGGGGACTTGGTCCAAGTGCATACGGCCCTACTTTGTTGGCTGCCGCTAGTTAGCATTTTGCATCAGGGAGGAAATACATGCAATGTTTCAACAGCCATTAGGAGTGCAACCAGGTCACACCATTGTTTGGAGATATTACATTGAATTAGTGAGTGCTTTGATCAAAAGCTCTCCTGCTATGCAAGTCCAAATATAGCACAGTGCATTCTGCAAACATTAAGAGCGCAATCTTCTCTGTGTAGACTGATTACACCCAATAACTAAAGAAGAATCTGAACAGACTGTAACTGAACAGGATCTGCCATCCAGCCTTTCACAATGTGCAAGAGGTTACAGTGATATTGAGACTGATGTGAGTAAAACACAATCAAGCTGTAACGCTGCCATTTTATAACACTTCGCAATCTTAACAATGTGGCTGACAAATTACACTCACCCAGAATTTTATAAGGAAGAAGGAATTCTGGGGACCTTTTCCATACAGCTCCTTCAGGCCTCCTTTCTTTTCTGGGAATTTGTCATAAATCTGGCGAATGTCCACCGACTCCAGCAGGGCGTCACTGTAGGAATAATTTGTCTGTCCGATATGTACAAATAGGTGCTTGTTGTACTGAAAGAGTAAATAAACAAAGTATTAGAAACATACTTTAAATATGGTGTTCAGGTTGAATCGTTTAAACAAATCTATTCAGTCTGAATTTTGACATTAAAATCTGACATGGCATAAAAAATAATCTATAACAATATTACATCAATATCCTGAAAGTCAACAACACAGAACAACTTACTGAAGTCTTATAATGGTGGTTACTGAAGTAATCAACATTATAAGAAAGAAATAGCTAGAATTAGATTGGTAACAAATACACTCTGATAATGAGAAATAACCCTATGCAACATTGCTTTTTATTTGGCGATCTGCATGATTTTAAGCCTCTTTTTTATTATGATCTACAAATTAGGTACACCACATCCAAAAAGAAGCTCATCTCCTCATTTGTATTAAACCAAGCCAGGAATGCCAGACTGCTTCACCCAAATTATATAAGCTCAAGTTGTGACTTTATTATAGGCAAATGTAGGAAAGCAACTACATTCAGCTGAAATTGAAAAAATTTGGAATGAAAGGTGAGAGCTTTTATAAAAAAAATTACATTCAGGTTTGCTCTATTCCTTTTCAACTAAGAATATTTGAATTTGGTTTTGGATAAAAAAAAATTGTGCTCTGTTAAACCTCAGACTCATGATGCATAGCAAAAAGCACAAAGAGAAGCAGGGCAATCAGAGAATAACATTTGATTTTCAGAGGTCGGTTGCCCTCGTCGTGACTGAACGAAGCCCTGTCATGTGGTGCTGCACTTCACTTTAAAAGCTCACAGAGCAGCCTCTCCAGCGTGTAGCCTTTAGGGCAAATGCAACAATTTCAAGCATTAAGCTGAATGTAAGATTAATGGCTGTTGTCATGCAGTATTAATACCAAAAGAAAGCGCACAGGAAAATGTGGACAAACATTTAAAAATGTCTAAAGCAAACAAGAAATGTGAGACACAGACTTTGTTTGCTGATTTGTCAACTCACACTCCGTGAGTCTGTGGATCGTCTCGCTGAGCTGAAGTCTGCAGCGTAAATATAGTTTTGGCACACCGTTTAAGGAACTGATTAATATACAGTCCTTCATTATTTCTGCAGGTTTTCATGCTGTGTGTCCCTACATGCAGGGCTTCTCCTCTCAGCTTGTTTTGGCCTCCCCTCAGCTGACTGTCTGCCTGGGAAAATGTCCCAGTGTATTCATAGAGGAAAGGACCGGGTGATAAGAGGTGGGAATGAACACCATGAGATAGTGGTGTGTTTTATACAATAATGCTCTACTCACTGAATCTGGGTCTCTCTGTTGCTCTAGGAAGGCGGAGAACTCCACCAGTCGGAGTTTAGATGTACCGATAGAGCGGCCCTGCCACGCTGGTGCCGTGGGAGCCGAAGGTGCTGTGGGCTCGTAACCTGCAGTAACACCACAATAATAAATCCTTCTGTGGGTAGTTTTAAGACACTATAATAAATAAAACCCCATGTGCAAATTATAGCAGTCATCCAGAAAAAATTAGTGTGCACAGATTTGCCTGTTGTTCATTTATGGGATTTATTTTCTTTTTTCCATAATATTTGTAAGTAAAAATAAAATATAAAACTAGTCAGAACTCAATACAATGTGCAGAAATACTATTGTATAAATAATGTCCGCAAGTTTTAGGCAATAAACAACTGCAACTTGAAACCAAGATCAATTCTCATAAATCCAGTTACATTTATGTTCTAGTGTAGAAACAAAAAAAAAAAAGCCTTTGGATTTATTTCACACACACATAAATCAGTGGTCTGCGCATTTCCCAATGTTGGTTTGTCTTATTTATTTCATCTAACTTTTATGAGTGTGTTTCAAGAGAGACGGGAAAAAAAAAAACTCATTCCTGGATGAGGCTAAATATGTTGCCTTACAGGAGTTTCTGCAGCTTCATTGATTGCTACATTCTGATTGATAATATTCAACCAATATTAACAATTTTTCCACTAAGAATTTTTACATTTTCAAAAAAAAAAAAAAAAAAAACTTAACAGATAAAAACAGGAGTTGCTGAAATGTATTTAATTCAATTAATTTAAATATTGTTGTTGCCATCTCCCAAGCATTTTAGACCTCTATCAGCATTTGTTTTACAGCGAGACAATCTGCCAATTCTCACAGTAAGATTAAAGGAACAGATTAAGGAGGTTTTGAAATGCACATGTGGACATGGAGTGAATAAACACAGTAAACAGGTGGCACATTTTATTATGTTGGAGATGTGAGAAACAAGGCGAATTTCAGTTTTTTTCAGATTGAGCAAAAAATGTAGAAAGTGTGATGAACATTTTGGGTCATTTGTCCTTGAAGGTTTTTGAATCATGGAAATTCTTACTTGAAATGGCTGTGACTGTTGGCTGGATGGGATAGGCTTGCTGGGTGAAAGGCTTAATACTGGAACAGAGTAAGGCAGACTCATTAAAAAACTTCTATAGAACAATAAATTGAATTTATTGCTTAAAGAGTTCTTTTTTTCTAACACAAAAGTAAAATACTTACTCTTGTGAGGATCCTGGCTGACCAGCCGATATCATACCCTGCCATAACTAGAGAATTAGACAACAAAGAAGATCAAATTGTGAGCAGCTGTTAGCAACAACATCAAAATAGCTCTTAGCTCCATGTTCAGTGGATGTGGTTATCTTGACTACCACTCCGTTTGATCGTGTGCTTATCTGATAGGGGCATTTGTGCAAAGCTGTGGTGTGTAATGTGATTTGGCGCCGGTGTCGGCGTTGTTGGCCCCACGTCCGCCCTGGGTGAAGCTGGACAGGATGGATCAATAGTGTGGTGCCGACAAGGGTCTTACCCCTGCTCCAGGGAAGGCTGGGCGCGGGATGCCTGGCAGGCCGAGCTTGTTGTGAATAGCCGTGGCAGAGACGATCTGAGCCGAGGACATGGAGGCCATGCTCTGGAGGGCTTTGTCCTTCACGGCTTGGTCCTTTTAACAGCAGTCACAAAAGACTTAGCACTCACACAGAAGGGAGAGGGAGTGCTGCAGAGGTAGCAACAACGAGACTCCAAACAACACACTGAAAGCACCACTGACCCCTCACAACAGTAAACAGCAAGCAGGTTAAAAGAAGATGCATCTATGTTGCTCTTTAAGTGTAGGCTTTTTTTTTGTTAAAGGAATGCGCCAAACAACAACTAAATTCCAATATACAATGGTTAGCAGTGGTATGCACGTACACCAAAGTTTGCTTGTTGACTAATCTACCACTAAAACATTTTTTTTAAAAACACATTCAGCAGCACTTCTATCAAGGCTGCTTTTGTCTGCATGTCAAAACACATCTAAACGTAGGAAAGAATGTCTCAAGTAAAACTGAAGGACGCCAATCTCGTATTGTGAAAAGTCTTTCGCAGCTCCAGTTTGTTTCTTTACTTTCATCTTTGGACAATAGGTTTTTAAATATCAGGATATAGCTACATTAATTTTAAATGGCTATGCTAAAAACTAAGGTAGGCAATTTATTTCAGAATTTTTTTAAATAAGTTGATGAAATTCTCTTTACATCCCGAAAGAAATCCGGTTACTTTGGCAGTCTCAGGAATGTAATGAGCACGGCCAATCGTTTTTTACAGTTGGATACTTCTAGCAGTCTCTTGCTAGTCTCTCTAACATTTCCAACCCTAGCTTTAATTAAGAGAATCGCAGTTCATAGAGAACCACCAAAGTCTACAGAAGTGCACTACACATTGTATGTTTTGGAGCTAGTCATTTGTTAATGTGCATTAACAGTTATTTAAAGTCACACCGAACCATTCAGTGTAAATACTGTAGCGGAGTGCACACTAGCACGCCCATGCAGACTCACTGGTGGCAGAAGCTAAAGGTAAGCATGCTGGCAACAGACTGAGAACAGTCAAGCTACAGTATGATGACACAAAGACATCAATAAACTGGGGAAACATTGGGCAGCAGCTATTGTCACTATGGCAGGAGCACAAATGCAAAACTAGCAGCTGAAGGACGAGGCAGCCCCTAATCAAAAGCAGAAACGGCATCGCAACCAGAAAATAAATACTTACCATACTTGTAACCTAAATGACAAACAGGGTTTTTATTGTAAATTTGTGATTCCGTTTATTGTGAATTATTCAACATTATCATAGTGTTAAAGAAAGTCAGTTATTCTGCTTTGAGAATGTCCAGCCTTCTTCACACAGTACAACACAGAATGAAAAAGATTATGAAATGTGTATTTACAAATTATCCTTGGTTTCTGGTGGTGGGGGGGGGGGGTATCTTGCTCTGTATAATTTTCACAATCTGATCAGTAAGTCATCACTTGAGACAAAACAACAGAACAGTAACGTAATGACTATAATTTCACAGAAATGCCATAGACGGGACCAGAAACAGCAGGTTTTCATTGATGCCTAAAATTAAGGGCACACTTGTATTTCTATTTACCCCTGAAGTCTAATTTGCTTTAAATGAGAAAAGACATGGATTCATACAAAAGCTGTCTGTTTTTCTTCAGACAGCCACCAATGCCCTTGAAAGACCAGGCATTCATGTGGCTAGCTGCCTGTCTGACTGTTTCTCAACACACACACATACACAGATTAATGAGGGGTCATTAATTCGTGCTGAATACTGGGAGTGGAGCAAAGTGTGAAAGTCAAAACGTATAATCGGCTCCCTAAGAAAAGAAGAAAATGGCACATGGGTGGAGTGTCCTTTGATATACAAGCATTACTTCATAAAATACCTTAAATTACAGGTCAATATTATTCAAGATTACTTCTTTCACAATGCTGTTCTCCCATTTTAATGTGCCATTCTGAAAAGGTTTCTTCAGCGATTTTAACAGATTTCACTATTGCTGAAATAACTGACAAGAACGCTTTGAAATGACGACATCTGAACTGGGTCGGAAGGAAAGCGACAGACAGCCATGGCATTGTGAGAGCTGGACTTATCAACAGACTGAAGGGAGAACAAGAAAGCAGAGAGTACATTTCAGAAACAGCCAGCCGCCATCAGGCCGATTTCCTCGAACCTTCAGATCTCAGCCGCTCACCAACAGCCAATGCTAGCATGCTTCCTGACATTTGCCCACTTTGATTTTGGTTTTACTAAGTTATTACAATTATATACATAGAGTAAAAATCAGAGCCTGCCCAGTAAATAATCCGGGGCAATATATGGGCTGGTGTTAGTTCATTATGACCGGTATTGGTGTATACATCTGCCAGTAAGGAGCAAGATATTGCAGTGCAGAAATGCAAGAACCCCCCCCCCAAAAAAAAAACAAAACAGAGGATGAACCATACAATGGCGATCGTCTGACTCTAGCGCCACCACGAGGTTCGCCATTTGTGATTTTGAGTGAAAAGTCTCAACAGCTGTTGGATACATTGTTATGAAATTTGGGTCAGACACCTTAATGTCCCCCCCTAAGGATGACTTGTAGTTGCTTTGTTGATCCCCTGACCTTTCATTTAGTGCCATAATCAGGTAAAACATTTTATTTATCCGTACTTTTCAACGAAATACCTGCAAAAATAACGACATTCCCACTAACGTCAGCTGCACTTTGTGTTTAGAGCTTATTGGCTAAACTTCAGCATGCTAACAAGCTAAACTAAGATGGTAAACATGATAAAATGTGCTAGCTAAACATGAGCATGTTAGCATTTATACTGCAAGCATGTTAGCATCGTTTATCTATAAAATGTCTCGCTCAGTACATACTGTAATTAAGGGATGGTTACCAACTTTTTTTCCCCCCAATGTTATGAGTTATTGGCCAATGTATAAATTTATTATTATAATAATAAAATATGAATATCAGAATTTTTATCTCTCAGTATCGGTATCAAAATCCAGTATTGGTCAAGGTCTTGGATAATTAAAAAACAAACCTATAAACTACAAGAACCATTTGTCTTGGCATGCTTGATATTAATACATTATTTTTTATTAATGGAAATAAAATAAATGTCTTCACTCTTGTTATAGTAAGTCATGTACATGATAACCAGCTGCTCTCAAAGCAAAAGCCCGTAATGAAAAGTGAATAAGTGTAGATGAAACCAAGTGACAGCATGGGAGAGTACGGGGGTGAGAGATGGACTGAGAGGGGGGGTGGGTTAGAAAATCTGAGTAGACTACAGTCAGCAGAGGATTTGGGTTAGGGGGAATCAGAGCACCAGGCATTCACTCTGTCACCACGGGAAACAGGAAGTTAAGATGCACAGCAACCAACAAGCCCAAAAGCAGAAAAGCGCATACCTTTAGCTTGGAATGAAACTCACGAGATTTCCTTCTGGCAAGAACCTGAATGTGACTAGACACCTGCGGGGTAGGGGAAGGGAGGAAAACAAAGGAAGAGCCTGTAACCATGGCAATGAAAAGCCCCCTGCAACTGGGCAAAGCTAGACGTACCTTAATGGCAGCTTGGATTTCTCGAACTTTCTTTCTTGCTATGACCTGTATGTGACTAGACACCTCCATTAAAAAAGAGAAAACGGAAAATAAAAGACACACCAAAAAAAGTACAAGTGGATTATACATTTCTTTGTTTAGTAAAAAAAAAAAAAAAAACTTAAAGGAGATAAGTTGCATAACAGAAGCATCTCCAAACTACACACCAAGCTAACAGCCAATAAAGCGTTCTATGCAGTGTGTTCTCGTCACTTAAGTGAACTGATTAAGGGGGATGCAGGCCCCTTTAGTGCACATTAAGAGCACCCAGATGTGATCTGCTGTGTGCTGAATGAGAATTGGCTAGTGTAGTATTCTTGCGGGAGCTGGGTCGAGGCATTTCACCAGCCAAGTTTACCTCTGACGTTCACACAGTTGCAAATTATTTAATATTCTCACATGAAACATTTAGCAGTGCAAGTAGCAGTTGGAAATAGAAGCAATGTGTGCTGATGACCGGTTTGAGGGGTGGATTTAAGTTCTCCTCCGACACTATTCAAGCAAATCACACCCAAGGTGAGTTTTCTAACAGTACGGGCATCAAGTGCTTCCACTGCAGATAAATCTGTATATTATATAATATCTAACATATTTTCTTGCTATTCATCTTGATAAACTCGAGCGGAAATAATTAGTCGATTCATTGATCAACGGAAAATGAATCTGCAAAAATTGCCAAACGTCTCGTTCTAGCTTTTCCAATGTGAGGATTTTCTGTGTCATTGTAAATTCAACATCTTTGAGTGTCGGACTGTTGGTCGGACATATAAAGACATCACCTTGGGCTCTGGAAAATTATACTTTTCACAATTTTCTGGCAGTTTATAGACAAAACCAAAATAAACTGCAGATTAAGTGATATTGAAAATTAGGGCTGCCAACAACCATTATTTTCATTTTCAACTAAAATGACAAT
Source organism: Micropterus salmoides (assembly GCF_014851395.1). Lineage (NCBI taxonomy): Eukaryota > Metazoa > Chordata > Actinopteri > Centrarchiformes > Centrarchidae > Micropterus > Micropterus salmoides. Next base: position 19,735,813 of record NW_024044348.1, read on the forward strand.
TATGTTTTTAGTTTATTTATTCGTTGTTTGGCCTGTAAAATGTCAACCATCACTTTCTAAAGCACACACTGACATACTCAAAAGCTTCTCCAACCAAAAGTCCAAAATCCAAAGTTGTTGTCCTTACTTTCACAGAAGACACAATAAAAGTAGTCAAAATTAGCATTTGAGAGGCCCAAACGATCAATTATCAGAATTATTGCTGATTTAATCTACCAAATACAAACAACACAGCAATTACACACACACACACACACACACATACATTTAAACTAAGAACAGAAACAGACATGTGTTTCTTGGTGTAGCTGTGAGTAAACGGCTCGCTCTCTCATTCTGATTCTGTGTCAAGGAGAAGAAAAACCACGTGGCCTTTCTGGTCCAGACTGATCAATTCACACACAGCGATCGAATGTCACTGTAGACACTGGCTTGTTTATCATTGTCATTCAAGTCAGTGGCCATGCAGGGAATTTCCTGTTTAAAGGGAAGATGTTACTGAAGCACCTTCAGAGCTCATTATCAGGTCATTTCAATACAACAATCAACTATTTTGGTGCTGTTATTCCTAAGAGATACACGTATAAGAGCCCTGATTTATCATTTATATTACATTCATTACAGTTTGATCTGAGCACTGTGGTGAGTTGTGCAGTGCACACTGTGTGCTGCAGAAGACAGGATACACGCTCCAATACTGACTGCAGCAAATACTCTCTTTGATCAGAGATGGTACCAATCTGCTAAGGCCTCCACATTCCTATTAATAAAAGGCTTCTACTCTAGCCAAGTGCACAACCTCCATGATTTAGTCATGAGGACGAATACTTTTAAGCTACAGTGGCGACTCTTTTCATATGACAAAGCTCTTATGTTTATCATTACATTACATTTATCATTCCATTATTTATAGTAGAAAATAGAAAGGCTGCATTTTAAGTAAAAGGTTAACAGGGAAATTAAAGACAATTTCTCCTCCTGCAAACTTCCTACAACTACGGTTCTTATGTGTATACTTATAAGTGCAAGTAAGAGTGACAATTCTGGGAATGTCGTAACCCAGAGACATCTCTTCATGCAACACAGCAGTGACAGGGGGACTCCTCAGCCTCAGAAGTCCCCCCTGACAACTAAGCATTGTGTTATTCTCTGTCTGGCCTTATTTCTCTCCTGTGGAAAACATAAGGCAACAGTCTGCACACAGATTGGACAGCCGTCTGACGCTCATGCAACAGAGACATCTCGTCTGCTGTCTTACCTGCTTCCGAGTCCTCGTCTTTCCGGTCCGAAGCTTGATGTATCTGGCTATCAGCTCATTTCGACCTGTGTGAACAGGAAAATGAGACGTGCTTAAAATATCTACAAAAAAAAAAAAACGTGGGAAATGACCTCAAAATATCTGGGCTGGGAAGAAATTTGGAAAGGGCACATCATGGCATCAGATTTTCAGATGTGTGTGTTAGTGTATAGAGTAGAAGGCTGTTATACAGGCTTTGGTTGCTTATGCTAAACAATACATTTGAGTTTGCTGTAAACAAAAAATTTAAACATCAACCAAGAACCAAAAAAATAAAATAAAAATCAGATAACTGAGTTTACGGTTGTCTTCTGTCACCCGTAAAAACACTTTCCTTGGTGGGTATATAAGATTTTTTATCATTTTAACAGTTGGTTAAGTTTTCCGCTGAAATGTTTGACTGACTAAATGTAAAATGTAGGGGTAATTAATAGTTAACTAATGCTGTTAAGCTCCAAAAGTAAAAAAAAATGCAGATTATGTGCTACGATTCAAAGAACCTTTGAACCTCTGATATCAATTAATATTCAATTAATATAAATTATGGATAATGAATATTTAAATCTTTATGCATAATTAAGCCTACAACTTTTCTAGGAGGTAGTCATGGAATCATACATGAAGCTACAAACTAAGGTCTGTAACCATAGTTTAGTGCATGCAAATCAGAAGGTATGTACGTCTCCTAAACAAACGAGATCCAGTTTCGCTGTGAAAACACCATGTGACATCAGTATGAAGGAGAGGGGAAAAAAAAAAAAAAAAAAAACTTGCAGCAGCACAGCCTTTCAAATTAATCTAATTCAATCTCGTTCTCTTCAAAGCCCGGTGCTTTGAAAGGAAACAGACCTAGCTGTTCATACTATTACAAAAAATAATGGCAACTGAATATATTGGGTTTAAAACAGTGCAGCTCTGACTAAATTATAATTAAAGCATAGCTTTGTAGAGATTTCCAATTAACAACGGCTCCGAACATTCTTCTGCCCTCAGCTCTGCTCTAATTGCTGTAGCAATGCACATGACCCCTGCTTAGCCCTTTCATATGGTAATAACATGCCGCCAACCAAAACTATTACACAAATTATAGGTAAGGAGGTCTCTAATTATGTGTCCAGCTGTAGCCAACCAACACCATGGATTTGCTCTACTCCTCCATGAAATGCACCAAACCCTCAATATAATGAAACATTTTTCAACATTCAATTCATTATCAATTAAAGGCATTACTTTTGTTACACCATGGGACCACAACGTACCTCACATATGCTAATAAGCCATATCTTAGGTAATCACAAGATAAGGCATTTTATTTTTACATCGCGGATCAAACAATGTGACAGACCACAAGTGTACATCTCAAAGGGTATACAAGTGCGGAACGTAAGGGACATAAATCCATAAACAAGAGATGATGGGTGCGTAAGCTTCATCTTGTGATGTTCAGGGCTCTTGAGCATTACTCAAGTGTGCTAAATGAAAGAAACTGTTGGTCTAGGTATAAAAGCTTGAATTACAACTCCCAAAACAAAGTTTTCATGCACATATAGTAACAAACAAGTAACTTATGTTTAATTGATTGGTCCATAAATTGTCAGAAAATATTTTAAAATGGCAACTTCTCAGAGTCCATAATGTAGTGCTACCCCCCAATAGTTGATGAGAACTTTTCATTAGTCAGTTAGTCGCAGAAAATAACCCTCCAAACTCCATTCGGGAGATGTGCCTTGTCACTGGGACGAAAGTATCGGGATTGTTGCAACACGGACCTTTTCTCTTGTAACAGAAGTCACTTGCAGGCACACTGCTGCTTCTTCTGCTGCAGAAAAGACAACAATACCAGCTGCTATTAGCTAGTTACCTCAGTTAGCGGGTCCTATTAGCTGACTCTGCGCAGACTGGGGCTCGGAGTACCAGAGGAGTGTTGGTGTTGGTTTACACCACTTTGTTTACACAGGAGATGTGGACCTGCCAGTAGGAGGAGGTTTACAGGAATACAGTGATTAACATGGGGCTCATATCGTGCCCCTTGTAAAATTGATATTTTAAGGTCTAATTATTGCGGTTTTGTATTTCTCTGTAATGTAGCAGTGTTACATTTCTTTGACCCCTGGAAGTCAAACCATTTTGATGCCCAAAAAGTATATAGTTAAATAATTCAAATAATATCATAAACGTGCAATAACTAATGTCTGCTTGAACTAAGGACTGCTAGTCGACTAGGAACATCTTTAGTCAAATGCAGCCGTAACACGATGACTTCAAATGTCTTGTTTTGTCCCACAAACATCTGGTTTTCTATCATGACCAGAAAATATTTACATCTGAGAATCTTTTTGCCTAAAAAGATAAAACCAAAGTTGAAAAACAGTTGCAAATAATCATCTCATTAATTTTTATATTAATAACTAAATAACTGAAACCAATACGTCGGCTCTACCACATAGGCTTCCTTCACATTAGCTCTTTTGTGACGGTCAATGGATGCAAGAAAAGTTTACAAATAAATTCCTTTCAAAAAGGTTCAAGGAAATGAAATTTTTCAGGCTGATACAGCATTTGAAAGGCTCTCTTTCATCAAAGTTGTTTGAGTTTGAGTAAAAACACCGGGTATAAACTATACCGTATTCTATAAACGGCAACATGAGATCGTTAATACCCGCAGCACCTGTCTGCGTGCCACACCTACACATTTTGTTGTTCCCCTGAGCAGAGGGGGTGAGCCCAACCCTGGTTGGCTCTCACATCCAGCTGTAGTTTGTTAAAGGTTGACCCCAAAACTCTCTTCACGCTTAACATTTAGGCGAGGCCAGTCTGAGTGAAACCAGTCATGTGACCTTGCAGGACAAATAAACAACATCTGGGGATTTACAGTTCCAGCCTGTCTGTCCAGTGAGCCTGCAGTGTAAACTTTACCAGATGAAGCGGGGCCCTGCTCTTTTTTCAATAATTCACACACTGTGGAAACTAACATGACAATACAGGCATTCATGCAAACTCCTGATTCCTAGATCAAAGCACACAAATGGCCAGCTGAAAGCCTGCTTACTGTTGAATAATTCATTCTTTACACCAGGCTGGAGAAAAGGCTCAGTGGGTTCTGGCTAGCCTGCATTCTTTTTTTCTTGCCTGTGTTTGCACTGCAAAACAACAACTGCTGGGGGGGGGGGGGGGGGGACATGAGACTGTCCACATTCGGGACTGAAAATGCTTTAAAACACAACTGTGCTTTTCAACCTGAAATTCAGGAGCAACATAAAAAAGAAAATGTCTGTATAAACAAAGTGATCTCTTTGATTCATAATGTGTTCTCCTGTCAGTGCCATTGACCAGTGCCACTGACATATCTCTGGAGTTGGTCCCCAGGTGCTGTACAGTGGTACAGTGCCCACTGCTCCGTTTAGAGATGGGTTAAATGCAGAGAATGAATTTCACATGGATGTGACAATAAAGAACCTTTACCTTGAAAGATGGACAGTCAGTCAACTAAATTCATATTTATTTATTTAATACATTCATAGTATTGTAAAAATGACACTTAACTTTTTTCACACTTGCGCCAATCTGTCTGACAATGAATACATTTAATTAATAAATAAAAATTAGTAGCTCAAAGGACAGCTAAAGATATAGAAAAACAACATAGGATTATGCAGGAGAGATAAGAAACCCCCAAGGGCTTATAGTTTGATTATCTAAATTTAGAATTTTGGAGAGTTTGCCTTGATGCCTTTTTCAACAAAGCTCTTTTTATATTTAAAATGCTTTCTTATACTGAACAAAATTCAAATGCCGTCTCCAAAGGCGTTTCAGATAATTTGGCAGTACATCCAACTGGCCTCACAACCGCAGACCATGTGGAACCGCACCAGCCCAGGACCACCACCTCCAGCATCTTCACCTCCAAGATCATCTGAGACCAGCCACCCAGACAGCTGCTGCAACAATCTGTTTGCATAACCACAGAATTTCTGCACAAACTGTCAAGAGCAGGGAAGCTCATCTACATGCCTGTCGTCCTCATCGGGGTCTTGACCTGACTGCAACTTCGCACAGCCATTGAAGAGGAGTGGACGGACATTCCACAGGCCACAAACAACCTGATCAACTCTATGCGAAGTTGAGGCAAATGGAAGTCACACCAGATACTGACTGGTTTCCGGACCCCTCCGCACACACCCAATACAGTGAAACTGCACATTTTCGAGTGTCCAGCCTAAGGCACACCTGTGCATTACCCATGCTGTCTGATCAGCATCTTGATATGCCACACTTGTGAGGTGGATGCATTATCTCTACAAAGGAGAAGTGCTCACTAACACAGAGTTTGACAGATTTGTGAACATGGGTACATAAAGGGGGGCAGCTGTGGCTCAGGAGGTAGAGCGGGCAAGATACAGAACCCCGAATTGCCCAACTGTTCCGCCAGTGTATGAATGTGTGTGAATGTTAGTTTCTGTTTCTGTTTGAGCACTTAGGCTCAGTGTATGAATGTGTATGTCTGGTGAATGCAGATGTAGTGTAAAAGCGCTTTGAGTGGTCGAAAAGACTAGAAAGGCGCTACACAAATACGGAGCATTTGCGTAGAGAAAGTCTTAGATCTTTGAGTTCAGCTCATAATGAATGGGGGCAAAAAAACAAAAGCATTGTTTATAATTTTGTTCAGTGTATATAAGTTTTGAAAGATCTACACTACTACAACTGAGTCAGTTTCTGAATGTTGAAATAAGCAGTTGCAGCAAGGCCCGCAGAGGGCTGAGAAATTTAACTCTTTATGGGGTTTTCCTCATTTAAAGCAGCAGGAAAAGGATTAAATATTTATAGTGTGACCCCTGGACAGATTTGTGCTGGCAAGCAGCTGGAGGAGCCCTCCACCTGGCCAGAGTGAACTCTCCTCTGAATCTCAATGACTCTGGAGGATCTGCAACATATAAATGGCACTCCAGCAGCAGCCCCACAAAGACATAGTGGGTCAACTTTCTCTAGACTTCCCCCAAGTAGCTGATTCCTCATTCAGTCAGAAATCCAATTTGGCCCCTTAGCATCCTTTCTCCAAGGAACCTGGGACAGGCTCCCTCTGTTGTGAATAACAATGGGGTGTATTGTCACAGTCCAGTCCACTGTGGACCAACCTCAGATATACCACACCCAGAAATAAATTCTCCATAACCTCCCATAAGACCTTCCTAGTCTAAATCAACTTTTTATGAACTAAACTCTACAATCAGGTCAACACAAAGCAAGGAGTTGAGTAAAAAAAAAAATGGGAAAATTACCAATTCCAATTTTCTAAAGCCCAAGATGTCTTCAGTTCAAACTCAACATAGGGCTGGGTGATGACTTTAATTATTTGATTAAATAAAAAACAGTAACAGACAATAGCTGTCTACGTCACCTGTCTCGAGTCACAGTCTGGTAAACTGACATGAAAAGTTGCACTATATGCACGCCCGTAGTGAGTAAGTGTGCCAACTTCTCTGTTCCATCTGTGGTGAAACTGATTATTAAACTGGTTGTCAGTGCCCTACTTAATTTTATTCTTTTATTTACAAGTTTATTTGAAAGGCACCATGTATAATAAACATAAATTTCAATACTTGAAATCTGACGCATTATACAGACATAGATAAAAGCAGTATAAGCATCAACACAGACAGTCCATAGCTGCCTAGTATAACCTTTACTTTTTTAATATGCATAACAATGACAACCTTGCACGTGGTTCAGGGCATGCATGAAAACTAAAATTAAATTGTGATCGTCTTCAAGCTTGAGGGGGAAAAAAAGAAAGAAAAAGTGAGAATAATTTTTGCCATGTCGCCCCAGCCCTGACTCATCAATATACAATTTACAAGCACATAAGTCAATGAAAAGCAGCAAATCATCACAACTGAGAAGTTGGAACTGGGGAGTGTTTTGCTTAAAAAAGAAAACTGTCTGAAATGTTGTTGAATCGATAGCTGCCTGCAGATTAATTTTCTGTTGATCGGCTAGTTGATTAATTATTTCATCTCAAAATTTCCACAGATGACATTTGTCTTTTTTAATTTAAAATTGTGAGATTCACCATGTAAAAAGCATCTGTTCTTTATCTACCTGTAACCTGAATTGCTATGGTGCAGGCATCACAAGCTGCTATGTAAGCCAATAAGATACATAATGGCAGGTTGCCAGATAAGACTGATATTTAGTATTTGTACATGACTTCACTTCAAAACTTCTTTCTTTCATCTGTCTTTTTACAATTTGGCTGCATGTTACTGTATGTCAGTTATCATTCACAAGTTTGGGCACTTCCGAGGAAGATATCCGACACCACGTTTTGGAAATTTACAGGGTTGGTCCACAATATAGAGAGACATCCAAAACACAACAAAATTCCTTCTTCACTACCAACTCTAGCAGGCAAATGGGAAAATAGTGCAATCATCTTTGGTACTGATAAAAGGTGTGATTCAGTGTAGTTATCTGTAAAATGAATTTATACCCTCTAACTCTGGAACAACTGTGTTCAAGCGTTAGTTCAACTCTAAGAGCTATTAGAGCCACTACAGGGCTTCTTTCACATTATTATTATCCCCCCCCCACAGCAATGCCCTCTATAACCCTGTCGATTTTAGGAGCCTCGCAGCAGAACAGAAATGTATGTACGAGTATGAGACTTTCCAATACAAGCAAAGTGAGTCGCCTTCTATAACATGTTTTAGGTTCACACTGCATTCTGCTTTATTGGGGATTCTCCCAGTGAATAAACTGGTTTATCCCAACATTCCTACAATGGATCACACGCTGTATGATTTTTGAACATCAGGTTAAATGGTGAGTGTAGTAGGCTTGGGCGTTATCTATTTTTCATGACATTCCACCAGAGTATACGGTGTAAAAGCAGAGCTGCCTGTGATAGAAGTCATTGTAGCATGTATGACATTGTCTAGCCTACAATGCTGTGTGTCTAGTGTAATTAGCCTACTATGATATGTCTTGCTGGCTTTAAATACTTAGTCTCTCATAGAATTGGCTGGTTGACCTTTATCATCAGGACTAAACCAAAAATACTCCCAAACAGGGGAAGAGGCTTTTCTCTTGTTTCCTAGTCCTGTAGCATTTTCTCCAACACTTGCAGTTGCCATCAAGCAGCTCCTTTTTGCGTGCATAGTGTGTGTGGTTGAGCAAGAGAAGGTGAGCGGTAGAGTGAGGAACGCCGAGGAAGAGGTGAGCAGTGAAGTGCAGCAGTAAATGTAGAGTCTGTCAGTGAATAAAAGCTGCAGCTTCTCAAGACCAAAGTAAAGCTTGGTGTGTGTGTGTTTCACCAAGTGAAGGGGGTTATTGTGTAGTCACGATGAAGGCAGTGTTATCTAACCATATCAAGGGTGTGCAATACCATACTTCACCTCAATACAGCTTCTTTGTATCAGTGTTTGGCAGTATTGAATTGACCATCAGGATTTCTAAATATACTGGTATCATCAAATTCTATTGTAGCTACGCTGGAAATATTTAAAGGCCTCAAATATCAATCCGACTTGTAATGTAGTCCTGCATGAACACACAATGTTTGGCCAAATTTGTGAGCATTTTGGCTAATTCACACATGAGAGCGAGAGAGCTTAAAAAAAATTTAATAAACAATTATAATAATGAGTAATACCTAGGTGAAGGGTTTTAAGCAAGGTTCTCAGAGGCTTTAACGACACACCAGATGATTAAATATACTCAGAAATTACGATAAGGGCTGCAAACAACAATTATTTTCATAATTGATTAACCTAGAGATTATTTTCTCGATTAATCTGTTCATCATTTGTCAAAAATGCCTGTTGTAATTTCCCACAGCCAAGAAGTCTTGTTTTATTTGACCAACAGTCCAACACCCAAAGATATTAAGTTTACCATCGTAAGACAAAGAAAAGCAAATCTTCCCACAGATGTAAATCTGGAACCATCAAACATTACTTGCATTTTTTTTGCTTGTGTGCTAAACTTATTAATAAAGATAATAAAGTTTATCATACACCCATCAGATACAGAAAAAGCAAATATTTCTAAAAGTAAAGTAGCAGTGTTTTAATCTAAAGAGGGTAAACGTTCAACTTTAAGCAATATGCGCATTAAAATAGGCTTTCCAAAATTGATAAAGAATAAAATAAGAGAATTACCAGGCAAGTCCATACCACAGATAAATGAATGGCTGTTTTTTATGTTTCTAAATTTCCATGATAACTGTACAGTAGAAATCATAAGTAAAGCAGTGTTGCATGCAAGCACAAAGGCTTCTCATTGAATTCTCTAGCAAAGGCTTTATGCACCTGTGTAACATAAACACTGAGGCTAATTTAAGTAATGGCATATTAAACAATTTAACTGGCTTGGCTACATCCTTTGAGTAGCAAGAACAATACTTTACTGCTCTGCTTTTTTTCTTTTCCTCTTTTTAAAAGCATCAATTTCCTGTAACAGCACTTTTTTGCTAATGCAGGCTCAACCACAGTCACATCTGGCCCAGCACTCTGCCATGAGACGAAGCTGGGCCTGGCCGAGAATCAGTCGGCAGATTGCCTACGTGTGTGGCTTCTACCACTCGGCTGTCTCTCTCTGTTCTGTGAGGCTGCCCTCTCAGGCCCTGCAGAGAGTACACATATGACGCTGCCCAGACTGTAAAGAAAGATCTATCATTAACCCTTCATTCAGTTCACTCTATTTTTTCCCCACTTACTACAAAACACTTAAACAGCACTTATACTGGAAATGTTTTTAGTGCAACAGGCTGGAGATGAACATATATGTGACTTACCAGCAACAAGCCAATGACATCTCTTTATCTTGTGTGATTTTCTGACAATTATTTTGTTTCTTGCTAAATTATAGTTTAAGATGATTCATAGCCATTTTGGAAAAGTTAAAGCTCGTGCAGACTACACAACTTTCAGTGTCGGCCGATGGCCGTCCCGTTCACACTACATAACTTGCCGTCTTGTGACGGGAGTCTTGAAGTCGTTTTGGCATTCACACTACGTGACCGATCGGTGACAAGGGGTCACACACTACACGATCTGACAGCGGCTCGGTCACCTGACGCTGGTCTCCAAACCACGTTTAGTCAAGAAAACACACATGAAATGTGAAACGGGAAACATACACATGAAACGGCTGTTGTTTGTTAATTTTAAAGATATCAATAATAAAGACAAAGAATATGGGTGAAAGAATGGATTAGCACACGCAGGTAGCAGGGATTGTCTGAGTTACAGAGAGAGCTGGAGGGAAGTAAAAAGTGTTTTGCAGAGAAAAAGTAGCTGCTGCTTATTGGCTGGATGTGGATGTAGAGTCTCTTACAGATATTTGGCATGCTAAATATCTGGCTGTCGTCGGTGATGTGTCAGAAACGTGTGGGGGAGTAGTTCACGCCTAACGACTGGCGACCGCTGATTTACCCCTGATCACAGCCAGATGGTCGCCGAGCTCTCCGACCGGCAAATCGGGCTAAAAATCGTGTAGTATGAACTAGGCTTTACCCTATGCCCTTTTTGTAAATATTTTGACACTACACATTCAAGCTGCATAATTAACTGATTAACTGATGACCTTTATCAAGCAAAAATGCCAAACTTTTGACGGTTCCAGCTCCTCAAATGTGAATTTGTAGCTTTTTGGTGTTCTAACATTATTGAAAACAGAATACCTTTTGGGTTTATGACTTGTGGCCAGACAAAACAAGACATTTGATAACGTCACCTTGAGCTTTAAGAAATTGTGTTGGGCATTGTTTTCTGATGTTTTATAGCCTAAGTGATACTAATTTCTAAAATAAGCAACTAGTACCCATAGCACCGCTAAAAACAATCAAATATTATATAATTTAGTCAACTGACAGAAAATTAAGTGTCAACTTAAAGAAAAATACCAAATATTTGCTGGTTCAAGCCTCTCAAACATGAGTTTTTGAATGTATAGGCCTACTCTCTTATCATTGTAAATATAATATTTTAGACTGTTGATCAGACAAAAGAAGCAATCTGAAGTTGTTACCTTGAGCACTCGAAACTCATCATAGGAGGGGGGTTTTTTTCCTCGCTATTTCTCACTATTATTTCTACATATTATTTTGACCAAATTATTAATCCATTTAACAAATAAATTTACAAATTAATTGATATTTAGTTGCAGCCCTAATTTAACCACTTCCAACTGTTCATAATAACCCATTATTCCACAATCATTTGGAAAAATGTTTAATAAACATTTGATTTAGTTGGTACAAACCTTTCTATTTGGTTTCTTCCACTTTAAAGTAATGTAGACCGGAGCCGTGTGTGTGTGGGGGGGGGTTAATACAATGGCCCCAGCTTTCCTGTCATCCGTGATGGATGACTCAAGGGTCTCAGGCAGACATTAGCATCACAATAGACTAAACAAACAATATGAAGGCATTCGTTCCAGGTTTCGGGAATAGCAGGCAGGGGCAGGAAGCCTTTTACTTGCAATATCAATGGGAAACCACCACTTGCCAAGCGGAGGGGAACCTGTGACTTGTGGCTTGAAAAAAAATTGACTGACCTTTTTGGAGGGAAAACGTTGTGCTATCACTTTAGCACTATGTTAGACCTGGCGAGATGTAAAACACTACGCTGACAACTAAGTTCCTCTGGTGAATAATTTCACAGGGATAAATCACACATAAGTGCTGTGGTGAGAACACAACATGTCAGTTATGTAAGCTTAAACAATTACAACTAAATATAAAAACTCTGCAGCTGGTCAGACCTTGCAGGTGTTTCCCGAGGTGCAGCACCAATATCTGTCAAATATTTTAAGCGTGTTTAAAAGTTGTTTCTCTCTGTTTGGTAATAACGCAGGTCAGGCCCCTTCAGCAGTGAAATCGCTTGTGGAAGTCAGAAGATGTCTGCTGATCATAACATCTGACTCCAGTCCACCATCTGCTTGTTAAAAGTGCATTAACTTCTTGTATTGTTGGGACTGGAAGCGTGGGTCCATAAGAAAGACTTCAAGGCCAGAAATCGCATGCGTGACGCCACGGTGATCATAAACACTAAAGCTATTCTCTGTGACACAATAGAAATCCCTTCTCCTCCCACTCACACTCACTCTGTCACACACACACACACACACACACACACACACACACACCCCAATGCCTGCAGGCTAAAACGGAAAAGTTCAAGCCCATATATCTTTCATTAAACTGGCTTTGCATTTATGTATCATGTATTTGATTCAGTCCCTAACTATGTCAATATAATAACCAGGAAGTAGACTGTATACATAAATATAACTTTTCATTGTGTGGGGGAGATGTCTTTTTGACATGTCTGGCTTTGAACATATTATAAATTTCAGATTCAGTGGAAGGATGATTATTATGGCAACCTTTTAACATACTCTAATTTGCACATTGTAGACTTTTTAATGTCTCATTAAATTCTCACAGGCTCTTTCGGTTTTGGCCTCACATGCTTAAGGGTGTTCCTCCCATATCCACAGGAAACAACTCTATTCAGTGCTCATTTAGACAAGAATAGCAAGGACATAAAAACAAGAAAGCCTACAATTAAGAGCAGTTCATTTATTTCAAAGCCTGAGAACCTCTGAACTGAAGACAGAGAGGCAAGACACTGAGTGGGGTTTTCTGTTTTGTGTGAATCTTTTTATCTTTGACAATATGACATCTTCCACACATGCTTTGGGTTTTCATTCTTTGTCATATGTGCCTTTATTTGCACAGAAGGCCACTGTCGCTTGGTTTAATAGTACTAAACTGGTTAAGAAAGCATCTTTCAGATGAACAGAGATTTATATCTGCTTATATCAGTACTATACTATAGAGCACAAATCTGATCAGGTGTAAAATCTGCAGATTCATTCACCAAATTGTTTTGATTCACTGACCAAGTTTCCATCCATATTAAAAGCAAATTTTAAACAAAATTCCAGAAAAATCACAAAAATAAAATGCAAATTTATACGTCATGTCTATGCACCACCAACAGTTAAAAGAGCAGAAGCTTGAGTGGACATTTAAGTCACATTCTTCCTGTACATCGTGCTTTATTCTGGTCTGTTTTCATTGCAAATTGCATTTATTGATACACTAACTTTTCCACATCAGCCAAGCATAAAAACATTCATGCAATACTCTACTCGTTTCTAAATTAAATTTCCAGCTTTTCCATTCAGTTTTTGTTTTTTGAAAATGCACATTAAAAAAACAAAAAAAAAAACAGGTAGATGGAAACGCACTTACTGTGACTTACAACTCAGGGTTTAAAAATCCAGCCAGTGCAAAATTAAGTTCTCTATATAATGCAGTGTGCAACTGTAATTAACAGCTCTTTAAAAATCCATTTTTTCTCTGGACACCAAAAGAAATCAATACTTAACTTCAAATGACCTTATTGAGCTGGATAAAAGGCTTTATTGCAGGGGCTGGGTCAGGAACGGTTGAGCTAATGTGTTGGTTGAACAGTGGGGGATTAAAGGTGAGGTGTTCTCTCAAAATCTTACAAGACATCACAAAGCAGCAGGTCACTAACCTGAGCCTTCCTGGAGACACTGAGAGGATTACAGCAGCCAACCTCTCCTGAACTGTGCCTGTATTCAGACGGGGCTGAGGAGGCAACGACAGCCTCTTTATCACTCAGCAGGTCCAGCTCATTCTATTTCCTCTCTCCCCAGTCTACGCCTCTCAAACGAGGCCAGAGCTGATACCCGCTAGTCCCAACTCTGCGCAATACACTCACCGGGGACCAATTTACACAGGCAGTCCTTGTCTGAATCACTCTATCAATTAGGAGCCACTGTGTTTATCATCCCATACATTATTGTAGAGGCTGGCCTGGTCATTGTGTTGAGGTGTGCATCTCAGGAGAGGGAAAGGGATGAAATAAATGACCAGGGAGTGAAGCCACAGTTGGACAGGCTGCTGGACTAATCTGAAAGGACGGCGGTAATTATGAGTCTCCTGAGGAACTGGCTGTGTGGCAAGTCCAATGTGTGAACATGGCGCTAACAGTCAGGAAGGTGCACTGCCCCCCCAACAAAGTAAGACAAATCAATATTTTCAATCTCTCAGGATCAAATCAGCATCAGAGCACAAAGGAAGACATGTTGGCTGTGACCAATATGTATAAATGAAAAGTCAAACTTTGTGATCATGATTCTCTCTCACGTTCTTTTGTAATCGTGAGCAGGAGCTGAGGGAGTCTTGACTGAACGCTGTAATTGAATCCAAGTTCGGAAAGAGGCAAGGTCGCAAATAGTCAATGGAAATACCCCTAATAGTCAGGACTTAATAAACATGCACTTACTATTACATTACAAGGATGATGATGATAATAATAGGATTGGTCACATGATATTAGGGTCAGACCATAACACAGCATTGAGTGTGATAATTTTATGGTTATGGCTACAGTCCTCCTTTGTGTCCAGGGATGCTGTTATTCCACAAACAGCAAAGAAAGATAACGGTCTCTGTTAGCAGTGGTGTAGTCCCTGTGCTCTGGATGAGAGAATAACACTGGCATTCAGATTCCATTCATATGTTGATTACACAAAATGGTCCCATCAGTAGGAGATGATCTCATCAGAATAAAAGTGTTTCATCAATGGAATATGATGTAATCAGCATCAAACAGATGATTTCTTGAAGAGAGCATGAAAGTGACACTGCATCTTTAAGAAACCCAGAGTCTCGCTGTGTTTTAGTCAAACAAAAGCAGCCAATTGGGAACATGCAACCTGAAACCAGCAGCCTGCCTCAGAGGGCCTCACACAGACCTCAGAGCAGGGACACACCCCGTGTACACTCCTGATTCAAGCAAGGCAGAGAGCCACGGCCTGCTATCCAGCCATTCACTGCAAACACTTCCATACAGACTGACGGAAAATCACAAACACAGACATGCCGATCACTTTGCCTGGCTTCTTTCTGGAGCAGTTCTGGAAATACATGCAGGAAAGAAAAAAAAATAAAAATCTACTAGGACAACATTTCTGAAATCTTGAAACATAATTGAAAATGTTAATTTGTGTGACACATTTGCATTCAGCAACACTTTTAGGGTGATACAGTACAGGATTTAATTGTGAATGCAATCTCCAAATGGGATCCAACATGCAAAGCAAAATACAGAATCTCTGCCTCAGAAAGTCAACTCTTATAGAGTCCTTTCCACATCTCATCACAGTCTGGTCAGCATCAGTACTGCTTACACCTTGAGCTCCTCTAACCCTGCTGTTCATGGTGAGCAGCCCAGTGAAAACATGATGCTGTGGGGAGGAGGCAAGAATCACACACACACACACACACACACACACGAGTCACAACATGTTATGCTTGGTCACCACAACATGGGCATGAATTTGAGCTGAAATCTGCCCCCTGGACAGACTGCCATGAAATAATATGCACTTCAAAATCAATTCTGCTGCTCAGCAACAGCAGAGGTCTAAATGCAGATCCATTTTGGGGCTGAGTCTTATTAATTCTCAGAGCCACAGAATCACAGATGGGTCTTAAGCTAAAGATATGTAGGAACCGAATAAAACAAAAAAAGTATGGTGAAATCTATTATCTCGATGTTTCTGTCGGCCACTGTTTAAACATTCTGACCAGTCTCTACTGGGTGTTTGCAGCGCAACAGGTGCAGAAGGACAGTCAGGAAAAAGGTTTGTTTAAATATGCATGAAAAGATCACGTAAATTAAAGAGTGATTCACACCACTGGAGAGACAGGAAGACCAAATTATACACTTTTCATGCTTCATGTATGATACGCTCTAGTGAACATGACCTCAAATTGATGTGGACGATTCATATGAGACCGCTGTCACTGGTTGATCTCTAAAAGTCTGTGAATGTAGTTTCCATACATATTGCTGCTAAATGGCAGAATTACATGACATAAAATCAGAAAAAAATTTACTTGAGTTGCAGTTTCTATCTCACAGGCTCTCTCGCGGACAGTCTCTTTGTCGGTCTCTTCTTAATACATAAATATTGTGTTAACATAAATAACATTAACCAAAATTCCTACCCGCAATAGAAACACCTGTTGAGTAGAGCAGTGTCTGATATGTGCTCCACCCTGTTCGGCAGAAGTCACAAAACCAGGTTGATTGGTGCTTGTTAACCCATTCGCATCAACCAGAGGCACATGTGTCAGGCTGAAAGAAGTAGAAGACATCTCCATAGCGACCCATGATGAATAAATAACCAGTTTGTCACAACGCAACTCTAAAATCTTGAATCGTAATTCAAAATGATTTTTTCCTTCTCTCATCATACGTGCATCAATGCTATTTACACATTCGACAGTTACTCCATTTGAGGAAGACCTAAAATAATTTGACTTTTTTCACTACCGCATGTGTAAAAACACGGTAGTCTTACACTGACAATGGCAGGGGGACAAATGAGGGATTATTCTGGAGGTGTGTGATGCCTCTCTTGCAATGACGTTCCTCACACTCCATTCTGAGTGAATGTAGGTGACTGGCGGAGCCTGAGCTGATCCCAGAATTCCTCATTATCCGCCCAGCAGGGAGGATCAGGTCCGCTCACTCTGTCTCAGAGCATGCTCGGCCCGGTGAGACGAGCCCCAGAGGAGCACAGTGCTGGGCCATAGGGGGCAAGCCAGGTCTGCTCATTATATCTAACTCATCCTTGGCATCTCTGCAAACCAAGTGCCACTTAGTTCCCACAGGAGGGGTCTGGGCTGCATCACTGACGAGATGGCAGAGCAAACAGTGGAGTGGTAATGGGAAAAGCTTTACATCAAAAGACACGTGCGGACAGAGGCATCGTGTCCAGCAGTCCACCTTAAAGGTGAATATTACAACGTATGTCACTTATTTGGTAACGGCATTTCTTATTTTTAGAATGAATGCGTGCAATTAATATAATGATTGCTGCTACTGTTTGTTAGAACCAGAGATAATTAGACCAGAGAAATTTACTGAAAGGCAAATATGTCCCCATAATAAGTGTTTGAGAAGACTTTCAAATATAACTGGTAGCTTCTCCTCTTCAGCAGCAAAAACAAGAAAAACACTATATGGGTGTGGTATAGCCTACAAGTAGAGTACGTATTTACATATTTCTTTGTGAGTCGAAGGAATAAAAATCAGCCCCCCCAACAGTAACTGAGAAAAATTCAATGTCATTTAGCTTGCGGGGCAAGTGCAAATACATAACTCAATGAATAAACATACAATTTGAGTGAAGCGTGTTGTTTCATTTATCAAGTCTATTTCTAGGATAAATGAATGCAGCTTTGCACAGCAGGTGAATTATGCAAGTGCAGAGTCGTAGGCCTTTGGCTAGGGGCCAGTGCCCTCTATTTCCTTTTACTTTTTAAAATATTCTCCTAAGAAAACTCTGGGGCCACAGCAAGTGCCGGGTGATGCAGTCTATGCAGATGGGGTGTCTTCCATTGCCTCAGAGAATGGGCACAGCACCAGCCAAAACTGGTCTCAGCACATCCGAAACACTTCAGGTAAACACCACAATAAGCTAAGAAGCTGAAATTAGAAATTGTTTTGTACCGCAACACAGTTGCTATAGAGACTGTTGCTAATTAACTGCACTCTACCCCGGGATAACAAAAGGGCTTAAGGGCACTCAGGGCGGCTCCTCTTGTGATGAGCTTTGTGTATTGAACACTGCCATCCCCAGGGTCTCTACAAAATACCTGTCTCTTTGTAACAAATTTTCATCTCAGATGCCATGAGGGGTTTTGTGTGATGTCCGTCAGTGTCTGTTTTGAACCCTATGGACCAGGATTACAGGGCCATATCAGCCTCACCATGTTTAGCTGAACCCTTTCACTTTTAAAAAGACAAATCACTGGATGTTTTAGATAAATTTATCCCTTGCAGCAACACGGAGGAACACTTCATTGGTTACTTATCATCTCTGACGGTATTCCAAAGAAGTGCACTGTTAGCAAGGGGCACTGCACAAATGGAAACCTGAGGCATTCTACAAAGAATATGCATTCACTTGGCAAAGAGAACATCTTTGTTTTTATAGGGGGCATGCAGCCAGGGTTTAGATTTCATTAAATATTTTTACAGTTGAGTTCTCTAAATTGTAAAGCTGCCTTTGTACATTTTACCGTTTTTTATATTTCTTACAACAATACATCTCCCGCACCCACAGTGTGTGCACAGGTGTGAGATTTGTATTGGTTCACCTGGCAGACGTGGTGGGTCAGATAAAGCAGTATACTTAAATCTACCACACTGAGCCAGAAAACGCAAATTTCTCTTACTGATTTTTACCATTACAATATTTTCACACATTTACTCAATCACGTGCAGCAGTGAGAATGGTGCAAACCTTTCATGGAGGTACTTGAAGGAAAACCATTTGTATTGTTGTATAACAACATATGTATGTAATCCAGTCACATGCCAAGCATTCCTCCAAAGATCCTCAAGATACGTATATGGCTACAAAACATTTCTAACCAGTGAATGTATGCATCAGCACTGTCGAAATGGTAAAATGACAAAGTGCCCTGCTATTTACATGTGTGACTGTGTGTACATACACATGCCGTAATAAGCGACACCAACACCCAAAATGTATTTTATTGTTCCTGAGATAATTGTATGTTCTGTTCAAATAATAAACCGACAATCTATTCAAAATGAATGCTTTCTTTCTTCAAGAAGGACTCATGGCACCTTTAATGTCTTCCTAGCTTTGTCACAGTTCATGGCATGATGGGATTGGCACTGGGATGCAGCAACAGTTGCACTCACACATCAGACTGATACCAATCTGTCTTCTGTCACAAAACAAAGTCTGTTAAGTTAAGAAAAAGGACTGCATCCATAATTCTACCTTTAATCTAAAAAATAAAATAAAACTGGACCATAGTAAAAAGTTACCTCCCCTGTCTTTCTACAGCTGAACACAGGCAGTCAGCAGTACATGGAACCATGCATTAGGTTTCCTGATGGTATCTTTTCAGTTTGGACACAGAGATATGAGAAAATAATTGTACTATTGTGTCACAACTCAGTAATGGTAAGAAAGGCAGCCCAGTATTCAGCTACTGGTGAGACAGTTTGTAATCAGATACAGCGCACATCTGGCAGGACGAAACTCTATTCAACGCTACAGTTGTCTCTTCAGCAGATTTGAAAGTAGATTCAAAACAAAAAACTTTCTTTGGCTTTGTTATTGGGGTTTTGAATCTCTCTTAAGTGTCCAGAGAGCCATTGTCACAAGGTAGATGGGTTGTCTTAAATATATGCCAGTCACAACAATTCTTCTCTGTTTATCTAATGTGACTGAAAGCTTTTAAACAGAAACACCTACAATCTACATTTAAAGGTCTTGCAATTTGGTATGTAAATGTAAATCAACAAGTACGAGTCACGCTGAATTTCTACTTGCTCCATAACTTGTCAAAAAGAAAGTATTATGTAAAATAAATATTTAACGTTTTTTATGTCACAGTCAACCAGAAAGCTGAACATTTGCATCATAGTGAGGATGTCCATTGGGTAACAGTAAGGCCCGCACTTAGCACTGCTCATTTATAACTCTAGAAAAACTAAATTGTCATGCTTTAATCCACCGCAGAGGGACAGTTTCTCTGGCAGCCTCCCTCTGTATGGGGATGAGGGAATTGGAGGAAGAGACAGTGGGGAGGGTCCTGTTGTCTGAGCCCACATCTTTGTAGTGGCAGCTGAGGGGGTTTCACTGCAACTCCTAGAATTTACATTTTGTTTGGCCGGAGGGGTCACATGACAGCTGCAAGCGAATGCTCTGAGGGGCTTTCTGCTTTCACTTGACACTGACAGGCTGTGAGACGGCCCAGCACAACAGAGAGAAAATATTCCCTCTTTCCATGACATCACCCAGCCAGGAATGGGGGAAACGGTGGGAGGAGAGGGGGCACAGCTGGTGGCAGCCGCAGTACCATCTGCTACTGACTAATAGTTCATGCTGCTTTACTTATAAACTTGCACTTCTGTGAATCAGAGTAGCGGCTGTATGGTCACCATCACAGAGCACATCACTGATACATTTGAGACCGACAGTCTTATAATCTTACATTACTCGGCACAGCTATGGATTGATGCATTGTTTGCCTTTTTAAAAACAAATATTTTGACATTTCGGGAAAACACGCTTATTGATTTTATTTGCCACAATTTAAATATTACATTTAAAATATGAAATTGCAGCCAGAAGCGAATCATATAAACACCTAAATAAAAATATGGTTGTGGGGCACTGTGAGACGCTTTATTTCTATACAACAGCAATACAATTTTTTATTTTACCTTTATTTTCCAAGGAAGTCTCACACCCCTGTACACCAACTTTCATTGATTTTTACACTTTATTTTTTTGTAACAATGAGACATAAACATGTGCATTTGTAGGCTTTTAGATGTGCTGGTAGGCAGATTTTATTACCTTTGGACAGAGCCAGGCTAGCCATTTCCCCGCTGCTTCCAGTCTTTATGCTAAGCTAAACTAACAGGCTGCTGGCCCTTGCCACGATTTCCTCAGTAGGATGGATTAAATACACAACTCTCATGTGTATTTAAGGACAGGCATGAGAGTTGTATCGGCATTCTCGTATAGCTCTAGGCAAGAAAGCACTTATTGTCCACAATGTCAAACTCTTCATTTAAGCTCTTTCAATTCTCACTTATTAGAAAAACGTTCAACTGCACAGATAACACTTGGGTTAAAACTCAAACTTACACACATCTGTACTCACCATACATCTTTCCCTCATCAGAGAGGATGATCTTCCTGCGTCCACAGGGAGGATAAATGGCCAGGGCCTCCTGGAAGCTCTGTTCAATATCAGGGCTCCACACCCCCTCGGCATCATTGTCCATGGGCTTGTCTGCCGAGTCGCTCATCCTCTCCATGTCCTCGGCAGGGCTCTCGCTGCCGCTCCAGCTGCTGGGATCAATCGTGGCGGTTGGGTTCTCCAAGCTGAAGCCTGGAGCAGACTAGGGAGAGACCTGGAATTCCCAAATAAACAAACACAACCAAACGGTCACCCTCCATGACAGAACAGCGGACATCTGCTTCCAAACAAACAACACAGTACACAGTGTTGAGTGCTGAGAGCACAATATGGAGCAAAAGCTGCCAAACAAACTTGAACATCGCCAAGAATGTTGTTGACTTGATTTACAATGGATGTTTTAAGATGGTTTAAACAATTGAAGATTTTCTCTCATGGACTTCCTTGGCAGAACAGGGTTACATTTAAAACTGGTTTAGAGGTCAGATAAATGCTTTAGACTATGATGGGAAATGTACCCCATGCCTGAAAGACATGATACAGTTCAGATCAGTAACTAGGTGGTCCAGGTTTATGTAAGATTTGTAGATGGCCTACTCTGGCTCAAGAGTTATATTTTGAAATTCATTTTCTAACCTCATTCATCACCTGTAGTAGCCTTTAGCTTTCTATATTTTTTTACAAGCAGTAACAAGTACTCCATCAGAATTGTCACACAAAAGCTGATTTGATTCTGAAACGATAACTCTGGATGGATAAGAGAGCAGCATTTGACACTCTCTCCCTCTCATTACCACCGCTACCGAGTTGCCCTTGGGCAAACGCACTTAGAGTCCCAAAGTCTTCAATAGCCAACTGGTAAGATGGTGGTTGAAATTGGCAGGTGTCAATGTGTGTGATTCTTAAGCTAGGTTCATGTTTAGCAAGTGTGTGCTGCAATAACACAATTTACAAAAAACAAAGAAAAAAACAACAGCATTGTGGGCACACTGTAGAACACCCATCAGCCACGGTCAACACATCAACATGATGGCATATAGAAAGCAGACACTCAAGCCAAACAGAAGCCACTGAAGTTTTTTTATAGGGGAAAAAAGAGGCTGGATACCTGCAGGCATCACAAGACAACTACCATTTACAGACGGCACAATCCAGGAACCAGCCCCCCCTCACACAGCTGGAGAAAGTCTCATCTCACATCGGCTATTGACAAGAGCAAAAAGCTCCCGGTTGAATCTGCAGCTGAGGACTGCATCATTATGCAGTGACGGCATCTGCAGCAGAATGCGTTGCCATGTCCAGTAACATAAAAAACAGCAGACTCTGCCACATATTAAGGGAAATGACTATTGCACACTACATCTTAATGAATGTGCAGATGTGACTAATCATGGCATTATACTGGCACCAGCGAAGCATGTATGTGGTAAAATGAGATTCAGCAGATTTTCAGTCAGTGTACACTGTGTGGCCTTTGTGAACAGAAAGCATAATGCACATAGTGGCATTAGCAGCCACACAGTCCGACCCAGAACTTCAATATCCAGTCTTTGAGTTTATAAATGGTTAAATTACAAAAGAAAGTGCAGTGTGAACATAGATCATTCATCATGTAGAGGTTGAGTTTATACTTTTACAATATGTATGGCAGAGGTGTGCTGGCTTAAGAGGTAGATGAAGCCCAAAAACCACAGAAACAAACAGAAACATTTGCATGTCTGCTGGCCATTTATAGTTAATTGTGTATGTGCATTGTGGTTCCTCATCCGTTTGTCAAATGGGTTATCTTGCAAATGCTGATGAGCAGGTTAACCCCTTGAAAAGGACACAGTTCAAGCAAACTGGTCAACTCAAAGTATATAAGACAAAACTTAATTACAGGTAAATAAGGTATGCAGGGGACTGAATGTTTAACAAAAAACAAAAAGCGTGCTCCCAGGTACTGCAAATGAACACAAAAGCATGAAGAACACAATAAAGGCACATCTTCTGAAAGGCGGGTTCTCTGGCCAGTTCCCAGAGGGAATAGGCAAAGCAACAAGTGGATAACACATCACTTTCCTCACTAAAAAGGAAATTCTCTGACAGGCTGTATAGCTACATATTTCATCGTCTGATGCAGCTGTCTATACTGTAACTGCTCCTGATTCACTCACACTGTGCGACCTGAAGTGTTATTTCAGGTTTCATGTCTGTTTTTTTCAGCTAAACACAGTAAGTACATTATTGAATATTGTGAGCTTTGTCAAATGTTTCTAAGTGCATGCCAGTATTGTGGCTGAACGTATCCAGTGTACACACTGATGGAGGACAATGTGTCAGGTGACCACACCACACATACGGTGTAAAATGAAGCGACACTATCCTCTGTTTTACTTACGTGCAATCAGTCCCCAACATTCATGTAGCATGTCTACTATATGTTGAGTGTGACTTTTTATTTAGTCTAGCTGAAGACCAAAGACCCAACCAGATATAAATCTCAGAGTTTGTCAACTATCAAATTGTTACTGGTCTTTACCCTAAACTCCCGATTAATAAATACCTTTTATGTTTTACTTCCTTCACTAACAACTCACTGAGGTTTCTCTCATTTCTTAATCTCTCCCCTCTTTCCAGACAACTGCTTCCTCCCTGAGCAAGATCCTATTCAAGCAGCACAAGCTGTCAGGAAGTGGGAATAGTAGCATATGTTTCTTCCAGCATGTCAGTTCATGAGGGGGAAAGGGGGGGATGGGAGCAAGCTGTTGGGGGAAAAAAACTCCCAGAGAGCAGGGGGAGCTTTTACTGAATTCCGTTTTTGTGTGCTGGCTGCTGACACTGCAGAACTAACTCACAAAGAGGGAGGGGGAAAAAAATTCCCATTTCAACCACTAAAAGGCTGGGACTCTTTCTAGATGTGTTCCTCTCATCCCAACCAAATGATGAACTGTGCTCCTAATGACTTCCAGCTTACATTTTCATTTTAGCAAGATGGGGTTGTGAAGAAAATGTTTGTTTCTATCCTCATCAAGCACCAAACCCTGGTATTGTAAAAGCTGAATTACTATAACAAAATGCCATGACATTTTATGCCAGAGTTGCTGCAAGTATTGCTTCAATTAAGTGTTATAATGTCTAAACCATACTTTAAAAAATTTTATAGCACAGACCCATTAAACCAAGCAAAGGAAAACAAATATTTCAGAACATTCAAACATTTGTTGTATGTCCATCTAAACCTCTTATGAAAAATATAATTTTGATCAATGATGACTGGTTCTGTTGTTATTGTTAGGATATGTTTAAGTTCAGCAGTCTTTAGTGACTTTGGGTCTCTGTCCATCACACCAGATTGATCCCTACACACTGGTGTTTCCCTCCTCTGCAGGTTCTTTCCTCCAACATCACACCAGCAAATGAACACTGTTACAGTAACACCCAATGAACATTTAAAATCAACTCCAGCAACTATCCTATCTAACAAGTCACTCATGTAAAGACTACATCAACATTATATAACTACTGTTGACAAATGCAATGTCTATTCTATACTATTATACAGGCTACACACCACCTCAACATGACCATACAATTACATATCCGTTTCAGAGAAAATCAAGTTAATTTACATGCCAGGTCGACAGGTTAAATTTTGTGCAATATGTCAGCAAAGATAAACATGGTGTGCTTAATCTTGCAATTCCAGAGTCATTACTAGAGATGGAAAGTAACAAAGTACACTTACTTCAGTATTTACATGAGTATTTCCATTTTGTGCCACTTTATTCTTTCCCCGCTATCCTATATCCTGATGGAAACACTGTACCCGATATATTGATCATTTGTCCCACTGTAAAAATGTGTTATCAGAGCATCTAAAAAGGAAAGAAACAAGTCTAAAATCTAGGAGTAGTCAGATCACTGAGCATGTCGCTAATCACTTTGCAACAGATAAATATTAATACAAAAGATTGCCCCATGAACAATGTTTCTCCAGAGGGCTTTTCTCTAATATGAGCTCAGCTATGTCTTCAGGACGCTGATCATTATCTGAGGGAAATTGTAAACAAGTCAACCAAAACAAATAACACAACAAACCTGACAACACAGTATAAACTGACTTCCATCCCACTCTCTTTAAAGCAATGTTAGATCATTTCCCAATGTATAATAATAACCTCTGACATGGCGGGGGCAGTGGTTTAAGTGCGCCTGATTAGGGTTAGGGTACCAAAGGCAGGACAACAATCTTTCTAGATATGTGAAGTTTCACTCCCAAGTGAAGGAGTAAAAGTTATATCTAAAAGCCACAGAGAACATTTAAAGTCACTTTTACATTTTTGGGCAACAACCAGCGTCGCACACAACCTTGCACTCATTCCTTCAGGTCACCCAGAACTCAATTTCCACCTAGATATTTCCTGCAATTTTAAAAACATCTTCTGAAACGTTACATTCTCAAAATGATCCTTACTTTTTTTCCTCTTTTGTTTTTTTTTTTTTTTTTTAATCCAAGCTGCACAAAGCCTCAGACCATGTCAAAAGTATGCTTTTGGTTACATTTCCCCCCCAAGAAACTGGTTGATTTGACCTTTTTCCATTTGCTTCTTTGTCATGTGAGTAATGTCTCTTGTCAAATACGGTGGATTTAAACAAACTGTCACCTTTCTTAAACACACAATTCAGAAAGTGTTAGCAATGCTTAACTGAAACACTTAATGCAACTTACTGGTTGGTGGCTGCAAATAACAGATGTTTGGAGAATGTGCAAACTAATCATTTATACGAAGATGAATAAAACATGGGTGTAGACATGCAACAATTTAGCATCTATAAATAATTTATTGAAGGATTTAAGCATCACTTGATAAGACATCACATAATTATAAATTATTAGCAACATGATCAGAACTTTATGGGTTCATACAAAAGATTATGTAAAGCCAAATTTTTTAATAATGTGTCAATTAAAGCTATTCCTTAATCATGAATTGACAACTGACCCACAATATTTTGAACTGCAGAACCAGTTCTCAGTTGGTGTACACTGCACTGTCAAAACTACAATGTTTTTAATAAAATGTAAAATTACTGTCAATATAATGTGGGATGTGGTGGAATAATGGAGGAAATGAGTGTTTGCATTCAAAGAGGAAAAAGGAGGCGGCACACATGTGCATACAGTAAACAGTGTGTGCATCCTTTCTTTTAAATACCAGTGTCAGTAAACAGAAAATCAACCTAATATATTGATTTATTAAACTAACCCTGTTATTTACATCTTCCCATGTCGAATGAAGATGAGTTTGTTGACTTGTCCTCACACAAGCGCTCGAACAATACAGGATGAAAGTCATCCCCATGCTCAATATATTAGATTCTCTGCATCCAGTAACATCAATTGGATGCTTCTGCCGTGTCAACGTTGGAATACCCTGGCAGAGTTGTCAACGAAGACGATCTCTTAGTGCCGTAGAATCTGTGGACTAATTATGTCTGTCAAAAGAAGGTATGAATGTCACCCATAGAAACGCTTGCGGCTTACGGATAATTGCATACTTCTGTCTTTGCAGGGTGTACACCATAGAAATTGCCTTATTTGTGAGATGCGTGGTGGAGATGGCCTGCAATGCAATAAGTGAATGTGGTAGCTAAGCAGAGTAGTAGCTGTGACATGGCATTATGGGGAAATTACACTTACCGTGAGATTACATAAACCACTCACCAAGCTGGAATCCAGCTCCTTAAATTAAGAGAACCCATTTCACCCATCAGACAGAGCAAGGTAATGAAATAGCAGATGAGAGGTCTCAAATGTAATTTTCCATGTGGAGTTCTTTTGTGCCGTTATCTCAGAGGGTGCAATAATGATTCTGTGAATGACTTTTGTGCACCCCATAATGGCCCACAGTAGTTAAGGCCACAGTGTGTAAAACTATAATTACCATGTGATTTCAAAACTCAACATTTGCAGCGTGTTGTAAAGACATATCCCGGCCTTTGCATAATTATAACAGCAATGTCAAAAGTATTCCATTTTGAGCACGCATAACCCAACTATGAACATTTACAATGACAGACGTTGCTGAAATTCCATTTAGTTTCTGTCATTAAAACAAATTAATTACCTTGGGAAAAGCATGTTTATGGAATGAAGTCTTTGACATTCATTTCTTGGAGGACCTTGAGATTCAGTTACAGGGAACAAGCACAATGCAATTACACAAAAATCTACAGAAGTACTGTAAATCTAAATCAGCTAAGCAGGTGTGGCAATGAATAAGAGTCCCAGTCATTAATTAAAATAAATAAATAAATATTTTTTGGAGCACATACTTAACCCTACTGCAATTTCATGTAAGAAAAGAAAATGCGGCAAATGGCAGGGAAAATTTTAATTAACACAGTCATGTCGAAAACACAATTACAGTATGACACTAAACTAACCAAGAATGTCAGGACAAAACTATTGATTCTGTATCGGATTTTCCTTTAGGTTTCATGAATAAATCCACAGGTTTGGAGTACAGATGAGTGAATAAACAAGGTTTTCAATACCAATTTCCGAAAGGCCCACTGGAGAGGCTAGAAAGCTTACTTATGCTGCCTCTGTTATTGGCAACGGCCTCGTGTTTATTTCATGCCTCTTTGAACCGGCAGGCTTAGGTGCCGTGAATCTGTCTGATATCATCCCACTCAAATCTGAGGCCTGGATCCCACCGCCCAGCAACCATCAGGCCACTGTGGGATCAATCTTTGTTTGCCAGAGAATGGGATTGATTTACAGGGTCTGTCAAAGCACTCCCTCCCTACCTGCCTCAGACTGAGAACCAGGTAGCAACAACATAACCTGGACAACATCAGATATGTCGGCAACGCAGAGGCGAGGCATAGCTGAAAAGGTCTTTCACTCTGAACAACTAGAGGGAAAATTTACTGTAAATATAAGAGACAAAAATGAGGGTACATGCCTGCCCTGCCAGGAATACCAAATTACATATTAAAAAAAATACAATTCACATGACATGTAATGAAAGCTCAGAAGACATTTGCCTATCAAAAATGTGCAATGCATTCCAGGCAGCACACGCCCATGTCGCAGTGGTGTGGAGTGTGAGCGGAACTCATAAAGCTCAGGAAATTAAAGCTGTAAATAAAGGTCCGTCAGATAAAGGATCTCCTGACAGTTATGAGAGCAGACCAGGCCGAAGGCTGGCCGCTGGATCATTCAGGACGCGTGCGGATGGGCATGAAAAAACAAATCACTGTGATGAGCATGAAGGCCACCATTTGCATTTGGCTCTGCCAATTCACACTGACTTTTGTCTCTTCTTCTCTACTAACCAGCATTTATCCCCTTATATACTTCTTACTTGCTTGTCTTTCACATCCATCTTTTCCTCTCCTTTCTTTTTTCTCTTGGCAACTCCTGCATATCACACTGGACTCATCTGTCATGAATAAAACAGCCTCCTAAGAGATGCTGTGCAGCCTAGTGAAATTGACAAAATCAAATGAGATTTGTTTTTACTACTTACCAGTTATGTTTAATGTGACTTTACTTTGGGCCAGACTGTGGGTGCATTAGGAATTTATTTACACCCAATATTTTTAAGACATCATCATTAGTAACATAGATATGTTACCCAACAGGTAAAGTTATTATTTATGCTATTATAAGTTATTAATTATTGTTCATTTGATGCTATACCAGCCTACTGCCAAGCTCTAAGAAACTGAGCAGCGTTTGTGGTCATGTAGCTGTTTTATTTGTACCTAAAGAGCAGACTGGAGTTAAAAGGTTGTTGTTAAGAAAATTCTTTATTCATCTCACGTAGACAGTCACAGCACATAATAACCATCATAAATCTTCCTAAAGGCAATATTTAAACTTTTTAACAAGTATTTAGAGAATAACCATAGGAAATGTTATTAATAACTGAAGAAAGTGAACATAACAATTCTAAGGAAATGAAGAAATGTCTGCACACAATACGTCCCAAAACAATTTAATTAGGGATTGTTTACCTTTTCGGCCATGTACAGTTTCAAAATACTTAAATAATTTTTATGTAAACTATTGATTGAATAGTTTAGCTTGGATTAAAAGATTAAGT
Source organism: Micropterus salmoides (assembly GCF_014851395.1). Lineage (NCBI taxonomy): Eukaryota > Metazoa > Chordata > Actinopteri > Centrarchiformes > Centrarchidae > Micropterus > Micropterus salmoides. Next base: position 19,765,016 of record NW_024044348.1, read on the forward strand.
CACCTATGTAAGAAATAATCAAATACCTGCGACTTACTCATACTAAAGCCATGCCAATAACTAAAGGTTATTGGCATGACCACAAAATTATAAGCCCAACTAAAGATAAATTAAAACTCTTTTGTTTAACACAAAAAGAGACATATTGTGCCAAATTCCTCTTTCATGTGGTATGAAGACGCAGGCAGTCCATGTGGGAGCAGCACACGCCGATGAGAGGATACAAAGATCCCGCAACAGCAACAAAAATGTAACAATGTCTTTTCTATTTTTATGACTTCTTCTAGTTCATCCAAAAGAAGAAAAAAAAAAAAAAAAAAAAATCAATTTTGAGACCAATGCACTTATAAACCAAACACAAACAATAAAGTTATCTTGACTTGTATAGCCTACTGTAATTGGAATTTTTGGGGCATTCGGTTGTAATGAGAAATAAGGATCCAAGGCTGATATTTTTTGTGAGACACTAAGCAGGTAGTTATTCAGTTAGACACTATACTAAAACGCTATGTACAGTCTTCAGCGTACCAAACAATGAACAACAAATTGAATCCATGTTTTCTGGAGCATTTGTCCATCACGAACTGCTTTACGGTTCATCGCCTTGATTTGTAAAACAAAAAGAAAAATCAACTCATCTGAATATAAAGCTTCAAACTGTAAAATGAAGACGCCATTGACAGTGTTTAAAGAATATGCTCGGTGATGCAAATCCCATGAAAAGACTAAAATCAACAATGAATTGAAGCTACACACAAGTATTGGCTCTCAAGCCAAAGCCTCATATAGTTGATTCCTCTTCCAAATGCTCTACTTGCGCCGTTTAAGCAGCGTTTGCTAAAAACTACAGTGCCCAGCTGTTTTAAAAAATAATTTAGCCTTTTTAAAGAATAGGCTTGAAGATTTACGTCTTTAGTAGGAACACATTAACTTGGGGCTGGGTGCAAGAGACAGGAAGTCAGAAACTATAAGAAACGGACTATTGGCACCTTTGGTTTTTGGCCTTTTTATGCTTTTTGTTAATAACAAAAAATATTGGTAACTTATCTTTTATCTTGTTTTAAAACTACATACACATAGGTGAAAAAATAAAAGGAATAATGAAAGATGTATTTTTTTGTTGAGACCACAGCTAACCCGTGTTGATGATGTAATTATAAACCAAAAAGACTCCTTGATGAAAACATCTATTTGGATCTATTAAACAGAGGGGGAAAAAAACAGTTTGGACAATACAGCTCTCCCGTTGCTGTGTCCCGGCTCAGATTCCAAACTAATTTACTGGGCACAGCCTGCATATTAATGTTGGGAGCTTACCCTCCAGTCTATCTGTGCCTCCGCTGAATCCAGGGTACCTTCAGGGCAGAGAGAGCCTGCCTGATCTGTGTCAGCCATGATAACAATACAGCGACCATTGATGAAAGCTCTTGTGGGAATTTATTACAAGCAACGACTGGGGAATACGATGCCAGAGAGACTGAATAACCCACATTTGAATACAAGCCACAAATTATACACAGTTTCAGTAAATGAAGTGACTGTGTGCCTTTGTTCCATGGGTTTCCTTTCACTAGTGGGAAGCTGAACACCACTACTGCTACTATGCCCAGCACTGAGAAAGGAAGTTGTTGAAGCAGAGATTTCCTGCTTCCATTGTGGTTAAGAACTGAAAATGTTTATAGTGGTTTCAGAAACTGACTCATCTAATGATTCATGGAGTACATATTGCTTTTCATGTGTGTGTGTGATCATGAGGCTCCTCATTTATTCGTCTTTTTATTCAAATAAAACATGAAAAAGCACACGTCCCGGCGCCTACATAACTTCTGAGTTCTGCATGTCGATGATGAGTGGTTAAGACATTATCCTGTCTAAATGCCGTTTTTCCAGCGCACATGACTGAGATTGCCATATGGTAAACATTATAAGGCTGTAATATTAAAGTGGTGCGGCTTCAAAGGGTCAGAGAAGCTCAATCATTTGGTGCTTCACGTAAAAGTAAAAAGCCTCAAACATGACTTGTTCCTTTTTAATGAATCGGCAAAGTCTGCTATTAATCGAGCAAAATGAGAATACTTTTAAATACAGCCTCTCTTCCATAAGTATGTACAGAAAACTGTGTTGCACTTTCTGAGGTGGCTGACAGGGCCAAAGTGCATTCGGTAGCTGGCAGTCATTTTATGGCTGCAGTACTGAAGCAGATTTACTTAGATGACGTCAGTGGCTTTGAGCCAGCTTTTCCTTTTTGGTGGCACTCTCCGCTGGCCTCAGTGGGCCCTGCTCAAACTGCTGAGCAGCAGCGCATACTCTAAAATTCCCTTTCTAGACCAGGGTTTACCTCAGGGCACACACAGCTTGGAAGCCTGCAGGAGTGTCCCCTTTTTAAAGCGTGCTTTGACCAAGGAGAACACTGATGTTTTGATGTGATTCTACCCCTGCCACACATCACATCTAATTAACGCAATTAATGACTCGGCGTCCAGATTCAATTACAGATCACAGATCTTTTTCTAGACCGGAATTTTTATAACAAAAAAAAAATAATACCATGTATTATCATTTCCATTAAAATGTGGGCCACATAATGTATTCACATTCCCATGAGGAATGTCACAGGCCATTACTACAAATAGAAAACATGTCTTTTCGCACGTACAGCTGTATTTTCAGTCAGGTAAAGCCTTTTAAATGTCCTGTTAATGCGTGTATAGTATACATCACAGTCCAAAAACTATGTAAAAACTACCAAAGCTTTCAACTCTCAAAAGTAACATACAATAATATCATCTGAGCCATGAAGACATCTCGTTAAAGACCAGACAAACCTGCCAAGTGTTACAAAAGGTGCAACTCAGGAAAATAAAGAAATGTTTTCCTTTTGAATCTGCTCAACAAGTCTCTTTATCTGTTGTGCACACAAACACTAGTAAACACAAAAAACTGCTAAAAGTTCTAACTGCATTCTAGTGCATATAAAATTAATATTGAAATATAGCCTAAACCTTAAACAGAAATGTATGATATGATCGGTTTACATCTGAACTGTGTGATCTATGGCACCTGTTGCATAGAGCACGGACTACACAGGTGCTTCTCTCCGGCAGTTATAACTCTCTCTCTCACACACAGACGGTTATCGCTTAACGTGCTATTAATCAAAAAAGGTCAGTGACCATTTTATGTTATTCTAAAATGTAAGTAAATGACAATAGTATGAGTGGCTAAAGGGACAGTTTGGATTCCTTCTTTGGTAAAAAAAAAATTATATATCTATCTGTCAGGCATTTTAGGAATCACAGAGCATCCCTGTCATTCCAGGTAACTCTGGTTATATCTCGTAAGTATATCTCCACGTGTCAGACGTAAACATGGTCACATTCTTTAATTACTGTATGCAAAGACTGCATGAAATTCTATGTCACTGCACAAACACGGCAAGAGCTTAACAGATTTTAAATATATGAAAACGTATATGGTAAGGAGGATGATATGAGTAGACACACGATGCCAAGCTCACAAGATGTTGTCGCTGGCTGGAGAAATTAAATCTTTGCTTTGAAAAAAACAAAAGCACCAATTTATATTTGCCATGTTTCCTCATAAAGCATAAAATGAGCAAATACATCGGCTAAATGTTTGGCCAAAATACCATTTTTTGAAAGTCGGCTACCCTTCAACAATATCCAGTGTGGACATCCAAAGAAAAAGAAGAGTCTCACTTTGCTGCAGGAAGTAACACAGTCTACTCTGCGCTTCACAAAAGCCCATTCTTCTGTCCACACTTCACAACAGATAGACTACACTCTCTGTAGTCCTTCCCTCAGACCTCAACAAGGCAGCAGAAAGGGTCAAAATGTGAACCAACAATGCATTAAAGTTACAAATCACATGTGTAGCCAGTGAAGCAATATGTCCACAACAGCAACAGCCCGTCTCATTCAGACGTTCACTGGCATATGATCAAATCCCACTTGTGATTATCGTAACACAATGACATTATTTTAAAAAAACTTTATAAGTGGGTGTAAACTGTTTTGTTTTGTTTTTTGCTCATGACTAACTCCAAATTATTTTAAAAGTATAGACAAATCCTAATATACAGAAAGACCCAGGCTCAGTGTCATCAACTGTGAACATGTCTCTCTTGTAGTCTCTGTAACAAACTAAAGGTAACACTTAATGGGCTGTGTTATGCTCTATCAAATAGCTGAGGGAGTTTGGAAACTCCTAGCTTCGGAGGTAAAGTCTCATTCAGTCAAACAAAGACAACATCCTATCCTTGCACAAATGTTATGCAGGCTTCAGCCAACAGGTCCACTGGTTGCATAAGCTGAAAACAAAGCATCTATTTCTACCCCTAATTTTTTTTTCCTACCAAGCAAGCAGATTTACACTGTGACTTGCCTAGGGGTTATGCCTGACTGCATTCAAATGGTTTCCTGGAAGTTATAACAGTCCCATCACATTAATTACATGAAAAATGTTATGTCTCTTCCATGTACTTTTGTCTTTTTATCTTCTAAAAATTACATAAAATGTTAAGTGTAAGAAAAAACATCTTTGCATTATGAAAGTAGAGAATTTGTGCACTCGTCGTAACCAGCTGCTTTTACAACAAAAGCTGTAGGTGCTGCAGCCAAAAACTAGTAGTAGTAGTAGTAGTAGTAGTGGGGAAGGAAAGTGGATTTTGTGCAGGTCTTTTATTAACAACCACTGCTCAGTTGTGTCACTTCTTTGGCAGAGCTACATTAGAATACAAAACAGCAACTTTCCCAAAATGCATGTTTTAGAGAGGAAATTCCCTTAATCTGACGATGAAACACAACTGAAGCCATGAGATGTCAAGACCAGTGTGACTAGACACCTGACTGAGATACTAAAAAGCACAACTGGAGAGCTCACAAGAGAATGAACAAGGTTACATCAAGTAGTATTTTTTTTATTTGCAGCTACAGGACTGAAGTTTGAAGTCTCCTTGATTGAATCCCAGCAGCATATCGGTGCTGTGTAAACTGTGGCCTGATTACATGACTGGGCTGTTTGTTCAAAGCAAACCAAATCTGACCATTTCAAGCTGAACATATTCAGTAAAGTGTCTGGGATAGAAAAGTGGCGACTGACCAAAGTCTGGCACAAAAGGGGAGATCTTTCAGTGCTTTGTGCAACAGGGTGTACACCAGCCAACTTTACTGTTGCTAATGGAAGCTTTTGACCTTAATCTCATCCCTCCCTTAGCATAACAGCCTGTGTAATTTTCCCAGACTCCACATAAAAAGTTACAGGGATGAAATCCTTGTAAGGAGTAAAACTTGGTGACACGCACAGCTGGTCTAACGTTACAGTTGGAGGGCGGGGGGCTCAATTTTAGCTGAGCAGGCACTTCCCAAATTACAGGAAGGAAAAGGTGAGTGAAGGAACCCCCAAATAAAAGCTCCATAAAGATTAATTAAAGCTAACTTTCCTCTTCGACGACAACCAAAGACTTTAGCTTGGACATGGTTATGTTAGGCCATTTAATGTTATGTTACACCGCAAAAAGTAACGCACGAACCGACAAATTTTTTATTTACTGCATTGTTTTTGTAAAAGTGGTTGTTTGTTTGGACACAGAGGAGCTTAAACCCACCCCGCAGCATGAAACAATAAAGCAGGAGTTTAAGCTAACCTTTCCCTCCTGCTCCCGTTAAGAGTTACAGTAACAACATGGAGAGCTACACACAGACAGGTCAGAGAAGTAACAAACAACAAACGTGTAAAAATATATATATATTTGAAAAATATATATACTTACACAAAACTTCGATGGCGATTAAAAAAGCACCGTCAAACGTGCTGAAGCAACAAGTCTCTCCACTGTGTTTTCTTCGAGGTGGTCCGAAAATGCTCCGGTGAAATCTCCAACAACTCCGGCTGAGCCAACTACGGAGAGGAAAAGAGCAACGTTTTCAACCGTCATCTTGTCCAAAAAATTGTTATTCGTGCTGTATATGTTTTAGTTCATCCCGAACGCTGCTGGGAGTTTCTGAGGATCTGACAAAGGGCAAACGGCATCTGGGGGCTTTTTATAGGGGCGTATGATCGGGCTTCTTTTCAGAAATATGTGAAAAATGTCAAAGATTTTCGGTGCTATGTCAACGCCACATCGGCTACAGCAGTGAGTGCTCAAAGTGAGCACCCTGTTGCAACAGCGACCAGAATCGGCCATCTATCTATCTATCTATCTTTCTCAGCGATGGAAACAGACGACCTAACGTTTACTTCACGCCATGGGATAAATAATAAACACCTACATAAGCTAACATTTTTGATAAACTGCCCAATATTTCCAAAGACGTCAACTAAACCCCCACGAACAGAAGTCTACAACCAGTTTGGATACCTGCAACTACCATTGAAACTTACCTCGTTATTGATATCTCATATAAAAAAAAATGTCCCTTTCTTTTGGTAATGGGATGTTACGGGGTATTTTTTTTAATACTATGTCAAGTTATTCTGGTGTTTCTGGGCCAGCCAGGAAGGTGTAGGTGAATCGCTTCGCGCACTGACAAGAGATGCGAAGAATGCTCGGAATGAGAAGAGGAATGAAATGAACGCAAAGAGCGAGTTTGCGCCGGGGCGGAGCGAGAGGTGGCGTCATCCCGAGCCCCGGCAGCACAGCCCGGGCAGCAGGCAGCAGGCAGCAGCAGCAGCAGGGGCAGGGAGGGTACAAAACATCCCGAGAACTGATGCCTTCAGGGACACCACGAAACTCCGATTTTACAGCTCCAACTTCAGTGTTGACCTCCCAAGGAACGTACAGCCGTTAGCACAGAACAAAGTCACTCTCAGATCACCTCAAGCATACCAAACCCATGTCTATGCCAGGTGGCCCTAGAGGAGAGTTTTGTTGTTGTCACAGCTAGATCTATATGTTTCTTGGCCACTGAACAGGTAAAAGTAGTAATATGCGAGAGATGGGAAATCAAAAAAAAGCAAACAATGGAAGGTGAAAGCCTGAACCTTTTCCTGATTATGAAAATATTTTACAGGTAATAAAAGTCACACATCCGGCTTCAGGTCTGCATGTTATATTATTTATTTGTGTATTTTATTATGTAGTATATATTGTGTATTTTTACCATGTACTGTGTATTTATCATCAATTCTCTGTATATAAAAGGTGTATATAGTGTACATATAACTCTTATTCTTATTTTTCTATTTCTGTTATATGTTGTTTTGTGTTGTATCTGGGGCTGCTGTAACAAATGAGCTTCCCCAGTTAGGGATCAATAAAGTCTTTTATCTTATCTTATGTATTTTTATTACATGCTGAGTTTTCAGTTCACTCCCTCTTTATGTGGCTCAGGTGGTCATTTAATGTTTTTGTAAAGCACTTTGTGACTTGTCAGTGTGAAAAGCACTTTACAAATAAAGTTTACTTTATATGTAAGTTAAAGTACCCGAGTATCAGCATCAATACATACTATAAAGTACCAAAAGTAAAAGTACTTATTGTGCAGAATGATACATATCAGAATCAGGTTTATTGCCAATAGGTTGTCACATACAAGGAATTTGCTTTGGTATATTGGTGCATAATAATAAACATATTAAGTAGAAAATGTAAAGGGAGATGAAAGCAAATACTGCAAGTCTAGAAGCAAAAATATAAAATTGACAATAAAATATAAATAAAAATACTAAAACAATATGTTTCTCAGTCCCAGAACTCTTAAGGATTTTTAATCCATTTCACCTCAACACTACCTGCACCTATTATTATTACACTATTTATTCATTAATGCTATTTATTGTTACACTTCTGTGAATACTGATAATGCTGTTCATTGCTGCTATTTATCATTACACTCCTGTTAACACCGTATAATACTGTACACATTTATTATTTATCATATTCTTAGATTTTGACTTTCTTATATTCTCTACTTACCAACATCTACTATTATTTCTATTCCTTGTATGCCTTCATGTGCAAGTGAGTATCTGTAACAAAGAATTTCCCCTCGGGGATCAATTAAGTATTTCTGATTTTGATTCTGAAGCACAATATGGCTTATGGTTATTTAAGTGAAAGTGCTGTAGAGTTTTATACGGGAATGTACAACATATTGACCAGGGAATGTGCAAAGGTTAATAATTATATATATTATATCATTGGATTATAATTAATGAAACATTAAAGTGTAGAGATGATGAAGTATCAAGTAGCATAAAATAAAAATACTCTAGTAAAATAAACTATCAGAACCTCAAATACATTACACAACTGCAAAGCACCCTAACAAAAAATTCTATTTATTACATGTGAAATGTGATAAATTAACAAGAAGACGTGTGGTTTTCATGATCCACAACATACTTTTTCCTCTCACTGTTACCTCTGATGGTGACAAGTGACAAGGACCTTGGCATTAACTTATGTACTTGTGTTTATCTGAGCATGCACGGTATCAATATAGTGTAGGGATTGCCATTTTTTATTAATTGTTGTATTTAATATTAGCTACTATTGACTGCTTCACTCTAGTTTACATGCATATCAGCAAATTTCACGCATTAAGTTTCTAAAATGACGTGTGAAATATCTTCTTTTTTTTTTCTTTTTAAATGTACACATTTTATCAAGTGATAAATTCACATACAGACATATGTGGTGTTTTTACTACATTTCAAATGTTGTTTTCATGTAGTGACATTTCACCTGCGAAATATCATATTTTAAAGTTCAGGTTCAAGTAGTCTTTATTGTCCCCAGGGGGGAATTCGTTGTGCAGCAGCAGAATGTAACGTAAATAACACATATACAAACAACAACCACCACAAAAATAAATACATACTACACAGAAGTCCACATCTCACAATGAACTATTAAAAAAGCCTATAGCAGCAGGAACAAAAGAGGTTTTGTGTCTGTTTGTCCTGCATTTAGGCAGACAGAATCTGCGGCCAGATGGCAACAACATGAAGCAGCTGTTCAGGGGGTGACTTGGGTCAGCCAGGACTGACTGTGCCTACTTAAGGGTCCTTGTCTCATATAAAGAATTTAAGTCAGTCAGAGGGTTGGCAATTTTGCTGCACACCATATCTATGTATTGCAGCCTGTTTTTGGTTTTTAGAGTGAGGGACCCAAACCAGCTCACAAGGGCCAAAGAAAGAATAGTTTTAATAAAACAACAATAAAACATCCTCATAAAAGTCTTATCGAAATTAAAATTGCGAAGTTTATGATGTGTGAAATATCTATTTCTGTGTTTTTTTGCAACAAACAAACAGGACAGAAAAAGTTACCTATTTTATGTAGTGCCATTTATAGTGAAGCAAGATAACTTGATCCCCAGCTGCAGTTGTCACTTGAATATTGAAAAGTATCACTTTTACACATAGCTAGATTGTGCTGCAGAAGGTGTGTGCTATATTTGTTTGTGATTTTGTAAAAGAGATGAGAAAATAGCAGAGCAAACAATGTGAAGGAGCGCTCTATTCTTCTTCACATTTTTAGTTCATTCTTCATCACTCACATCAGGGCTGCACTATTTCCTACAGGACTTAAAGGCAGCAGCTGAGTTCAAGATGCTGGCCAAATTCAAACAGGAGAGAGGAGGGGAATGTGAAAGCAGGCTGTAGTGCAGATTGGGTGTGGGGAAACTTTGTCAAGCTATAACCACCAGCCTAAACAAACTGTGGCTTCCAACGGGGTATCACTTTAAGCATACAGATATTATTAAATAAGCTGTGGGATAGATATTTTACACACCATGCTATGGATTAATGGCAATTGTATCTTATATGTCATCTCAAAGTTGTTAAGTTTAGTTATCTATCTCCATAACATGACCTGACTCAGAAAACAACTATTATCATAATATAAAATGCAATGTATTTGCTAAGTTCAGATGAGAGACATGCATCTGTAACACTATGTTCACAGACGTTCAGCCTGATATATATAGACGGAAAGCACAGTCAAAGACACAACTGTGGTCCTGTCTGAACAAGTCATCCATTAGAAGCCTGTGTTTTGACACCAATCCCTCAAAAGAAAAGGATCTATAAAAATGAACGACTGCCCCTCTGAGGACATCCATCAACAGCTTGTAACACCTGTCTGTGCACGTTTAGCTGAGAGAGAAACACAGGAAGGTGTGCGATTTAAATGTTCTTCATACAGGACTGTCTTTCTTTACTTTCTCTCTTTTTATTCCCTAATCTGCTGAAAATGTACATCGTAGCACATCTTAGCAGTAGCCACTCAAAGCAGTTGTTAGCAGTCATATCACTTTCTCTATTGTCTTGGGTGTTGGCTGTTATTAATCATCGAAAGCAAGCTAGGACCTCTTTAATGAACTTCCTTTTCCCCCCAAAGATGAATGCAGTATGGAACTCCAGGAGCTCAGGTGTAACAGTGGCAATTCATCAGCTGGCAGTGTTTGAACTGTTAAAAATAATCTTGCTGTATCCAGAGAGCTCTCGTCACATGTGTCAGAATTCAGAGAACGTCTTCAGTGTCCCTGAGGTTTGTAGGTTACTAAGCCAACTGATTACAGTTAAACTATGAATATACTGTAAGAAGTCTTGATCTCTGTGTTCACTGTGCAGCTATTGCCTTTCATCAAAAGCCAAACAAATTGCTCACCCACCACTCCCACCCTGCGACGACACTGTTCATGCGAGGGCACTCAGCTATTGTGTAACAGGGTGTGGCCACATGAGTGCTGCAGTGGTGTATAAGCTATCTAGGTGGCAAAGGAGACAAGACAGGACAAATGTGTCAGCAGGGAATGAGTGAAAGAGTGTGAGACAGAGGGGGGAGAGTCACCTGTTCAAATGTATGTTCCACATATTAGAAACAGGTGGTCCACACCTCTGGGAATACATACACTTCTTCAACAAAACAGCAAAGCAATACAGATACTGTGGAACTTGTCAGTATGTTTGTGTTGAGCATTATGTTATAGGAAGCATGCATAGAATTGTTATTGTAAATATTTTAATTATAAGTAGCTGTAATTGTGTGCTTAGTTTGATAATGACATCGAACAACAGTAAGATTTACTACTGTAAATCATCAAACTGTAATTCGTCATGACGTTGCAGTGTCCCACTTCAGGGGCTGAATTTGAAGAGTCCATGGCCCAATTAACCTTTATTCCTCCAGATCTGTGCGATTAGAAACACTGTGTTTCTAAGCAATAGTACTAGCTGGTCCTTAATTTACTGTGTGGTAATTTGTTTAAACAAATTCCTTTAGGAAAAAAAATACAAGTACAAAACTCAGATAAATACACACTTCACACCCACTTTAAAGCCCCTTTCATTTCAGTTGACAGTTGTGCATATTTTCAGACAAATTGCCGATTTAAAAAAAACAGTTGACACACAGTTAACCTGGAGCTTTTGGGTGCTTGGGAAAATGCCCCACATTGCCTTGGTAGTAATTCAGCCTTGGCAGGACTGGTTAAGGACCTGTGTTCATAGGCTGTGCTCTCCACACAACCTGAAGGCCAAACATACACTAAATGTTGTTCACACTGTCCTCATAATCTTGTAAAGTAAAAAAAAAAAATCACAACAAACTAATCAAACTAAAATATTATTAACTTAATGTTTCAGTGTGATTGATATGTAGCTGTAAAATATGATGTGGTTGTCGACATTATATTGGTTGGTGTCACCCCCCACCAATGAAGCCTAGGTCATACACGCTCAGACTACTCTTGCATTACACTGCCAATGTGTGTACACTTTGCCCACAAATGGTAAAAAATGTTCCCCTAACCGAACAAAAATAGGCTAATGGAACTGACCCATGAAACAGCCTCGCAGAATGACACTGTAATAACAAACACTTTCTGTCCACACAACAGCCTGCTGTTTTCAGCTGCACCTGTTCCGATTTGATTGCCTAATAGCATGCCTTACTTGCAATAACTAATGAGTTTGATGTGTCCAACACCAAGTCGTGACTTAGGCTGGTGCTTTCCCATGCCTACTGTATACAATATAAGTCTCCTTACATTGTCCAGTCGTTAAATTCCCTAACAGGTCAATCATTTCCATTTACCTCTGTTCAGTTGCTGCATCCCAGCATGTCGGCTCACAAATACATCAACCTCAGCAAAGACTTGCACCACACCATGTATAGTTTGCATGTAACTACTGGTGTCTAAATGACAGTCGCATGCTGTAGGTTGCATCCATTTCAAATTGAATTGCATATTGCATATTTCATCTGTGTTACCAACCAAGGCAAACCATGCTTTTAGACTAGGCTTTTAGATTTTCCGCTCTCAATGGAGGTGCAATGTTAAGCATTACCATCTGCAAATCATTTTTTACTAAAAAATAAAACAAAACAACAAAAATTCCAAGCCCTTTTGTAATCCTTGCTATTTTTGTGTGTGTGCAGAACTGTTTCACTAATGCCTTCACTATACTGTGTCACTCAAACATTCATGCTACTTTCAGCAGAGATAAAACTCCTCTTTTTCCTAAGCCAATTCGGGAGCTTGGGGACACAGTTGATAATAACAGCATAATCATTAAATGCATGCTTCAGAGAACACCAATCAGTGAAGCTATATTTTCTCCACTGCAGTCCTCATTCCTGACTTCTGGGCTGATAAGTTTGCGTTGCAATATAGTGTTGCCTTGATTTGAGCCTGCTGCTCTAAGCCTCTAAGGGAGGCCATGGTGCAATAGAATTAGCCTGGTTTAGTTCATTTTACTCCAGGTCTGCCGCTGCCATTGCCTGGCCTGGTCTGGTTCAGCCTGGCCTGCAACCTCATCTAATCAGATAGCCGTGTGAGGCCAGGTGCTTCCCTGGATTTCTGCTTTGACTGCTCAGCCAGCCACACTGATTCGCCTTATTCAGAGATGAGAGAAGCACTAGTGAGGGCCACTTAGTGTTTAAATGAATAGAAGTGGGGGAGCCCGTATTCCAATCAGCACAGGGTCGGATTATTTCATGCACTGTATTTGTGTTTGAGTGCATGTAAGAACTTGTTTTCTGTTCTGTTCTGTCATTGGCTCCCAGTCCAACTTGCTTTTAAGTTCTTCATAGAGATTTTACTGAGGAGGTTTTCACATTATAATTTCATACATCCAGAATGACATATTTTAACATCGTTAAGCTGTTCCATTTATGCACGATACATGTTTTTTCTTATCAAATTACAGGAATGCAATTTTTAAACATTTAGTTAGATTGTTAGAAATTGGAAAAGTCTGTGTTTTTGACACATGTGGGAAAATGATAGGTAAAAATGAAAGACATCTAAGGTGTACAATCACAGAATTATGTTGACTGCATTCCTCAGGCTGGATGAGATGATTGGTCATTTGCATATGACAGTGGGGAAGATGTGACAGGTCCACTGTTTAGAAGCCCTCTGATATAAAACCAGTAGATCGTAAAACGTTGTGCAATTTCACCGCTACAGCCAGCATACACCTAAAGAAGTGTGTAAGTGTCACTGATTTAATATGATTATTCCAAATTGCACCAATTGTTGTTCCATGAAAGAAAAGTAATTATTACGAATCAGGAATTTGAATTCAGTACAAAAAATGTGAGTGGGTGTTTGGCGCAAACAGTGATACACTGTATTCATGTTAAGTAAAGGTCTGTGGCCACAGTGGCCTATTGGACATTTAATATGAATGCAGCATGTCTGCACAAACAAGATCCCTTTGAAATTATAACTATTTTTCCAGAGAGTTGATTGGTTGGGAGGCAGGCTTTTTATACATCTTAGGTTACCATGGTGACACTGGCCAAAGTGAGACAGGTTCTGAAAGTTAAAACAATGATTGAACTTTTTCAGCAAGGTTGGCGTGAACTAGCTTTTGCTTGGTCCCACCGCCTCATTTTATTTCCCTTTCAGATCCTGCTATGCCTCCATGATTATTCTCCTCCTTATTACTGAACACAACGTGAGGAAGCTCCTGCAAAGGCAAAACAGTAGAAAGGCAGCAGGCCCTGACTTAATCTCAGCCGCAACCTCTATTTCAACTCAGATTTTGAACCACTTTCTTTCAGAGCAGAGGGTCTCAGCATGTTTTATGTCTGCTGTTATTGTTGCTCTGCCCTTTAACATCTGTTTCAATAAAGGTCTTTAAGCTCCTGGCCTTCACTCCAGTGCTGCTCTTGAACTTTACCAGTTTGAATTTAGGGCAAATAGGTCTGTCGATGGCGCAGTGTGGTTATGTTTGCGCTCAATTCTTCAACACCTTGAGGCATCTGCCACTTTTGCAAGACTTCTGTTTGTTGATTGCAGCGAAACATTTAAAACAATTCTACCATCCAGGGTGTATGATAAACTTCTGCAATGGGAGTCTAAACATGTCTGTGTCGGTGGATCTTGGACTTCTTGCAGGGAAGGAAGCTGGTGGTCACAGTTAACAACAAGGTCTTGAAGTTTCTGGTTATTAACACTGGTGCCTCAAAGGGATGCATTTTACAAATTTAAACTAATTTTAAACAAATTAGTTTATTTCCCACCCAGAGTCTGTTAAAGGTTCAGTGTGTAATGTTTTGGAAGATCTATTGACGAAAATGCAATATCCATAACTATGTTTTCAGTGGTGTATAAAGACCATACATAATGAACTGTTATGTTTTTATTACCTGAGAATGAGCCATTTCTATCTACACACAGCGCCAGTCCTATTACATGGACGTCGCCATGTTGCGCCACCATGTTTCTACAGTAGCCTAAATGGACAAACGGTTGGATATGTACGAAACATCAACAACAAGTAATGTTAGTAGTAGTAGTAGCAGTCGACTGGTTAATTAAAAGTAAGAAAAGACGTATTATTTAGCACAAGAGCCGACACGAGTGTGTCCCACCATAGCTTCTACAAGCTACTACTATGTGATTGGAAAGGGAGGGGTGAGGTGGACTGATGGTGCATTCATGTGGTGTCAGAATAATCAGAATCTTTTAAATCTTTATTGCAAAAAGAGAAAAAAGTGTACATGGGATGTAAAGAAGTATTCAGAACTTTGATTCGTGCAAAATCATATATTGCATATACATATTTATACATGTACATATATACATAGCAAGAAAAGCAAAAGTTAGTTAGCTGCCCATGTAGAGTGAACTAGATGTCTGCGTGTTGTTTATATGCTCTTATAATGCTAACCCAACAAATCGTTGCAGTAGCATCTATGCTGATTCCAAATTCTGACATGAGCACACTGAAGTCCGAAGTATGATTTCACAACTCGGGAAATTGGACCAACTGAGGAGCATGTGAATGCACCCTTAGTCGCTGGTTGCAATTTGCAGCTCTCATCACTAGATGCAAACTTACACACTGAACCTTTAAGTTGTTTAAGTTTGTCGATGATACCACATAGGTAGGACTAATTTCTAACAATAATGCTTACAGAAATCAGGTTTCATCCCTGGTAGACTGGTGTGCAGCCAACAACTGGGACCTGAATGTTTCCAAAACAACATTAATAGTGGAAGAGCCATAGCAATCATCTACCTTTAGTTAGTAATTGTCAGGAAATTCAAGAGGTGGGAGAGCTACACAATCTTGGGTCTAACAATCTTTCCTCTTTAGATGTGGGAAATCAACACATCAACAGTGCTGAAGAAGACTTTTCGTTTTAGGACAGCTGGAAATGTTTCCCACATCAAGGGGCGAGAGTATGATGCAATTTAATTGTCCCGGGGTTTCTGGTCTCATGGTGCTTCTTCACTTTCATCTCCACGGTAACCCCATGCTGTACTCGCACCAGGTCATGAGGACCAGATCAAAACATATAAATAGCCCACCGCCAACTAGTCAACTCTGGAAAGTGACCATTCCTTCGCGGTCCTAATAATGAAAAATTAATTGCCTTCAAAGTGAAGAGTAATGAAAGTGACTTAACAGACACAAAGCCTGTTGGCAGGGTGCCGTGCTTCTGTCACTTTCCTCCCCATGAAGATTTATTTCATGCAAGATATAATAAATGTCTGTAGTACAATCAGTTGAACCACCACTCTGGTCATTAAGCCTGGCTCCATCAAATAGCAGCTGGGTCTGTAGTTGACTATCAACAGTCCTAATGAATGAAAATTACTGTTGTATTGTGCAGAAACGAACCACAGTGACTGGTTCGGTGTAGCACATATTAATAGTTCATCATGGCAGACTTGTTAAATATGAGTTGACATTGTGATAATAAAACATTGTGTTTTTGTACAATTAATGAAAGGACATATTTGTGTTCCTGGACCCAGATATTAGTAGCCCATTTCTTTTTCCACATGCAGTGTCAAAATATTTTTTTTTCTTCTGATCAGGTTTCTTTTTTTTTATACATGGAAACATTTACACTCTAGTTGTCTTTTTATATTCTGTATATTTGGCCATGCTAACTCATTTTACTTTGTGTTGCTGTGTTCCCCACTTCACTACAATCTGTCATCTGCTGATGGTTGATTAGTTTGTACAGATGCCATCAGTAGCTTGTTTGGCATATGGGCTCCATCTGAATATGTGGAAGGAAAAAGTACATTTTATCTTTTTCTTTTGTTTTTGAGAAGTTGCATTATGTGTAATTAGTGCTACCATACTTTTATGATTTAGGGTTTAAAATCAAATGCGAGTGAAGCTCAGATGTGCGCTAGTTCACACAGGCAACTCTATAAAACAAAATAGCAACCAAGAAAATACATCATACTGTTACAAGCACATAAATATTCATGTAAACTATGTTCACACTCTTGCACTCTCTAGTGGAGGTTATTAAGGGCTATGAGTGAGAAATGGGTCGCCTGATTAATTATGAAGTTGTTACAAAATCCTAACAGTTCAAATTTTTCAATATGCTGCTGCAGCCGTTTCTGTGTTTTCATCACAGTTTTAAACCGTTTGTATACCTAGTTGCTTACAAATCTCTTTATCTCTGTGGCAGCTCAGCTGTCTATTCAATAGAAGGTTCTGCCAGCAGGACACAGACATTAAAGACAGATTATTGCATAACCAATGTTTAAAATGTGATTATCACCAGATGTGCATGCAGATTGCATCAGAGGTAGAGGATTTTGTGATATCACACAGATGCATGCTTTTAGAACAGAGCTTTGTGCCAAGTTCTTGTTAACTTTTACAGAGGAGCAACAGAAAGCATCCTGACTGGACACATAACAAACTGGCGTAGGATGTGCAGGGCTGTGGACTGCAGGGCTCTGCTGCTCAAGAGATACAATGAGACAATATCCACTCCAGCCACAGCCTGTTCACTCTGCTGCCGATACAGAAGTACCTGCTGCCATACCAGCAGACTGCAGAGCTTCTTTCACTCAAACATAAATAAATGACTCTTTTCATAAACCTCTGCTTTACATGTTATACTTACTTTTGCACACTACTCACGCTGCAATGCATCTGTGAAATTTACATTCAACTATTCTGTTATGTTGTTCTTCTTTTGCACATTTCCTTTGCACTATCCTCGTTCTCACTATACCTCAAGTGTCTTTCTATATGTACTGTTTGTACATTGGTACATCTTCCTTGTTTTTTTTTCTTGCTTTAGTGCTACCTTTACATACTTTGTTCCCTTTTATTGCCTATTTTATTGTTTTATTATATTCTATTTTCCATCATAGCCATCCTGTATGTTGTATAATGCAACAAAGTTAACCCTGAACCCGAACCTTTATGTCCTGCCATCAAAAAGAATCAGTGCATCATCAAATTTCTGCAATCTGGCAAAAAAAGAGTGGGGCCTGCAGACCTACAAAACATTTGAGATGGGATGATTCCTGTAGAAACCTTTCACCTTCTGCTGGTATATATGTTTAATAAAGGCATACTGCTTTAAAAGATTGTAAAATCAAACTTCTGGCACACAATCTCAGCAGTGAAATGGATGAAACTTCAAGTAAGAAGAATGAATGTGCAAAAGAGCAGTGTTCATAGTGGACACATAGATAAGATTTGATAGTTTTTCCTGTTCTGAAGTCTTTGCACAAATCAATAACAAACACATACAAGTTCCTGAACCTCTAATAGACATAAACTACTCATCCTCAGTGTTGGTCGTGCCAAGCTTACCTTTCTGTGGGTGTTTTTCTTAACTGCTGCCAGAACGGCTGTTGTCCTATATAAAGGACAGACAGGGCTATGGTCTTAGTATGTGCGGAAAGGCTTATTTGATATGAATACAGTGGCATATAAAGGCAGATACAGGACTGTAATTACACCTAATGGCTGTTCAAGACATCTTGGTGTATGATGTCTGATTATGGGTGATCATTTTCTGCTTTTTGGTGAAAAAGCACAGCTGCCAGGTCCTGAGCTTTACTGATGATAGTGGTTCGGAACAATGGGGCTATTGAAATGCATTGTCCCTATCCCAGCTTAAATGTCAGAGGATAAGATTGGCAAGAAATCCAGGGCTCAATTTATAGTAGCATCCTCAACCCAAACTAAGAGGAAGGACGAATGAATGGAATAAAAAAGAGGATATCTCTCATTCTGCTGCATCAATTTTGATCCTTTGATTCGAACTGTCCACCGTGAGTGTGACAGTGTTAGAGGAGTGCTGCAGTGGAGTACTTTATAGTAGTATAGTACTTTAATACTAGTTTATACAGCAGTCATATGCTGACGTGCTGTTGCTCTCTTGGTGCAACACCATGTGTGTCAGACATTTATTTGTACAATACATTGCTTTGAGAGTAGTAAGGCTCGTCAAAGACAGAGATGTCTGAGGTATTAGAGAAATCAAGGAGGCACCAGGTAGTAGTTTTGCAGCCAGGGGGAGGATTTACGCTGCACTTGAAGCAAACTGAAACCTCAACCCGTGAAGGTCAGCAGAAACCAGAGGGGGTCATGAAGGGGCTGTTGGGGAAGACTGAAGGCACCTGATGAGTGTGGCTGAAGACTAGTGAACACTGGCTGGTGGAAAGCCACAGGGGGAGATGAGTGTAGGCAGCAAACTGGTGGGCTGAGGCAGGATACTGGGAGACCACTAACAGGCAGGTAACAAGATTAACAGGCAGGAAAATCAGGTCAACAAACCAGGGGACTTGCTGAACAAAGAGAATATAACATACTGCTTTGGAGCAATGATAAGTAACTGAGTGATCAGGAAAATGCAAAACAGTTGGTGTTGTGTATAGTTTATTATTACCCTGGTAATACCGACCTGAGAGTTTATTTTACTGTAATCCTCTCATACCGATGTCACTAGTCCTCAATGAAAAATAATTTCAGAGCAAACGTTAGCCATTCCGAGATTTTGGTCAACCACATTTCCAGTCAACAGGCCTTTAAACCGTCCTAAGCCACCACCTGATTCTCACACCCACCTGCGCACCTGTAGTTCATCATTGTGTCTGTTTGCACAAAACTCTTCATGACAAAAAAAAAAGAATACAATTATAATGTGTTTCTCTATTTCCAAATAATTTACCTGAATAGTGATTTAAGATTTGAGCTTATACATGTGATTGTGTTACAGCTTACACAGTTACATGTAGCTGTTTCCAGGAAGAACTC
Organism: Micropterus salmoides; assembly: GCF_014851395.1. Classification (NCBI taxonomy): domain Eukaryota; kingdom Metazoa; phylum Chordata; class Actinopteri; order Centrarchiformes; family Centrarchidae; genus Micropterus; species Micropterus salmoides. The sequence goes on from NW_024044348.1 coordinate 19,784,537, forward strand.
CTCTGACTGGGTGGGTTTTACTGGAAATAGCTAAAGCAAATGTGTGTAACAAGAATAGAGCGTTCATGGCTCTGCGTCACAGGTTTTACTTTCCAAGGTTGTATTCAGTTGCCAAATTCAGTCATGTTTCTTCCTTTTCATTCACTGGTTAGTTTAGTTATAGATATTTCAAATAGTCTACCATTGCCAGACCTGCAGCTCATTCAGTATCTCGTCATGATATTTTTCAAAGAGGTCTGGCCAAACTCACTGTCAATACAGATATCTGAATGAAATTATCTGGATTGTTATAAACTGAACCAATGAGAACTGTCAATGGCAAGCTTAGTGATCCTATCAAAGGATCAGTTTACCCATATTACAAAATCTATACATATATATATGTATTACCCATATGGTATCTGGCTATGAATATAGTTTTGGTTTTCACTTCATCAAATATTGCTTAATTAAATTAATACATGTAAAAGTAAAATATCGTTAATAGAGCATAAATACCAAATTGCATAAATTCAACACATCAAAATTCCAGATGTACAGAAGTAATCATTACAAAAATGTCAAAAATCTGTAACTGACAAAACATCACATACAAATTAGCATCATAATTTGAGCCGGGTTGATGGGATTTTTGGGGCTCAAGAGAAAAGCAAAAATTTGAAGGATTTTGATCGTGTTGAAGGATGTCGTGTTTGAGTTTTAAAAAATGCAATTACAATGTTTGTATTATGCTCCGAGCACCAGTTAAATTCAGAAGAGGAGCTTACGATTTGTTCAAGGATCTTCAACAATATTCTTTCAGTTAATACTCTGCTGATTTAAGAAATTATTACAGAATTCTTTGGGGCATATTTTCACATTTGGAGGGCTGAAGTTTGAAATCTGCCCCTGAAAAAGAAAGAAAGAATTTCTTATATAGCATACTGCTATAGAGCAACAAAACCAACAAAAGAGAGCAAAGGATTATCAGAGGAATCAAAAAGTTTGCATCAATAAATTTTTTTAATTAAAACAGGATTGATTGCTTTTTATTTATCTTTCATGAGCTCATTTTGTCTTTTCAGCCCCTTCCTTTTATTATGTTTTGTATGTAAACTTGTAATTTGTAAAATAGCCAATAACCTACGCTATAAAATAAATGTGGCATAAAAGTACAATATTTTCCTCTGAAATGTAGAGGAGTAGATGTAGAAAATGTATAGAAATACCAATACATGTAGACTACTTTCTGCCAGTGATTTCATGTTCTTTTTAGTGACTTAATTTCAGTAATTTTTGTATTTACAATCTTACTCTGATTTCAGATTTTTTATGCACAAGATACTTTTCCTGCCCCCTGATTATGATTAAAGACATTTAAAAAAAAGACATTTCCTATGACGTTGCTTTCTGGTCAAACAGGCTGAAGCAGGCGCACAATGCAGACAGAGAGGAGCCTCACTCGCTAGAGCATCCCCAGACTGAAGACATCTTCAATGTTTTACTCATCTATCCAGCAGGGTCTTAAATGTATTTCTCTGTGTTCTATTACTTCGTACAAGATAGTCACATATACGCTTTGAGTGGTTTGTTATATCAGGCTAAGAAGTTATAGGGTGACATCGGCAGCCTTTTCTTACATTTGTCAACATGAAACAGGGAGCTTGTTCATCAGAGCATCAGTTCCTCTGTTATGCGTGGGCCTGTTTCTACTAGCATTTATTTTGGTTTGCTTCTATGGCATAAGCAGCAGTGGTTCCATTAACTGATTATGTTTGAATATTACCTTATAATGCCCTTCTTAATGGTTAAAAGTGTGGGAAAGAAAATCACCTTAAATGACAGCTGTTCTCCTTTCCATTCTCCTTTCTGTTGGGAAGAGGATCATTTTCTCCCTAGAGGAAATGTAAACATGAATGTTAAAATAAAATATATATATATGATTCACTTCAGCAGCCTGGCAAGTGTCTTCTCCTCCTCCAGTTTAGAGATTTGTGTTTGACTGTTTAAAAGGATGATTTGTGTGAAAGTGCTAAAATAATGACATTATATTTTTAGATTCATCTCATCCCAGCTTTTCTATTTTTTCATCAACTTTCACAGCTTCTGTAATTTTAATGCAATTTCAGGCTTTGATTGCTCTGTTGCTTGAATGCTAATCATTTTTACTGTAAAACTTGTTTTCTATTCTGCTTTTTGTGCATTTAAGGAAAGGTAATTTATCAGTGAAAAATAAATAAGTTACAAGAAGGTCAGTAAACAGATGGCACTCCACGGGAGATGCACACGTAACAAAGTGCACGGACTTCAGCAGGACATTTCTGTGGCCTTAAACTAAAGCCACTTCATGAACATTTTGTCTGAAATTAGTCAACTCATCAGCTGTGTATTGAAATTCTCTCTTAAAATGAACTGAATGTCCATCTATCATGTTATCACTATACTTTGTATCCACAGAGCTGTTTTTGTAGATTTGATATTATGACACTTTTTAGATTAGCAAAAACAGTAATTAAATAAAGTCATAAAATGTATATAAATATTAGCTCCCTCGGAGCATCAGCAAGCAATCACATAAATATTCCAGCTGATGGAAAAGCTCATTGAGGCTTACTGAATGATTTGACCTTGCTTAAACCACCTGTGTTTTTGTCCTTGTCCTTTGTTACAGTGATTTTCAAGTTTTTCAAATTTATTATTTAATCACATATTTGTATGGTTAAATACTCTATAACCTTTTTTGGTATTTTGTGGACAGACAATATTTAAACCTGCAACAACAGTTTATTTTGGCCACTTGGGAAGACAACACAGACATATCTTCACCATTTAAAACTGCTTATTTACACATCCAGCAGATGCAGAGCAAAATCATTAGGAGTCATGTTTCTGGTCACCTGACGAGTGTAAGTTCAATATTCACATTCTTTTAGCTCTGAACTGCAGAGGTAAATATCTGTTCACCAGTTAGTAGCTAACTTATCATTTGGTGATGAGCAGTTAGTGTAAAGTGGATTTGAGCGAAACTAACCAAGTAAACTAAAGATGTGGTGTGAGGGGCGCCGTTTCCCAAGCTTTGTCTGGACATGTGTGTCAGACAGTGGATTGGGATCATAAGCAGAAAAAAAATACCTTGGTAGGCTTATGTGTAACAGAGCAATGATCATACCGAATTAAACATCAAAGTGAAAGAGGCCAAAATGAACCCACAAGAAAAATCAGTTTAATGAAACAGTGAACACCAAAATTCAACTACATAACCTGACATGAAGAATTTATGGAATCTTCTGCTTCGTCAATTGCAAACCCAAGTGATATACTGCATTAATACCTTAAAAAACTTTCTTTCCACTTTTTTCAAACTGAGATATGCAAAGATCTAAATTCCAGATACTAATGCATACAGAAAAAAGAGCAGCCCTTCTCCCCCAAATCTGTAATTTTTGTGCAAAGAAAAAGAACAAAATACTGCATACATTTGTACAATAAATTAGATAATTCAATGTTTTATAAATTAATAGATAACAATGTGGATGTGTTTATTCAGCCATTCAGTTTTAACAGATTCCTGGATACTTTAAATAAATGCTTATAACTAATTCTACAGCTGAGAGGCTCTCATCATTCTCCAAGCCATTTAAAAATTAAAAAGAAAAGATTGTGCACACATGAAAAAAACTTTAAATACTAAAAACCTCACACTTAAAGACAGACAGACACCAAGAGGATCGGACTACTTTTCAAAAGCAGCTCTCAAATATTTCATTGCATTTAAATTGAAGGCTCTCTGACTATCGGTGAACCTTCAGTGTCACAAATGACCTTAAGTCATATTTCGCACAACTCTCTTGTAGAGAAACTTTCTGTATTGTCGCTTCAGAGCCAGAACCTCACAGCACCCACCTCTTCTCTGAAATAAACTAAAACATTTGGTTAAACCTTCTCTGAACGACTTTTCAGTTCTTAAGTACTGGCACACACTCATCCACTGTGTTGGATTAGTAAAATACACATTTATTTCATTTAATACCTGCATTTGATTTATACTACAAACTACTGGAGAATTTGTTTTCCCCTTTTAAAGTATATATTAATGAATAAGGTGAGAGAAGTAACATTCAGACTACTCCACATGTACCATCCAGCTAAATCTTCGCTTCTTCAATTCAAAAAGGGTTTGGTCTTTCTGCTTAGTTTAAGTTTAACTACCCAATCAAGGAGATAATGACTTTCATTCAGAACATGAACTGGCTTTGTCCAGCCAAGGACTATTTTACATTTGTCTAACAGTGATGTTTTCACACCACAAAGTGGCAGCACAAAGTGTTTTCTTTTCAAGATTTTAGACTAAAGACGACATGGGCAAAGTATATTTTATTATGTACTTTGTTTTAACTAGATTTTTATTCCAGTTATATAACAGATAATACATACTATTCATGAGCTAACATTTCTTCACAGCTACTTTCACACCTTTGTGGATAATAACACATTTTGAACATTTGCTTTAACAGCCATGTCAGGCACCTTTTCATGTACAGTAAAGTTGCTTAGATTTTTTTTTGTTGTTGTTGTTGTTGGTTATTTTTTTTGTTTGTTTTTTTTTTGTTTTTTTTAGAATTTAGAGAGAGAGTTGTGTTGGTCAAGCTCAGTAAGAAAGACTTGATATTTCTACAGGATCTTTTCTTTTAAAGATTAAGCTGCAAAAATAATGTTATTAACCAGACAGAAAGTTTGATATACAGACAAACAATTTTAAATAGTTTTCAGCGCTGAGTTTTAGATAGTACTGCACTGTTCTATTTAAAACCAAGGGTTCCAAAAACAACCACTACGAGCACTTTCTGATCGTTTCCAATTACTGTCATGGTGAGGCAGTAAAACTCAGCCCGCAAGTCTTTTGTATCTGATAAAACAATGTCAGAAGTCAGTAACAACATCTGCCTTTTGTGATTAAAAAAGCATTATGGCAGCACAAAAGGCAATCCAGGAATCACTCAAAAACACAAGAAAACATTTCTAACACACTTACAAAAACGTCACTATTAATTATAAACAGTTATATACAATGACGTCATGATTAGCACTAGTCTTTCATTCTCAGGCCTCAGCGGGTGAAGTGATGCCTCACTTGTGCGGCAGCTTCTGAATGAAAAACAAAAGGAAGCAAACGTCGGAAAAGGGGATTGAGGAATCTGTACATCACAAGAGACACGCACACTCTTGACAGCTCTCTACGGACTGAAAGAGAGGTATTAATTTAGAGGGCATATTAAGTTGTTTTTTTTATCTTGAAATTTTTAAGGACCCTTGAGGTGTAACAGTCATACTAACAGTATTAGAAATTCATGAAAAAGTTGAGGCAAAGAGGAAAAAGCACTAACTTGTTCAGGCGGCTGATGATCAGAACTTTTTTTATCTCAGTTTACTTTGTTTTCAGTGTGAAAGATATATTGAATATATTATCTTTCAGTTCCATTTAATTGAATAAACATCTGATTATCTAAAGGAATTATTGGGTAAGACCAATGATGTGTTGTGTTGTCCTCAACATTACCGTAAAAGACAGCTTTTGCAAGAGTATGTAGAGATTCACTGATACATTGTGATAGACACATATTTCATTATATTCAATGGTAGCTTATAAAATAAGGTTTTAGAGACTGAAAAATCACTTCAGTATAGATTAAAGAGCTAGATTAATTTCAAGAGATGCCCCAACATATTAGGGAAAAAGAGTTAAGGATTAGATATGTTTTTGTTTTTGGTACATAAAGAACGACTTCTGGTTTAAATGTTGTTTTCTATAAAGTATTACAGGCCAAAATGACTCAAAATATACACCCATACATCTTCATTCTAGACTTACACAACGTTGATGAGATGAACAAAATAACTTGCATGACTCTGAAACATCGACTTATATAAGCTCTGAACTGAATGCAGTTTATCCAAAAGTACACACTCATGCACTGTGATGGATTAGTATGTCATGCCTTTGGTCCATTTAATGTTCTCTACACTTGAAGAGTACAGTAGACGAGCAGAATTTATCATAGGCATTATTATGATTTCAACAGAATATAAACTGGTGTTGAAGTGTCAAGGATTTTTTTTAAGTGAATGGAGCTCTGAGTGCATTCTTGAACACATTCTAACACAACGTAGAAGTGCCTTTTCATTTTAAATAACTTAAGAGGAGGCAAAGAAATAAAAATGTGTTTTATAAACTAGGTATTAGTCCTGAAGGCAGCTTAAAGAAAACATTAAGTTACAGAGGCCAAGACACACAGTGAAAGTGAAAGTGTCTCTAATTGGTGCTTTATAGAACCTTTGTATGGAAACGTTAAGTAGCTCATTGCTGTTATTCTCATGTCATTGTGGAAATGTAACTGTACCGATGAAAACACATTTTAAACCTTACTTATCCAGGTGAAGTGTCACAGAGAACAATATGCTCTTTTCCACAATTCTCATCACACCTGGAAGCTGCCACTTACAACCACAGTCTGATCTGATGGCTTCAGAGCAGCTCCAATGGAGGCTTTAAAGGCCTTGCTCAAAGGCTCCTCAATGGTGGTAATGAGTTTTACAATATCTGTTGTTTTCCTTTCCATCATCCAATGAGGGAAGACTTTGCAGAAATACTTTGGAGGTCTGTCTGTGTTTCTTGCAGGCATGAAAGGATAATTTGGATATTTTCTTACACCTGGGCCTATTTTCACTTGTTTTGGTGTCGAAATGACAAGTGACTCCCAGTGACACCCTTTATTTTAAACAAGAAACTGAAGTCTAGCTCAAGGGACATTCTCGCTCTGAAATCTTGTGAAAGGTGAGTTGTTGCAGGAAGATGACGAAGAAAGCAAGACTTTATTTCCTAACGTTACACCAACACAAGAATCTCACAACTTGCCTCTCATGAGATCTTAGAGCGGGAATTGTCTTTGAGCGAGCCTTCTGTTTCTTGTTAAAGACAAAGGGTGTCACCGGGAGTCTCTCGTAGGGATCCTTTCCATGATGTTGTCACACCTTGTATAACAGTCTAAAACTTTTTAGACCTGCTGGTCATTTTGAAAGGTTTAAAAGTACTGAAATTATTTAATAACAACTTGTTGATTTGACGACTAACAGTACAGTTTTTCAGACCTCACAGGTGGACTGGCAGAGGTGAGTTTTACAGGAAACCGAACAGTGTTGGTTTGTTTTCATTTAACATTCATTTTCAAACTTGTGGTCTTCAGCCCCGCCCTGCAATGGACTGGCGACCTGTCCAGGGTGTACCCTGCCTTTCGCCCGATGCCAGCTGGGATTGGCTCCAACCCCCGCGACCCTGTACGCAGGATAAGCAATTGACGATGGATGGATGGATGGATGGTCTTCAGCCCCAGCTGACTCAAGTGACATCACTTTATCTGATTTCATGTAGCTCCCTCTAGAGCCACAAAAGGCTTTATACAACCTTTTTTTTTTACATATGCAGTAGCTACTCTCCAACACCTGTAAACAGACTTTGACGAGTAAAATCGGGGGGTGCCTCTTTAAAATGCAGTATCAGCTCACTGGGACATAGATAATTTCACCAAATATTGGTAAATTGTTGAATATGACAGGTGACATTCAGTATATGGAGTTGAAAAGCAGATGTTCAAATTTTCATTTTTCCAGCACTTTAGGGTTTCTCATGTTAGCTGTAAAAATGTAACCTTGAAACCAGAAATGTGTTAAAGTGCATACTGGAAGTGCTCAGAAAAATGGAAATTTGAACATCTACAAATCTATGACAACTGGGCAACTCTGTCTATGGAGGAAGATATTGTAATACAATTAAAAGCTCCAAAACAGTACTGCATGGACCTTCTGGAAAGGGTTTTGTTAACTATTGGTTAATAGGTTAATAGTTACAGAACTTGTCAGTGAACTGATATTACTTTGCTGATTTGATTTTAAAAGTTGATGTTTCAAGAGGAATACGTTCACAAAAAAAGTTGGAACATCACTAAAAATAAGAGGAGATGTAGGCAACAATTCAGAGGTCTTGACCCAAGCTTAGTTAGTACAAATTCATTCCCAAAACAGCTTAAGGATCAATGTCAAACACTGAAGCCGTTCATTAGTCATGAGTTCAGTTTAGTGAAAAAAAAAAAGCGTAAAAAGCAGCGTCACTTCATAGGGAACGTCTTTAATTACTTCAGCGCTGTAAATGTTGTTACGTCATATCAGACATGTTGGGTCTGTTATTTATCGTCAGTATCTGCAGCCACATCGCAGTTACGACACACGACCATGTGCCCATGCACGTGATCACCTTCAAAATGTCATTTCTCCTAAACATCCAGCTGGCTCACTCACTTCATAAAAGGCTTCAGCTGAATAAGAAGAAAAGAGAAAAAAATGATCTAAAACACAGAGAACATAAAGGAAGACATGAATAACAACACCTGAAAGCACAGAAGTAGAAAATGTTTATGAAAACAAAACGCTGACATTCACAATGAAGACGATATTTGTTTGTTGGCACCATACAGTTTGCATGATTGTCGTCGATGTATAAAATAAATGTTACAGTCAGTATATGTGAGAACAGTTCTTTGGTATGTTAAAACACTGTCTTCCACCCCTTTTTACCGCACTGTAAACCAGATATAATGCTCATATTACATGTAGCAGGTTCAGTAATTCAACATATTAGGTAGCTGATAACAAAACATCATCTTGCATATCCAGCATATCATATCATTACAAACACTTAAAATAATTGCAAATATCATTTTCAAATATTTTATAAAGAAACACACAAGACTCTAAACCTCTAAAGTGCCTCAGAAGCATCATTAGATAGTGTGTCGGAATAGGAGGCAACTGTGTGGTTTCCAGTCAAAGAGGTTTGCAGTTAATCCAACAAACGTGCTTTAAAATTATGGCAAGAGAGGCAAACACAACATAGCATGCTCACCAGTGTCTACTGTCTACAGTGAATATGAAAATACTTCATAAAACGTAATTGTCTATAATGTTATACAGGAAGAGGTTTAAAAAAAAATTGAAGGCGTGGGGTATCTCATTTAGCCTCGGTGGTGTTTCTGAGATTCAACAGTAGATGGCAGCAAAGTAAAACTAAATACTGAGAAGGAAACTCACCAGAACAGAGAGATTCTTCGGTTGTTATATATAGAAAAATCTATAAATACAGTTCATGAAAGTAAACTGAGTAGTGTACTGTATGAACATAATGAGCAAGTTGTTGATATATATATATATATAGATATAGATATAGATCTATATATATAGATATAGATATAGATCTATATATATATAGATATAGATCTATATATAGATAGATATAGATATAGATCTATATATATATAGATATAGATCTATATATAGATAGATATAGATATAGATCTATATATATATAGATCTATATCTATAGGCAGTTCTCAAACATAAAGTGCAAGTTTGTCAGTCATAACCTGAGTTAAGCAATTTTAACTGCAGGATCCATTTTCCAAGACAGTTTGTAAAAAGTTGAATTTTACAGCAATGATGATTGGACATTTCAGCAGTCTCAAGTCTTTAATGCACTGACTGTGGCCTGTTTTATTTTTTGCATTTTAACTACCTTAAATCTATTTGTTTAACATTTTAACCCTACAAGTACAGTACAGTTTCCACATCAAACCCACTGCAAAATTTATTTGGTGCAGCTTTTCTTATCTGACAATGTGCTGTACTAAGCTACGAAAAGTTGTAAGAGCAACCTACAGTGTCTCTTCTTTGGCTGATGCACAAGTGCATCCAATACAATGAGAGCAAATCTACCTACAGTATCATCATAAAAGGCAAGTAAACTTTAAAAAGGTGCTTGTGCTACTAGAACACTAAGACGAGAACACTCCAGCTAATGCGCACGTCAGCCACAGATTTAATGGCATTTAAAGTCATGTTCAGGGTCAGATATTAACAGCAGCAGAGCATCTACATGACCATCTGACCTATATGCTCCTGCAGCCACAGCAGTAGAGGCTGTATAGAGCTGGGGCCATCAGACACCGCCTCTGTGTACATCTGCAGCAGTACCTCTTGTAAAACAAGCAGCAAGGGCAAGCTCATGCTCAGTAGCTCATACAGGAATGCATAGTCCTGGGCATTGTCCCTCAGGTGGCCGGCAAAGGCCTGTGCTATACCATGCACACGGCGGGACAGATACCAGGGGGTGTTACACACAGTGCGAATCACACCCAGGGGCCAGCTCAGGCGTTTCCTTATGAACGAGCTGAAGGTACCTGCTGAGGATTGACTCTGCAGGTCTGCCGTGCTGCTGGACTCGGAGCTCTGTCCGTCATCATCAGCGCATCGCTCCTGAACTCTAGTGCCATAACGATTCTAAGACAGAGGATGTGACGGACAGAGACGTTAGATATTTTACAGTTCAATATAAGACGGATATTGTTAGACGTACTCACCGAGCGCTGAGAAAAATTCCTCCGTAGGTTTGTCCCATTGTTGCGTTGAGCAAAATGAAGTTTGCAGTACAATTTCCCTGTAAGATTACAGCAAATATCAAAATGAAATAGTTGTTTTTCTTGGTAACATGGATCCAATACTGATGACAGGTGACATTCAATGATACGAACCCTGTTCAGAGTCGAAGGCGTGTGCTCCCTGTCGCAGGGCAGAGCTGCAGGTAGAACAGCGAAAACACTCCCTGTGGAAGTAGAGCCCCTCGGCACAGACCCTTTCCACCATATAAACTCGCCTCTCGCACGAGTGGCACTTGTCACCCGACGGGGGGAACGCCCTTCGTACCGAGCCACCCTGGGAACCAGAGAGCAGGTGGAGTGATGGTGAAAAGAAAAGCAGTGAAATAATGCCAGCCAATGAAGATTAACACTAATGCCATGACATTACAAAACTATAGCTAAAACACCGACTTAAATCTTCCCATTTAATTACTCTTTCCCGCCACCTAAACCCAGGAATTAAAAATACATAATAAACATAAAAACACTGAAACAGCTGTCAGAAACATTCATGAATTTAACACCTACTGCTGGCTTTTAAAACTATTATACATTATGCAAACTATTTTACCATTTATTTGGCCAAAAACATTCCTTTGCCGGAAAGCCTGTCTATCTTTAATATTTTTTATCTAGTTTCGCCTCTCCATTTTTGCTATTCATAGTTTTAACACAAGCTCAAAAAGCTGGTTAGTGGACCGAGAGTAAAGACTTTTTGTTTTGTAGTCAAGACAGCCCAAACCAAGACCGAGTCAAGACCAGAGCTTACCAAGACCGAGACAAGACCAAGACTTTTAGGGGCTAATATGTCTACATATTTTCCCAATTGCTCTTCAGGAATCAAATTTGATTTAAACATATATCATAATGTGTATAAGGAGTTGCTCCTTTATATTAAGCTAGTGTAAGTTCTGCTATAACATCTGGCTGTTGAGATGGAGCAGGCTGTTTGGGATGGGTGGAGCAGAGAAACCCACAAAGTGCCACAAGAACACACGCTTCTCCTCTGTGAGGACTGCTGGTAATTAAAAGCACACGGGGCAAAACAGCAGTTAAAAGCAAAGCTTTCATGCAAAGCAGCAGGCCTTTTGTATAAATCTGTCTGTATAATTGAGAAGATACATGACAACAGTCTAAATTGTGGGCTACGATGCTTCTTTTTAAAGCTTTTTGAGAACAGTCCCTCTACAGTTCCTTTTGTATCTGGAGGATTTCTGTGTGCTGCCTTTGGGACGCCGAAGATATGTTGAGCCTTCACTATGGGAACAAACATAACATCTTGAACATGAACTCTTCTTGCCAGTTTATCCAAGGCAGCCTAATACAACAATCCTTTATAAATTATCACTTTAAAACTTTTAGAGTTAACAGTTTAGGCTGTAGTTTGTGATGCTGTTAAACTTTCTTATACTGACAGTTGTTTCTAATTGATATAGGCGGGCGTTGGACTAAATATTAGAGTGTACCTAATAAACTTAGTGTATTTTATAGAAATTACTGGAAATAGGAAATATTTAATGCAAAAAATGTGTTTTACCAGCAGACAAAAGCTACAATAACATTTTGTTTGGCCACCAAGGTGGCAGAAGAAACAAGTTATGATCCATTGAACAATCATCACCTTTTATGTTGATAACTTGTTAGCAAGCATATTACACATCACATAGTTATGGAGCAACATCAGCATTAATTAACACTCATGATTCTAGCCTCCTGATGAAAGTATGTTCAAATTCACTCTCTTTAGATCTGCTTTTGTCTCCACCAAACCTGAGGGACATATGTAGCTCTTGTTGCTGCTAAATGCTCCGCTATGTCACCAGCTAGTTACTAACTGAGTCTCTCTGCTGTTTGTGCTGAGCGGTAGTGTACAGGGTTTTTAGAGCTTTTTCACTGAAAAACCCGCGGCAGAATGAACAAGGCTTGAGAGTGGACCAAATAGTTAAGTTACAGTCTGACAGCTAAACAGTGAGCTAAAACTCACTATAATGCTCTGTAATGCCGAGGTGAGCTGCAGATTCTGGTGGTAATTCTCTGTAGGTTCATCACTAGGAGCATTTCACATTGTTTCATATTGTGATTGACATTAGGGTTGGGCGATGTCTAGCAAACTGCCATCGGACCGACGATGGCATGTATATAT